>NW_020948739.1:8605419-8980288 GCF_900497805.2 Vombatus ursinus
TAAATATATTTATAAATACTCATATAAATATATTTATACTTATGTAAATATATTTCTAAATATAAATATAAATATAGATAGATATGATATGATATGATATATCTTGTTTGTATGTAGTGTCTACATGCCATCTCCCCCATTAGACTATGAGCTCCTTGATAGGAGGGAATGTCTTTGCCATTCTCTGTATCCCCACTGCTGAATACAATGCCTGGCACATGGTAGGCACTTAATAAATGTTTATGGACTGACTGATTAAAGATTCTTTACAAGGCAAGTCTGATGAAACAGTGACTCAACCTGAAGAGAAACAAAAAACAACCTGTGCCAGGCAAGTCAAATGACCTTCCACCTTTCACCACCTCCTCTCCTTAGACCTCTATGGAGATAGCCTACCACTCTGGCACTGTACTAAGGCTAGGAATAAAAATACAAGCAAAAAGAAAGATAGGCCCTACCCTAAAGAAGCTCACATCCTAATGGGCCAACACACAAAAGAGGGCTGAAAAGGAGGAGTGGAGTAGAGGGGAGAAAGTACTTGCTTGGAGGCTGATGGCAAAGAGGACAGTCAAAAGCACAGCTGGGAGAGGAATGAGGCATGACAATCTTGTCTGGTCCCTAAAGTGGAAGCCCTGGAAGGAACTCACTAATTGGAGAGAGATGTTTCAGAGTGAGAAAGCCCAAGGCACTAAGTGAAGTTGCAAAGTAAAAAGGAAACTGAGTCATGATGTCAAAATCCATAGAGTCAGAAGCATAGCCGGGAAAGGGAATGAGGTATGACCAATGCGGGCCCTTTCATCCCCAAAATGGAGGCCCCAGAAGGAATTCACCAATGGAAGAATGGAGCTGGCATGGCAAATATGCCAAAAGCAAAGAAATGGGTCTCTATATCAACAAAAAGAGGGTGATGTCATGGAACAAGAACTGGACTTGGCAGCAGAAGACAGGTTTGAATCCCAACTCTGCCACTCATTAGCCTCTCTAACCAAAGGTAAATCACTTAGCCTCTCTAGCCACAGTTCTCTTATCTATAAAATGGAAGAATAATTATCCTTATACTACCTACCTCATAGCACTATATAAACATGAACAATAATTATTCACATTCATTCTGTACTTAGAACATAGAAAGGTTCAAGCTATTTGGAGCCATTTTGTAAGTTGGCAACTTGCATCTCAGGAAGATCTCAAGACAAATGAATAGATAATATACCTATGATGGTGTACCTATCTCTAAAGGAAAGTCAAACAGGAAACAGTTTAGCTTACAGTTCTCAATCTGGGGTCCATGAACTTTAAAAAGATTTTTTTGGATGACTTTCAATATAATTAGTTTCCTTTTTAGTCCTACATGTTATGTTTTATGCATTTAAAAACATAATTGTCCATGACACAAAAAGCTGGGAAGCCCTGATTTAGCTACATGTATGCCTTTAAGTTTTTGGAAATCAGCTTCCTATCTCTTGAAAGAGGTGGTCAGGATTACTTGACGAGTATATAAGTTATTGAGTGTTTATTTAACCCACCAATAGTGGCAAAGGGGTCAAAACCTTTTTTAAAATAAGTTTTTATTGGTATTTTCTCTTTCTTACATCACCGTAGAATTCCATGTCTCTCTCCTCGCCTTTCCAAAGAGTTATCCCATATGACAAAGTGTTTTGTTTTTTTAAAGAGGAAAAACAAAAATTAGCACAACTGATCAATACATTGAAAAAGTCCCTAAACATGTGCCGTGTGTAACACTCATGGACCTCCCACCTCCACCAAGCGGTAGGTTGAAGTGTCTTCTCATAGTTCTTTATTTGAGACCTGCTTGATCTTTATAAATCTGTTGCATTTAATTTTGAATTTTTTGTGTGTAATTGTTCTTTCCATTTACACTGTTGTAGTTACTGTGTATATTGTTTTCTTGGCTTTACTTACTTCATTCTTCATCAGTTCATATAGATCTTTCCATGCTTCTCTGTATTCATCACACACATCATTTCTTACAGCATAGTAATATTCCATTACATTCATATACCACATTCTATCTAGTCATTCCCTAATTGATGGATATCTTCTTTGTTTCCAATTCTTTTCTATAACAACAAGTGGTGCCATAAATATTTTGGAGTATATGGGGAATTTTTTTCTTATCAATGGCTTCCAAGTAATGGAGTCTCTAGTTGAAAGTATATGAGCATTTTAGTCACTTTATTTGCATAATTCCAAATTATTTTCAAAATAGTTGTATCATTTCACAACACCATCAACAATGTATTAGCATGGCTATCTTTCCACAGCTTTTATATATACATATATGTATATATATTAGATAGATAGATAGATAGTTTATACCAGAAACAACTACATGATACTATCATATGCAATTACCATCTCCCTCTGTAAAATCAGGCACGGAAATGTGAAGTCACTGCTTCTATGTCATACAGCAAACACTCCTCTCTTCCCAACACTCAAAATTCATACACAGGTTGTCCACTAGCTCATGCCTTCTTTGGCCATCATGACCGATAAAACTATTAGTTCTAATGGGCTTTTTGTGGGGTAGCCTGGGAACAAAATTACCATTTACAATATTATTTCTATAGGGAAATTGTTATCCCAAAGTTTTGAAACACAACCCATTTGTAATTTGAATCTCTGCAGGAATAAACAAGGTTAGGGAAAAAAAAGAAGTTGGGGAGGGGAGATCCTCAAATAGGCTACAAGATGTGAATGATTTTAGAATATTCTAGCAAACATTGCACTCTAATGATTTTTATCTAGTGAGCCTTAGAATTTGCCTGATTACTGACTCATATCTGGAAAAATTAGCACGCTATAACTTAGAGAAAGAAATAGTCAGGTCAGTTCTAATAGCAGCCACAGAGAAACCTCCCTTAGGAGGTGGCAATAACCAATACACTATTAGCTGAGGTTTGTTCTCATTATTTTGTGAAGAAGTGTCACAATGGTTTGTAGTTCCACTTGATAAGCCTAACTTTCTAATACTAGGGGATACAGAAACCAAGATAAGTATTTAAGTGAAGTGTCCAGAACATATTACATCTGCCTTCCTGTTAGAGGTATTCTCTCCTATGGAGTGTAGTAGAAATCACGTGCCCTAGCATCAGGACTCACGATACTTGTTGTTCAGTCCTTTCAGTCATATCTGCTCTCCATGATCCCATTTGGGGTTTTCTTGTCAGAGATACTGGGGTGGTTTGTCATTTCCTTCTCCAGTTCATTTTACAGATGAGGAAACCAAAGCAAACACGGTTAAGAGACTTGCCCAGGGTTGCACAGCTAATAAGTGTCTGAGGCTGCATATGAACTAAGAAAGATGAATCTTCCTGATTCCAAGCTCAGTGCTCTACCCACTGTGCCACCTCACTGCCCCAAGCTGTGTATGGGCAAGTTACTCAAACTCTCTGAACTCCAGTTTCTTCATTTGTAGAATGGGAATAATTACATGGGCACAAGAAACCTCACAGGTTGTTGGGAGAAAAGTGCTCTGAAAATCTTAAAATAGATGAACTATTATTATATTTTCAACTCAAGCTGCCTTACTTACTCGTGGAAAAGGTTAAAGGGTTCAAAGAATGCCTTTTTATGTTCCATCTCATTACATAAGATGAAGAATTCCTAGACAAGGGGGAAGAAATCATTCAAACAGCAAGTCAGGAAATAAAAGAGGCAGCTAGGTGGTACCATAGTGCACAGAGCTCCAGGTCTGGAATTGGGGAGATCTGAGTTCAAATTCAGCCTCAAACACTTAATAGCTGTGTGATTGATCCTAGACAAGTCACTTAACCCCTGTCTGCTTCAGTTTCCACAACTGTAAAATGGGTATAATAATAACACCTACCTTTCAAGGTTGCTGTGAAGATAGAATGAGATAATATTTGTAAAACATTTAACATGGAGGCTTGCAAATAATAAATGCATGATTAATGCTTCCTTTCAGGGAAACTATAAAATTGTAGAACTAGAAAGGACCTTAGGGACCATTTAGTCTAATGCATCCCTTTTACAAATGAAGAAACTGAGGCCCAGACATAGCAAGTGATTGACTCTGAGTCATTTTTCCACCACGTCTCAGGAAGCTCACTATAGGGAAAATCTCATCGCCCGTCAAGATGCCGTCAGTTTTGGTACCCTACCCCTATTATTGGAAGATGGAGCCATGAACTTCAAAATCTCCATTTAAGGGGGAAGCTCAGCTCAGAACATCTCATTTCTCACCTGACTTCACTATTTGGAGACATCTCTGGCTTCTCCACCATGCCCTAGGTAACTTTCTCCTTCTTCCCACTCTCTAGCTTCCTTTGTGTGTTGTCTCCCCCCCTAGATTGTAAGCTCTTTGAGGGTAGGAACTGTCTTTTTTTTCATATTCACATCCCCAGCACTTAGCACAGTGCCTGGTACACTGTAGGCACTTAACAAATATTTATTGATCATCAACTTGTAAGTAGTAGCATCAAACTAAAACCAGGGATATGCTGGAGTTAGCTCAAATTGGATCCTGAGAGCTGGCATCAAATTTTCAGTTTGAGCTTTTGCATCTCAGAAATTGGTGAATACTACAAATCAGGACTTGACTTACTGTTTTGTAAGACTATGATGGGAAAAATGTTAATGTACATTAAACTTAAAAGTGGGCCGTGTGTGTGTGTGTGTGTGTGTGTGTGTGTGTGTGTGTTTCCTGGAGAACCAGTTGTTAAAAACTTACACAGACTAAAACACCACAGACTAGAACCTGGTCTACTGCCACCTAGCACAATTTTCTTTCCACTAACAATAACAACAATAATAATAATAACAACAATTTACTTTTTTAATTAAATTTATTTATTTTTAGTTTTCAACATTCATTTTTATAAGATTTTGAGTTCCAAATTTTTTCTACCTCTTTCCCTCCCCTCCCCCTCCCTAAGATGGCAAGCAATCTGATATAGGGTATACATGTACAATCATATTAAACATATTTGCATATTAGTCATATTGTGAAAGAAGAATCAGAACAAAAGGAAAAAACCACTAGAAGGAAAAAAGAGAGAGAAAATAGTATGCTTCGATCTGAATTCAGAGTCCATAGTTTTCTCTGGATGTGGATAGCATTTTCCATCATGAATCTTTTGGAATTGTCTTAGATCATTGCATTGCTGAGAAGAGCTAAGTCTATCAAAGCTGGTCATCGCACAATGTTGCAATAACAGCAATTCACAGAGTGACTTAAGATTCACAACCCTTTCTATATAAGAAACAAGTGAGGAGGTAGTGCAAGGCAAGACCACTACCATCAGTATCAGAACCCCTGGGCTGAAAGCCTGGATTTCTTACTTTACTACCATGTGATTAATACCTTTCAGGGTTAGAGTTTCCTCATTTATCAAATGACAGGGCATTGGACTAGATGAATTCCAAAGTCTCTTCTAGCTCTGAATCTATGACTCTATGAACTCAAATTTGGGGAAGAATTAAACTTTCTCAGAGATATATAGCCAGTAAATAGACTAGTCAGAAATTAGACTCAAGTCTACCTTGTGACTCCAAGACCCATGCAGACTTCTTCATACACTATTTTATCCTCTCATGAGGAATTCAATGAGCACATCTATTGCAAGATGAGGTCCCAGAAGGGAAAAAATTTTTAAATCAAACTTAAAGGGGTCAGGAGAGGCTCCAAGGAAAAGGAAGCATTGGACCTAGGCCTTGAAGGATGAGAAGGGTAGGATTTCAACAGGCACTGGTTAGAGGCAAAGGTCCTCTATACCTCCAGGTGGGAAAGCACAAAGTACTTGGGTGGGAAGGAGACTTCCCACTGAGAGAAATGATTATTTCTCTTCTGTATGTAATAACTAATTATTGAATTAGGACCAAGGTCTTTCCCCCTTTTTGCTTCCTCATCCAGAAATCTACCAGTGTGGGAAATCTTGGGCATACTGTGGATTCTTTCTCCTTGTGTTTACTCAGACAGGTCTGGGAAAATGTGGATTCCCCCTTTTGTCAGACAGGTGGCATGGAAATGATAAGTCTCTTTGACCAAGACTTGGGTGATCCAAGTCACCTACCCCCAAGACCCTCATTGGAATATAGCCCACCATCTCATTTTAATATTCATTCTCTCATTGATTGATAACCAATCAGAGTTGACTGCCACCCTCAGGCACACCCACTCTTCCAAGAGCACCACCATGAGGGGTCTTTGGCATTCAAGGGTGCCCTGACCTCTTTTTATTAATAAACATGCCAGCCTTGTTAATAAAATGATTAAATTGCCCCAAAACTATGTCCTTGAACTTTTTAAACATCACACCACATGAAGTATTGTGAGTATTGTGAATAAAGTGTGTAAGAGATGGCAAATAGGCCAGTTTGGTTGGATGTACCATCAGCATAGGGAAATGTGAGAGAGAAGGCTCAAGAGTCAAAACATCATCTGTAGCTTTGCCTCTCAGATAAATCACAAATTCCTTGAGGGCAGGGGCAATGGAACCTATGCCATTTGTACCCCTCTGGTTGGCACAGTGCTGAAACATAGTAGGCACACTGTTTGATTCTAAAAATGTGTCTTTTTAATGTGGCCTGTTTTACTTAGATTACCTTTCAGGCAGAGTAAGTGATAAGTGAAAGTTAGCTTGCTGCCTCCATTAATAATTTACCTGAGATAACAAGGCATTTAAAAATATATACATCTCTTTTCTCTTCTTTCCTCTGCTTTTCTTGAGGGAAAAACCATTATGGGAACATAGAAAAAAAATGTGCCTCCGCCAGGACCTTGCACAGTGTTCTGCATAAAAAATGTCCTCTTGCATTGACTTGAATCACCCTCTGGGGTCACTTTCTAAGTGCCTTCTCCCCCTTTTCTTGCTTTCCTTGTGTCTGAGAGCTGCAGACTTGTTCCAGGGTGAACCCGGACTATGTGAGTGGCCATAGCTCTCCGAGCTAGAGTCCTGCTTCCTCCTGGGGATTTTAATAAGAACTAATACTTACACAGTGCTTTAAAGTTAGCACACTGCTTTCTATGCAGACATTATTATTATTCCCTTTATACAGATGAGAAAACTGAGTCTCAAAGATGTGAAGTGGAGGTAGCATGGTAAGTGGAAAGAACACTGGCTCTAGGGTCAGAGAACCTGGGTTCAGATCCTGCTTCTAACTCTTACAGGCTGGGAGACCTTGGGCAAGTTATTGAAGCTCCCTGGACCTCAGTTTCTTCATCTGTAAAATAAAAGGATTGGACTGAATGGCCTTAAGAGTGTTTCCCGCCAGCTCTAGATCAGTAAGTAAATGTAGAACCCTGGTCTCCCTGACCCCAAATCCAGCACCCTATCTACTTATAACACTGTCACAATACACTGCCATTTTTCAGGCCATAAAAATACTTCAGGCGTATGAGGTGGAGAATTGCCATAACTTCATATGAGTCAATAGGGTGATTGCCCTGGCCCCAATTCAGCCTCCATTTGGCATGTGCCTCACGCACATTCCAACTATTTTAGGGGATCTGGAGGGTTCAGGACGGCACATAAAGGCAATATCCCTCCCTCTCCCCATGCTTATATAAATGTGTGTGACTGATCCTGTGTTCCACGGGGAATCAAGCACTCACTTTTGCAGTAGAAAGTAACTAAACTAAAACAAAGTGCACAGAATCATAGCTAGACAGAGAGTTCAAAAGATCTTCTTATCATCCAACCCTCTCATTTTTTCAGATAGGCAGAAGGAGGCGCAGAGAGATGAAATGCATGGCCCAGCATCGCACAGCTAGTATGTAACAGAGCCAGGACTCAAATCCTGGCCCTCCCCCTAGATTTGGCACTCTTTCCACCCTCCCTTGCTATGTCCCTCACACCTGCTCGCCACGTAACTTCTCTATTCCCTCTCAAAGCTTCAACTAAGGAACTCTCTCCAAGTTCCTGGTTCTGAAAACAAACCACTTGGATTTATGGGTACTTTAAGGTTTGTAAAGAGCTTCCTTAACAACATTCCCCTGAAATGCACAAGAGGAATATTTTAATATGGATACTGAGCCTAGAAAGTGAGGCCTAGAAAAGTGACTTGATTAAGGTCACCCAGCTGAAAAATGTCATAATTGGGGCTAGAACTCAGGTCTCCTTACCTCAAATGTAGTGCTGTTTCCTCTGGACCACACTGCCAAAGAAGCAAATACCAAGAAAGAAAACAAGCTAATAGACCAGACCTATCTATCAATAATAATAGTCAACATTTATATAGCTCTTTCAAGTTTACAAAGCACTATAAATATATATATATATGATATATATACAAATATATACATATCTATCTATATATGTTATTTCATGTAATCCTTACAATCAGTCTGTGAAGTAGATGCCATTATTACACCCATTTTACAGATGAGGAAACTGAAACTGAAAGAGTACCCAGAGTCACATACCTAAGACTCTGAGGCTGAATTTTAATTCAGATCTTTCTGAATGTGAGTTCAATGTTCTAACCATTGCTCCACCTAGCTTCTTATTTAAAAAGGGGATACTGAAACACAGTCCAAATTCCTAAAGCTTCTTCATCTTTTCCACATAATTGCATACAATGAGAATAAATGTTCAGAGAAATGCCCTTGAGAGCAGCCTCAGTTATCATGACAGGTTCTGTTGTTTATATTCAGCATACTATACTTACTAAGGCAGGAATGGGAGGGATACATATATGTTGTTTAAATTTATATTCATTTTGAACTTAATAAGCATCAAGTAAAATTAGTATTTCCCAGAAAGAGACATACATTTCCAGACATGGCTAATGTAGGAATTTGTTTTGCCAGACTATAGAAATGTTTGAAGGACTTACTTTTCTTTTTATTTACTCAATGGCAAGGGGTAGTAGAGTGAAAAGGTATTTTTTAAGTTGCTATTGAAAAATAATTTTAAATGAGCATTTCCACATACATAAAGAAATAGAAAAGATGATTATACATGAAACTGCAAATCTCTGCTATATACAACTTTCTTGTTTTTTAAATATAAAATAAGTTCAACTTGTAGTTTTCATAGCTGTCCTGTCTTTCTAGCTTTCCTTTTGTTCTCTTTTCTTAATTAAAAAAAAGACTCTGTTTTTAAACTACTCTATCCTTATCCCCCCATTTTAAGAAATTGAAAAAAAAGAAGGAAGGAGGGAAGGAAATGGAGGAAGGAAGGAAGGAAAAGAAAGAGAGAGAAGAAAGAAGAAAGAAAGAGAAAGAAAGAAAGAAAGAAAGAAAGAAAGAAAGAAAGAAAGAAAGAAAAGAAAGGAAGGAAGGAAGGAAAAGAAAGAGAGAGGAGAAAGAAGGAAGAAAGAAAGTAAAAGAAGGAGGAGCAAAAAAAGAAAAAGAAGGAAAGAAGGGAGGAAGAAAGGAAAGAAAGAAGGAGAGAGGGAAGGAGGAAGGAAAGAAAGAGAAAGAGAAGGAAAGAAAGAAAGAAAGAAGGAAGGAAGGAAGGAAGGAAGGAAGGAAGGAAGGAAGGAAGGAAGGAAGGAAGGAAGGAAGGAAGGAAAGAAGGAAGCCCAAGCTCTTGTAACAAATATTCAATTAGGTAAAACAAATTCCTACACTGGCTATGGTTAAAGATGGATATCCTTCTCCTTATCTTGAGTCAATCACCTCTCTGTCAAGGGTAGGTAGGATCCTTCATCATCAGGGACTAATAATTTAGAAAGATTTTCAATAAGGGTTTTCTCAATGGCTTTCAGTTAACTGGGGGGGAGGGTCTTTTTCTTTTCTTTTCTTTCTTTCTTTCTTTCTTTCTTTCTTTCTTTTTTTTGTAAATTCACAGAATTAAAAAACCATAAAGCTACAAGGGATCTTAAAGATTGCCTAGGTTTCATCAAGATCATGCAGATCAACCATGTTAGCCTCAGCTCTGGAGTCAGAGAACTTGGGTTCAAATGTTGCCTCTGACCTTTATTCCCTTTGTGACCTTACCCTCCCTAGGTTACAGTTTCCTCATCTGTGAAATGAAGGGTTTGGACCAGTTGCCCCAGAGACACTTTCTGATCCCGGGTCTATGATCCTCACTGTTAATAGTTTTGGAGAGGGACGTGCTCCTTCTCCATGTTAATATAGTGCTGGTCCACGTGGTCTATTAGTCTGTTATGGACCCTTGTTACACAGCACTAAAATTGAGGAGGAAGACATGTGCTATAGTATATAGTTCCCATGATGCCATTGTATAATAAAGAATGGCTTGGAGCTATGAGGGTTGGGGAAAAGCTAGGTTATTACTCTCCACAAAGACAGCTTCCCTCCAACCCTACAGATATTAATAAGGTAGTCTGTAAATTCATAGCTTGAAATAATGAAAAAAGATTAGGGAAAAACACTTTTTCTTCTTGTGCAGGGTCTGCTTTTATTAACAGCTGCTTGGGTCTGACTCCATTTATCAAGCTCTGAGGCTAAAAGAGACTGTAAATTGTACATAATTTATACAAAGATAGAGTTCTTTGAGAGGGAAAACAATGGCTTGTGCCAGCATGGAGCATTAAAGAAAGAGAAAAATACACACACATAAGCAATTGTTATACTCAATGTCTCATTAAAAAAAAAAAAAATCTCCCTTCTGTTTTATAGCTGGGTCCTGCCCCTCCCTTTGCCTGCCACAGAGTCAAAATGAATTTGAAAGGGAATAGTTGCTGTACTCTTCTCAGTGTGTTGCCTTTAAAAAGATTTCCTTCCATTTTTTTATGGATTAATAAGAGATGATAAATGAGCTGCTGGGATCCATGACTCCCTAGTAGGTCTCAAACTACTCCAAGTTGCACCAGAACTTTAAAAGATGATCTATGGTCCATGGAGAGGATTCTCACATCTTCTTACCCAGCAGCCCCTTTACCCATATCACTACCCTCTTTTTTGGGCCCTCTTCAATTTTCAGTATCCTCTTTCTGATTACTCCTCTTCTTTGATCTTGCCCTTCCTTCCCCTCCCCTTGTCACCCCAGGTGAAATTCTACTTCTAGGTTAGTGCCCAGACTCTGGCCGCTGCATATGTCTGGCCAGGATAAACTATGGCAGAGCAGCCAAATTGTCTTGGGCAGATCCCCATCCCCGTCTTCAGGACAGCAAGGTCCCAGATAGAGTCAGAGCACAACATCTAGACCAGGGGATCTTAACCTGGGGTCCTTGAACTTGTTTTTTTAAAAAACCACACATTTTTATAACTATTTCATTATAATTGGTTTTCTTTGCAATTCTGTGTTTTATTTTTATGCATTTAAAAATATTATCCTGAGGAGTGAGCCCATAGGCTTCACCAGCCTGCCAAAGGAAAACAAAGCATAAAAGGGTTAAGAACTCTAGATTCAGACCTATAAAAATGTCCAGCAGCCCACAAAACTTTCACTGACCCTTTGCCCATCTCCCTCTGCTACTCATCCCCATACCTTCTGAACATGCCCTAACACTAAATTACCTTTGTGAACTTACCCTCCCTAGGTTACAGTTTTCTCATCTGTGAAACAAAGGGTTTGGACCAGCTGCCCCAGAGTATTAATACTAATACCAAACAGCAAAGCTCAAAGCACAACTTTATTCATGAAGACTTCCTGTCCTCTTAATTGCTAGTGCCCTCCTCAAACTACCTGTCTTTAACTACCTTTTATTTATTTGCATTTATTTCCTATATGCTTATATATGTCCTTGTTGTCTCTCTCATTAGATTGTAAGCTCTTTGAGTGAAGGGTTTTATTCATTTATTCTCAGCACCTTAGCACAGTTCCTGGCATACAGTAGGTGCTTAATAAATGTTTAATTGGTTGGTTGATTCACTGGCTTGCATTGTGTTACTTCACAGGTAAAAAGCTCTTTCACAAACATTGTCTTATTACATCCTCACAATAATCTTACCAAGACAGGGCAGATAATTCTGTCTCCATTTTAGAAGCATATCAACTGAGGCTCAGAAGGTTAAGTGATTTGCTCAAGGTCGCGTAGCTAGGACACCAGGCTGACCGAGTCCAAACGTCTAGTAGTCCTGGGCTAAGTGCCTGGGGAGATACAAAGTTTAAATAAGATGATCCCTGGCCTCCTGGAGTTCACGGACAAGTGGGGAGAGGACACCAACACAGATACTTGAAGTATAATACATCCTAATACATGATAAGCTCCTTAGAAAATTACAAAACAAAGGCTACATGGGATATAAGTGGTGAAGGCTGTTATAGATGGGGTGGAGGAATGAGTGAAGGCTTCCTGAATTAGGTGGCGTTTGGATTGGGCTTTAAAGAATAGAAAATCATTAGACAAAGGAAGGAAGGACAACATTCCAAGTGCATGGGCAGGGTAGGGGGGAAGGATGATATGGAAGCACTTCTTATAAAGGCACAGAGTAAGGAAAGGACAAGTCATATTCTGGATGCAGAGAGCACTTCAGATTTCCTGGAACGTAAAGTATGTGAAATTCAAGAAATAGGAGACTAAGCTGGGAAAGGGAGGGTGAAGACCTTAGCAGCCTCCACACCCTCCTAAAGGAAGAAGCCAGGGAAGCCCAAATCCCCTGAGTTATTCAAAGTAAAGCCTGCAGTAATGGCTCAAAAGCCTCCTTTTCCACTGCTAGGATGTTTGAGTATCAACTAGCCCGCCAATTTACCAGGTTGTTTCTCCCCTTCCCCACTCCCCAACATGAATTAGTATCAGTTTCAGAAACATGACCTGCACATAGGTCCAGGTTCCCTGCTCTCTCCCAGCAATGATCCTGCTCAACCCACAAAAGAAATCTTAAACAAACTCAACAGTCATTACCAGTTTGCACGGCCCAGTTCCGTTGGCCATCCCAGAGGACCTGACCCATTTTCATCCTCCCTGACTATACTTGGTGTGGTGAGTATTTCCCTTCAATAAACTTTGCTTGCTTTACCTTCTCTCTGCTAGCTCCCATCTCCTGCTGCAGTCTCTATTTATTGAACCCGCTCCTCCTCTTGCACCCTGGGATTCCAAACCTCACTCAAGCTACTTTAAGACACCAAAGGTGCAAGGTGGCACCAAATTGCACAGTCTTGTATGAGAGGAAGAAGAATTTGAGCTTCACTAGCAAATCTAGAAACCTACTAATGATTTCCAGAGGGGAAGCAATGAAGAAAAAGACTTTTGAATTAGATGATGTAATTGAAAAGGTCAAGGCCTGTCCAAGAGGTCAATAGATGCCAGCGAAAAGATAAAAAATGTAGTTTAATGAAATGACAGGAACTCCAAAGGAAGAAATGGTGAATGATGGAGGTAGAACAAGGATCTGGAAATAGCAGCAAGGAGCAAAGAGTATGTGGACTCCTGGGTACCACAGTGGATAAAAACATCAGACCTGGAATCAGGAAGTCCTGAGTTCAAATCCAGTCAGCTGTATGACCATGGGCAAGTCATTTAACTTCTCTTTGCCTCAGTTTTCTCAGCTGCAAAATGGGGATAACAACAACATTGACATCATATTGATGATGTATTGACATAACAACAACAACATCCTAGGGTTGTTGTGAGGATGAAATGAGAAAATAATTACAAAGTGCTTAGTATAGTGCTTGGCACATAGAGCTATATAAATGTTAGTTATTATCATTATTGTCATCATCATCATCATCATCATCACCATTATTTTAAGATAGGGGAATGGGAAGAGAAGGGTTGCCAGAGATTAGGGGTAGTCCATGGCAAATCAGGTTTGCCCTATAACAAGTACAAATGAGTTTAAGAGGAAGAGATTGAGAATGAAGGGGACTTTGTTAATGATGAAACTGGCTAAGTGGTCCCATGGAATAAGGAAGCAGCGTGCTTCAGTGGAATCAGAGTACCTGGATTCAAATCCTCCCTTTGACATTTACTACCTTTGTGACCTTAAGTCACTACCATTTTTACCCAAGCAAATCACTTAACCTCTTTTAGCCTCAGTTTCCTCCTCTATAAAAAGAGAAAGTGGTACTAGATGGCCTCTGAGTTCCCTCATAGCTCTCCATCTATGATCCTAGGTGGGCAGAGAGGGATAGGACTGAGGAAGCAGCAGGAGGGCTGACACAGACCCCTCTACCCTCTCAAGCACTTCCCACTAATTATTCTTACATGTAGTCTCTGGGTCCATGAGCCACCTCCCCAAGGGCTCTCTTTTTCCTTGTTGACACTAATGGGAGCTCAGGACTCTATCAACTGGGCATTTGGTCATCACATCACCAACACACTTTGGTCATCAGATCTCTTCAAATGAAAATAATTTCTTAGGGAACTGCACAGGACATTTAGCATCTGATTCAGGCTGATCGTATCGGAAAGGGAAAGACAGAAGAAGAAAAGGCTAGAATCAATGATAAATCCAAGAGTGCAGCCCCTGGCATCTAAAAAGTTCTGCCAACCTCTGCGTTTAATCTGATCTGATCTCCTTATAATTGGTGTATTCAGAGAGAGCAAGAGGTATGGTTACTGTACATTCATGCATTTGCAAAAGACTCTGGTTCCCTTTATTTGTTTCAATATAAAACTCCACAGACCCTAACCACCACAAATTAATAGGCTAAATAAAGCCAGTTGTCTTTACGTGTGACTTCAGTTCCCAGACATAGGCCAAGATTAGGACTCATTGAACAGAGAGGTAGGAGCATATGTCAACTTGTATCTTTTCTGTGTGAGAGTTCCATAACTGCATTGCATGCGTTCAGTAAGCCCCGTAGTTATCTCGGAGGAGAGTGTGGTTGGGGCTCTGTTCTTTGATCCCAAACTGGACTGGAAGAGCACAGACTTACCACAAGTTGTGTGCTTCTTTAATTCCCAATCACAGAGTAAAGAAAGTAGAACCCAAAGGACAATTTCTACAAGACAAATGAAGACAACACCGTATAGCAACAGAACTCAGGTTAAATACAATGGACAATGTTGGTGTCTGCACTAACCCTGGCACCCTCATGGTAAGCCCACAAGAACAATGCCTACCAGGCTATCTGAAGGCCTGCCAAGGTCAGAAATGGAGTAGGTTCAAGCTTCTATTCTGATCAATAAAGAGATTGCATCTATAAGTGACTAAACTTCCAGCCTGGGTAAGATAGGGAAACGCAGTCTCAAAAAACAACAACAATAGTATTTGCAAACATAATAAGTAGTTATTAAATAAAAAATTCCAATCATTTCTTACTCTCTCAAAATGTAGATTCATCCAAAAAGACATCCTGAAACCTCCAGGAAAGGCTCAAAAAGCCCCTACATTGATCAGAATTTGAGTGCATCCCTACTCACAAGCACTGACTCTCACTTCCTCAGATTACTCACAGTCAAAAAATCAATCTCTCTGTAAGAGGCATCAGAAACAAGGTGAAAATGGAGTCCTTAGGGGCTCGATCCATCTTCCAGAGCTGCCTGTCTGCACAGTATAGCCAAGTTGCATTTTAAAGGCTACTAGCCAGTGAGACTGATCCCCAAGCCTGCCAATCACCAGGGCTTCCCTGCATCTCTTCATCCAATGGCTAATGTTTTATTATATTATTAAGTTAATTAGGAAACACTCTGTCATCTGGTCATTTAGGAAAACACCCCAATTTGTTCTGGGACTGCCCTGATCCACCTCCATTAAACAGCATTGAGATAAATGTCCTGACATTCTTTAAAAGAGGCAGCCAGGCAGGGCAGTGGATAGCGCACTGGACCTGTAAATCCGAAGTCCTGAGTTCAATTCCGATCTCCGACACTTACTTGTTGTTTGACCCTCAGCAAGACATTTAACTTCTGCCTGTCTCAGTTTCCCCATCTGTAAAATGGAGCTAATGATAGCTCCTACCTACCACACTTCTGAGGATCAAATGAGAGAATATTTTTTAAAGTGTTTTGTTAACCCTAAAGGGTTATACAAATGCTAGCTATTCTAGGATGGAGGGTGGAGATATAATTCCTTTCTATAGCCCAGCTCTTTATCCCAGCATACAGCTGCTACTTCTTTTAAAGAAAAAAAAATCAACCAAAGGCAATGAATATGGAAGATTGAGATTAGAAGAGCAGAAAAATTGGAAAGTAATCTGAAGGGACAAGTTAGTCAAGTGAAGGGAAACAACAAATAAAAAGAAATGTCTCTATTTAGCTCTATTCAAGTGAGTTCCAAGGCTCCATCTAGAACGTTTGTATGAAGGTGCTTCCACTGCCTGTCCTCCCACAGGTGAAGTCATCTCCTAGGTTTCTGAGATTGTTTCTCTTCAGTCTTGCCAATGAGGAAGTGGGAAAAAAGATATAAGAAAACACACAGGTTTGTAAATCCAAAGCTGAAGGGACCTGAGAAAGCTTATATATGCCAGTCCATTCATTTTAAAGATGAAGAGTCCCAGAGAGACTAAGGGACTAACACAAGGTCACCCTAGGATTTAGTCTTGTATCTGACTGAGTCTCTGCCTGAGCTATATTGGTTAGATAGTTGCTGATCTTTTCTTTAAAGAGTAACTGGCATGAGTGGATAAGGTGGATAAAGTGGCCTCAGGAATGAATACCTGAGTTCAAGTACCATTTCTGACACATACTGGCTGTGTGATTCTGTTAAGCCGCTAAACCTCTCAGTGCTCCAGGCAACTTTCTAAAAATATAAATTTAAGAGAAGGTGTTGATTAGCATTGGTAGAAAGGTTAATCACTGAGTGTTCTCTATGCCAAAGATATCACATGTCAGATACTTAAAACAACAACAGCAACTACTACTACTACTACTGCTGCTGCTGCTGCTGCTGCTGCTGCTATTGCTAGTACTACTACTACTAGAACTATCACAGAGATCTGTGAGACTGGAAGTCACTGGGTATTGCTAACAAGATCACAACCTCTCCTGACTCTAAGAGTGCTTGTGGACATCACATCAAAGCAAAGGGAGCCTGAGTCTTTGAGCTGATGTTTAGGCTGGTCTATTATAGTGCAGTTTCATAGTGGGTCAGGGCAATGTTGAAAGGAGGGAGAACAAGAGAATTGGGTGAGATTTGGCAGAACACTATAACTCTGGGAATCTCATGATCTGGGGTAGTTTTTCCTGTGTGTCTCTGTGTTTCCTTATGCTGTTTTTGTTTCTGGAGTAGTGTTGCTCTTTGAGTGTATGATAATTTTTGCAGATGTCTTAGACATAGAGAAGACCAAAGAGTTAAATGATTATGATTTCATGTCACAAGGATGATTGAAAACTGTATCCTTCTGAACCCTTCCCTATTCTCTTGGGTATGTGTGTATCAGAAACCGTGAAAGACACTGATGATCAGAGAGGCAAAATCCAAAGCCTATAGGACATCTCTTCTAGTGTCTCAGTACCCTCAAGGTTGGAGAGTGATGGGTGACCATTCATGATCTGTAAAGGGGAAGTTGTTTACACCCTCTTAGATCAACTCAGGACCAGTGTCTGAGGAACCATAATGAACAACTGAAGTGTGGAGGGGGAATGAATAATCTATATGCAAGTTAGTATTTTAATGTCTATAGTTATGATAATAACTACATTTTTATATTAGAATATGATTGATGCTACCTATCAGTTTTTACAATGCTGTTTCTAATATGCAGAATTGTAAAAAAGTAAAAATCTAATGATGATATCGTATTTGCTATTTAGAATCCATTTTATTTATTTATTATTTATAAGCATTTACTTATAAATTATGAACAATGATACAAATAATTTTCATTATCTAGACTCTAAATGTTAGTGGAATCTTATTTATAGTAAGCTAACCATTGATTGGGTTCTTTTTAATTTGTTCTTTCCATCTAAAGGTATCCAGACATTAATTTTAAGGACTAATATCCAGCTTTCTGCATATAATGGACTATAATAAATGACTATCTTAGTGGAAGGAAAATTCCTAAATCAAATATAATAATATATGTGAAAGTGCTTGGGAAATGCACTTATATACAGTGACTGTATGTACCAGATTTTCAATTATTCTGTCCATTGTCCACCATAAACCATAGAAATGTCTTGAGATTCTTTTATTTAGGCAGCTATTAAACGAAGGAATCAAATCATAAAGAATTACATAATAGACATAGTTCACACAGACTGAAGAAAAATCACAATTACTCACAAAAATATATTAGTACCAATCTGTGTTATATATGCTCTGACTGGATCCATTACACATTTATGTTACATAATCTCAATCGGGCCCTCACTGATACTAGGCAATTCTGCTATACCTCCTTTATCAGCTCACTATCCCACTCTCCATAGTGGCTCTTCCAAACTTTTTCATCCTTCCTCAGACCTCCCATAGCTCCCCTCCCCCCACCTTCTCAGCTGAGATCCTTGCCAGATATTTCATAGAAAAAAATTGAGGTCATTTGCCATGAGCTCCATCTTCTCCCCTCTTCATCATCTCCTATCATTCAGGTGCCTTCTGTCACTATTTTCTCCTTCACCCCTGTCCCACATGATGAAGTGGCCTTACTCCTTACCCAGGCTAACCCTCTACTTGTTCAAGCAATCCCATTCTATTCTGTCTCCCTCTACAGATTGCCCCCTCTGTCATCCCCAGTCTTTCACTTACTTTTAATTCTCTCCCTCTCTACTGGCTCATGTCCTATTGCCTATAAATTTGCCTATGTCTCCCACATCCTGAAAAAAAAAAAACCTCACTTGATCCTTCCATCCCTGATAACTATCATCCTTTCTCTCTTCTGCCCTTTGTAGCTAAACCCCTCGAAAAAAAAAACTGTCCACAATAGGTGCCTCCACTTTCTCTCCTCTCACTCTCTCTTAGCCCTATTATTCCACCAAAACTGCTGTCTTCAAAGCTACTAACAATCTCTTAGCTGCCAAAAACCAGTGGCTTTTTCTCAATCCTCACTCTCTTTGACTTTTCTGCAGCCTTTGACACTTGATCAGCTCTCCTTGATACTCTCTTCTCTCTAGGTTTTTTGGGTTCCTCTACATATCTGAACTCTCCTCTGTCTCCTTTGCTGCATCCTCTTCTAGGTCATGCCCACATGTAGGTTTCCCACAAGGCTCTGTCCTAGGTCCTCTTCTCTTTTCCCTCTATACTGTTTCACTGATAATCTCATCAACTCCCATGGATTTAATTACCATCCTTTCGCTAATGATTCTCAAATCTACATTTCCTGCCCCAATGTCTCTTTTAACCTCCAGTCTCACATCTCCAACTGCCTTTCAAACATCTCCAACTGGATGTCCAGTAGACATCTTAAATCCAGTACATACAAAACAACTCATTATCTTTCCCTCTAAACTCCCCCACCCCCTAACCTTCCCTATTACTGTAGAGAGGAGCACTATTCTCCCAGTTCAACTTCTTAACCTAGGAGTCATCTGGAACTCCCCACCCCCATCTCTCAACCCCATATCCAAACTGTTGCCAAGACCTGTCAATTTCACCTTCACATCATCTCTTGAATACACCCACTTCTCTCCTCTATACTACTAGCATCCTGGTGCAGCCCTTATCACCTCACACCTTGATTACCGCAACAGCCAGCTCGTGTGTCTGCCTGCCTCCAATTCATTCTCCATTCAACCACTAAAGTAATTTTCCTAAAGAGCAGGTCTGATCATGTCACCCCCTCACCCATACTCAATAAATTTCAGTGATGTTCTATTGCTGCTATGACCAAATATAAAATGCCATGTTTGGCATTCAAAGTCCTTCATGACCTAATCCCCTCCTATCTTTCCAGTCTTCTTACACCTTATTCCCCAATACATACTCTTGAATCCAGTGACATTGGCCTCCTGGCTATTCCATGAACAAGACACTCCATCTCTCAGCTCCAGGCATTTTCTCTGGCTGTCTCCCAGGCCTGGAATTCTCTCCCTCCTTATCTCTGACCACTGACTTCCTTGTCTTTCTTTAAGTCCCAACTAAAATCCCACCTTCTACAGGAAGCCTTCCCTGTCCCCTCTTAATTCCAGTGCTTTCCCTCTTTTAATTATTTCCTATTTATCATGTATATAGATTACTTTGTATTTATTTGTTTGCCTATTGTTTCCAATGGCACTAAGTAGTAGGTGCTTAATACATGTTTATTGAATGACTGCATCTATAACTCTTTTTTTATTTTTTATTTTATTTTTTATTAATAAATTTATTTTACTTTTCAACATTTACTTCCACAAGATTTTGAGTTCCAAATTTTCACCCTATCTCACCCCTCCCCCCACCCCAAGATGGCATGCATTCTGAATACCCCTTCCCCTAATCTGTCTTCACTTCTATGTCTCCCCCCCTTCTCTTATCCCCTTCCCCTTCTATTTTCCTGTAGGGCAAGATAGATTTCTGTACCCCATTTCCTATATTTCTTATTTCCCAGTTGCATGTGAAAACATTTTTTTAAACATGTGTTTTTAAAACTTCAGGTTCCAAATTTTCTCCCCTCCCCACCCACCCTCATTGAAAAGGCAAGCAACTCAATATAGGCTATACATGTGCAGTTATGAAAAACACTTCCATAGTAGACATGCTGTGAAAAACTAACTCTATTTCCCTTAATCCTATCCCCCCCATTTATTCTATTCTTTCTTTTGACCCTGTCCCTCCTCACTAGTATTTGCTTCTGATTACCCCCTTTCCCAATCTGCCCTCCTCTCTATCATCCCCCTACTCTCTTGTCCCCTTCTCTCCCTATTTTCCTGTAGGGTAAGACAGATTTTCACATCCAATTGAGTGTGTATGTTATTCCCTCCTTAAGTCAAATCTTATGAAAATAAGATTCACTCATTCCCTCTCACCTTCTTCCATTTCCCCTCCACTGTAAGAGCCTTTTCTTTTCTGTTTTTTTGTGAGATAATTTACCACGTTCTACCTCTCCCTTTCTCTTTCTCCTAGTATAATCCTCTCTCGCCCCTTAATTTTATTCTCCAGATATGACCCCTTCATCTTCAACTCACCCTGTGCCCTCTATCTATCTATCTATCTATCAATACATATAATTTTTCCCTTTAACTACCCTAATACTGACAAAGGTCTCATGAGTTACAAATATCATCTTTCCATGCAGGAATGTAAACAGTTGAACCTTAATAAGTCTCTTATGATTTCTCTTTCCTGTTTACCTCTTCATGTTCCACTTGAGTCTTGTATTAGAAAGCCAAATTTTCTATTCAGCTCTGGTCTTTTCATCAAGAATGTTTGAAACTCCTCTATTTCACTGAATGACCATTTTTTCCCCTGAAGGATTATACTCAATTTTGCTGGGTAGGTGAGTCTTGGTTGTAATCCTATCTCCTTTGCCCTCTGGAATATTATATTCCATGTCCTGCGGTCTCTTAATGTAGAAGCTGTTCAATCTTGTGTTGTCCTGATTGTGTTTCCACAATACTTGAATTATTTCTTTCTCGCTGCTTGTAATATTTTCTCCTTGACCTGGGAACTCTGAAATTTGGCTACAATATTCCTAGGAGTTTTCCTTTGGGGATCTCTTTCAGGAGGAGATGGGTGGATTCTTTCCATTTCTATTTTGCCTTCTGGTTCTAAAATATCAGGGCAGTTTTCCTTGATAATTTCTTGAAAGATGATGTCAAGGCTCTTTTTTTGATCATGGCTTTGATAGTCCAATAATTTTTAAATTCTCTCTCCTGGATCTATTTTCCAGGTCAGTTCTTTTTCCAATGCGATATTTCACATTGTTTTCTAATTTTTCATTCTTTTGGATTTGTTTTACAGTATCTTGATTTCTCATAAAGTCACTAGCTTCCAATTGCTCTATTATAATTTTTAAGGAAGTATTTTCTTCAGTAAGCTTTTGGACTTCCTTTTCCATTTGGCCAATTTTGTTTTTTAGGGCATTCTTCTCCTCATTGACTTTTTGGACCCCTTTTGCCATTTGGGTTAGGCTATTTTGTTAAGGTGTTATTTTCTTCAGTATTTTTTCAGTATTTCTCCTTTTAGCAAGCTGTTGACTTGTTTTTCATGATTTTCTTGCATCACTCTCATTTATCTTCCCAGTTTTTCCTCTACTTCTCTTACTTGCTTCTCAAAATCCCTTTTGAGCTCTTCCAAGGCCTGGGACTGATTCATATTTTTCTTGGAGGCTTTGGATGTAGGAGTTTTGACTTTGTTGTCTTCTTCTGGTTGTATGTTTTGATCTTCTTTGTCACCAAAGTAGGATAATATAGTCTGACTCTTTTTACACTGCTTATTCATGATCCTGACCAATCACTTGAGTTTTAAACTCTTTGTTAAAGTAAGAGTCTGCTTCCAATGTGGAGAATGTACTGTCCCAATCTTCAAGGGTTTGTACAGCTGATTTCAAAGATACTTCTAGGGACCTCTAAATTTTCCAGTTCTTCCAAGGTGGTGTGATAAGGGGAGAGGTGTTTCCTCTCCACCTCCACAAGAAGCTCTACCAGGCCAGTGCTCCTTCTTGCCACAAGACTACCCCTCAGAACTGTGACCCAGATCCAAGCACAGGCAAAGCAAGAGATTCCTGCCTCAGCACTGGCAAAGAGATCCCTGCAATCCCCCTCTTATAAGCCACTTGATTCCCCCTCAGTCTGTGGGCTGGAAGCTCAGAAGGCAGCCATGGCCTGCACTTGGGACTAGCGGCTGAAACCTAGCTTCTAACTCTCACCACAGTCACAGACTTTTCCCACTGACCTTCCAAGTTGTCTTTGGCGTTTATGGGTTGAGAAGTCTGGAAACTGCCACAACTGCCCACGATTCAGTCCTCTGAGGCCTGCTCCAGGGTCGCTGCAGCCTGTGCACCCACACCGCACTGCATTCCTCTCCCTGCCCGGCACAATATACCTTTCTGATCAACCATCCAGGTTGTCTTGGGCTGGAAATTTGTTTCACTCTGTCTTTTTGTGGGTTCTGCTGCTTTAGAATTTGTTCAGAGACAATTTTTTACAGATATTTGGAGGGGTTGGGGGGAGAGCTCAAGCAAATCACTGTTTTCCCTCCTCCATCTTGGCTCCAGCCCCTCTGCATCTATAACTCTTACACAATGTACAAATATGTGATGTTTGTAGCGAAGGGATCTAATGCTACCTGGGAAGCAGCAACTGGCTAGGATGTTAGGTTCTATACTCCCTGAGGGGAGATCTAAGGATTCTTTCAGCTGTAAGTCTATGATCCTATGATCTCAGCAGACAGTAGTTGTCTTACTGCTGACTCCATATGTGATTCTTTGCAGCATCTACTTACTGAAGCTCTCAGCTCCTTTTCTTGCCAGTCAACTCAGTTCTCATTCTGGCAGCTCTCCGTTACTACTTCCATATGATTATTTCATTGCTAACCCTATTCACTGTTTTCCACAATTCTGCCATTTTTTTCCAGCAGATGGCATAATTATCTTTCCCAGGGAACCAGCTCTGTTATATTAGCTCATGTTGGAAGAACCTCTGAGTGTGTTTTATAGCTTACAACTACAAAAATTACAGAATCACAAAATTTTACAGTAGGAAGAAACATTAGTGTCCATACAGTCTGATTTACATTTGAAAAACAACCCCTACTATAATGTACCCTACAAGTGTTCATCCAACCTCTTCTTGAAGGCTTCCATTGAGGAGGAATACATTAGTCAGTCAGTAAATACATATTTATTAATGTTTGTTAATAATGGTACCTAATATGTGCCAAGCTTGGCATGCAAAAAATGCTGGGAACATAATACTAGGGATTAAAAAAAAAAGATAAAAGACAATCTCTACCACAAGGAGTTCATAGTCTAATGGGGGAGACAACTTGCAAATTATTATGTACAAATAAGGTATATAGAGGATAAATGGGAAGTAACCAACAGAAGGAAGGCACTGGAATCAAGGAGGATCAGGAAAGGTTTCCTGTTAAAGGTAGAATTTAGCTGAGACTAAAGCAAGAAAAGTCAAGCTTCCTTCAGAAATGAGAAGGGAGAGTATTCCAGGCATGGAGACAGCCAGTGAAATGCATGTAGTCAGATGATGGGGTTTCTTATTCAAAGAACAGCATGAAGGACAGTGTCACTAGATGAGACTATTGGGGGGAGGAGAGGGAAGATAATATTTAAGAAAATTGTAAAGGGGGAGGTATGGAGCAGGTTATAAAATGCTTTGAACACTAAATAAGGGATTTTATATTTGATCCTAGAGGTGATAGGGAACCAATGGAGTTTATTGAGTAAGAGGAGGGACATGGTGTGATAGGACCAGTATTTTCAATACAACTTTTTTCCTCTCACCCACAACAGGGGGAAGCTTTATCTGAAAGAAGACAAAGCTGTCCCTGGAACTAGACTGGCATCAGTTTCTTTGACACAGCTTCCTGGTTATTTGGGTCATAAAAAGTCATTTACACACCAGATGGGTGCCTAAGACCACTTGAGTCACCATAACCTAATGACCTTTGGACCAGATGCATTAAAAGATGGAGATGAATGGGGCCATGTCCAGAGAAGCTAAATAAGACTGTATTTTTATTGCAGGTTTTTGCTGTGTTGGGGCAAAGCAAACCTCCTTAGTTAAATGTTCAATGAGTTATGAGTGCTTCATTTGATTCCAACATCAGACTTGAACTAAGAAGATGTTGCCATTAAAACCACACCTCCCATGTGGAACACATTACGAAGATCACTTTGGTACCTTGAGTGGTGGATGGACTACAGTAGGGAGAAACTTGAGGCAGGCAGACCCTCCAGTAGGTTACTGCAATAGTCTAGGCATAATGTGATGAGGGCCTGCACAAAGGTGGTGGCAGTGTCAGAGGAGAGAAGGGGTCATATGCCCATTCAACTTTCAGGCAGTTCTCATCGTTAGAAAGTATTTTTCCCCTAACATCAAGCACAAGGTTGATTCCTTGCATCTTTATAGCCACATGGATGACTGCTTTTACACTCAATCACCACATCTGAAGGGCTCACACCAGACATCTCCTGGAGGCTATAGGAGGAACACTCCTGACACCTCACAAGATGGTCTCTGTCCCCAACACTCATAGTGATTTGTCATTTGCCTCCTTCCTTCTCTAGCATCAGGACAAAGTGTTTTCTACTCATTGCATTCAGGAGGAGCACACTGGTCTCTAATTGCCCTCCACTCACCCAACTCCAACTGAATAGTACTTAGTTGGATACGTAATCACAAGAACTTCACATTGGAAGAGATGCATGTCCATCTCATTCCTGACCAATGTTCTCCTCTAACCGTCCCTGACAAGGAATCAGCCAGCCTCTGCTACAACCAAAAAACATGCTTCTGGAACATCTTTATGATATAAAAAATACTTTCCTCACAATAGCCTTATGACACTGATGATTCAAGTGTTATACCCATTTTATAGATAGGGAAACTCAGATGCAGAGTTGCTAAGTCAATTTCTACTGTCATAAGTATTGAAGCTGAGACTCAAACCCAGGTCCCTGACTTCAAGTACAGAATACTTTCTATTTTATCATATTTGAAGGCAGTAAGGTGGCACAGTGGATAGAATAGTGGGACTGGATTCAGGAAGATCTGAATTCAAATCCCACCTTAAACAATTTACTAGTTGTATGACCGTGGGTGTCACTTGACCACTGTCTGCCTCAGTTTCCTCATCTGTAAAAAAAAAAAGATAATAATAATACCTACCTCCCAGGAGGTGAAGATCAAATGAAATAATATTTATAAAGCACTTAGCACAGTTTCTGGCACATAGTAGACACCTAATAAATGCTTTATTTTCTTCCTTCCTTGAAGACTCCAATGATGGAAAAAAACAGTTCATTTCCACTTTTTGGATATGTCAAGAAGTTAGAACTATAAAAATGTTTAGTATGAACAAACTTACAAAGCAGAGGGGGGGAAATCCCATATCAGATCACGTGTCTCAAGTTTTGGTTTGGGAAATATGACTAGTTTAATAATAGCTCATATTTATATAACACTTCAAGGTTTGTAATTTGCTTTATGTGCATTGTGCCATTTTGTCATCACAAGAACCCTATAAAGTAGTTGCTACTATTATCCTCATTTAACAGATGAAGAAACTGAGGCTCAGAGAGGTTACCCTGGTTAGACAGCTATTAAGTGTCTAAGACAGGTTTCAAACAGGTTTCCTGAATCCAGGTGGGGCATTTTATCTACTCTCCATGCCACACTGCTCCTTCTATACCTTAGCTATCCATACCCAAGGTGTGGCACCTGACAAAGTGGAAGAATTACTAAATAATAAGGAAAATTAGATTTAGGCTTAATCAAGAACTCAGTCATATCTTGCAAGAAGGAGAGGTCACTGAATTAGGAACTGTTCATATTTCAAGGTGAAAGGTTAACAGGAAGGGTTGCATCAACAACTTTATTAGACTGACACAAGCTTCATTTATGTGTGGGTAGCTGCAGAGCCAGACAGAGGCCAGAAGTTAGAGACAGGGCCGTGAACAGAAAAACAGCAAGGCAACTACTGACCTTAGCCCTTTGGACTGGCTACTTGAGAGCACTGTCTGTTCCCAATAGAAAATGGAATGTTTTGTTTTGTTTTTCTAATTTTAGGCAATGTCTATGGATAATTGAGTTGAAATGTCTGGCCCATCCCTCCCTATCCTCTAGTCATCAGGCTGAACTCTGTCCAATAGCTGGAAATTATTTTTAATAGTTGAATTTGGTCAAATGAAGAATGCTGGTTTTAGAACTTTAGGAAATGGGTTCAGATGCAGCTCCTCTGAGTTGCCATTTATTATCTGTGTGACCTCAGGCAAATCATTTCATCTCTTTAGGCCTCGCTTTCCTCATCTGTAAGATGGGGAAGTGAATTCTGTGTCCTCTTGGGAAGGGAATAATGTCTCAAGATAATATGTGAAAATGGGATTTAGATTTCTAGGCCACAGCTCAAAATATAAGAATAACAGACTCTTGGCCAGGAAAGGAGTACACCTAACAAAGATTAGTAGTCAATCAGTTAATAAGCATGTATCAAATGCTTACCACATGCCAGGCACTGTGCGAAGCACTGGCGATAAAAAGAAAGGCAAAAGATGTTCCTGATCTGAAGGAGCTTACAATCTAATGAGGGAAGATAACACATTAAAGGAAGCTGAAAGGGGCAGGGAGAGAGGGAAGTACCTGTCCTCAGAGAATGTAGGTAGATGGGAAATTATGAGATAGAAGGCCAATTTGACCTCATCAATATCACTGAGACTTAGTAGGATGAAAATCATGACTATGATATGGCCCTGGATGTGTATATTTTATTTATATTTACATTATTTATATTTAATTATATTTTCCATAAATATTATTTATATATAAACATAAATAATATATAATTATCATATAAATATATTTAAGAAGCCCGACAGGCAGGAGGGAGAGGGGATAACACTGTATATTAAGAAGGCATATCTATGTGAAAAAATCTAGAAATCTGAGCAGGGAATCATAATAGAAGACTACTTTATTCATCAAATTTTTAATATGTTGTATCTCACTTATTTTTCCTTCAAAAATTTTGATATATGATTTTCCAAAATCCAGAGTGCATGAGAAATTTTGACCCAGGAGGGACAGTTAAGTTCTTATGAATGAAATTCTGAAGACACAAAAGGAAGCAATTACCACAAGGAGGGTAAAAAAAGTTATGTAAAGAAACTGTTGTATCCACACAGGGAACTTGCCAACCAAGACTTTTTAAAAATATATGTACAGTTGGTCAATAAGTATTTATCAATGTGCATACCTACTATGTGCCGTATACTATACTAAGTGCTAGGGATATAAAGAAAGGCAAAAGATAGCCCCTGCTCTCAAGGGGCTCACAGTCTAATGTGGGAGACAACATGCAAACCTATGTACGAATAAACTATGTACAAAATAAATTGGAGATAATCAATAGAGGGAAGGAATTAGCATTAAGAAGGATCAGGAAAGCCTTCTTGTAAAAGGTGAGATTTTAGCTGGGACTTAAAGGAAGCTAGGAAAGTCAAGTGGTGAAGATGAGGAGGGAGAATATTCCATACATGGGGGTTAGCCGGTGAAAATGCCTGGAGATAAGAGATGGAATGTCTTATGGGAGGAACAGCTAGGAGGCCAGTGTCACTAGATCTCAGAGAACATGGGGGGGTGGGCAGTAAACTATAAGAAGCCTGGAAAGGCAGGAGGGGTCCAGGTTGTGAAGAGCTTTGAATGCCAAACAGAGGATTTTCTTTCTGACCCTTAAGGTGATAGGGAGTCACTGGAGTTAATTGAATAGGGTAGCGACATGGTCAGACCTGTGCTTTAGGAAGATTAATCTGAAATCTGATTGAATGATGAACTGGAATGTGGGGATAGCCCTGTAAAAATAATGTCAGACTGCTAAACCTCAGAATGAATTGAGATTGGCAAGAAAAGCTAAGACATTAAGAGTTGGGAGGTTTAGGGATAGCCATATAGGGGGAAAGAAAAGAAATTTTAAAAAGGTCTAGGATTGCTGCTTTGGATAAATGAAAAAATAACTGTCAATGGAAAAAATGCTGAACTGCTCAATTCTTACTTCACTTACTACTTCAGCACCTTAGGAAAGTAACTTCAGCTTTCTGGGCTCTAGCGTCTTCTTTTGGGTCCTGAACTCTGTGGCCTTTTGAAAAGTGAAATTTGTTTTCTCTGCCAAGGAAAATGACCTTTACACTGGAAATGATGGAACAAAAATGATTAGCAGAGTAGATTGTCAAGTTAAGAAAATAGTAAGAGAACACATAGCTGCCCTTGATGAATTCACCATGAATGAACACCTAGGCCGCGGATAGAGCACTGGACCTGGGGTCAGGAAGACCTAAGTTCAAATCCTGCCTCAGATACTTACTAGGTGAGTGAACCTGGGCAAGTTGTTTCACTTCTCTGTGACTCAGTTTCTTGATCTACAAAATGAGGATAGTAATAACACGTAGCTCCCAGGGTTGCTGTGAGGACAAAATGAGATAATATTGTTAAGCATTTTGCAAGCCTTAAAGAGAGATATAATTCATTGGTGGTTGTTGTTGTTGTTGTTGTTATTTTAAGTCACCTAGCCCGGAAGCAGCAAATATGAGAACTGAACTACTTGATGTTGGTCTCTTTTAAAAGACAGTGGAGAACAGGAGAGAAATCACAGGATTACAGATAGGCAAAACATTGTCCTGATTTTCAAAAGAGGAGGAGAATGCATTCTACAGACACTAAAGCCAGTGAACTTGACTTTGACCCCTAGGGAAATTCACTAAGTGAACATCTAGAAAAAAGAAACAGCGACCACAAAGAGCCAGCCTGGCTTCATTGGTAATTGACCACACAGAGAAGCTGTGTTTCCTCTAGGGACAGTATTTTTAAATAGGTGGATCAGAGAAATACTAAGGATAGTTTACCAGATTTTCATGAAGCATTCGCTCGAGTATCCCATGTCCTTCTTGTGAAAAAGATGGCGAGATGGGGACTAGACAACAATACAAGTATATGGCTTGGGAACAGTTAGGACAGCCAGACTCGAAAGATTAGTTGTGAATGGCTCAATAGAAATGTGATGGGAGAGCGCCAAAAGAGCACCCCAAGAACGTGTGTAGTTGGTACCATGCTGTTGAACATTTTTTCTTACCAGTGACTCAGATAAAGGCATAGATGACATACTTAACAAACTGGAAGAAGACACAAAGCTGAGATGGACAGCTAACACAATGAATGACAGGATCCAAAAAATCTTGGCGGTCTGCAGAGGCAGGCAAACTATGGTCCATGGGCCAGCTCTGGTCTACTGGGCACCTGCTTTTGTAACCATGAGCTAAGAATAGATTTTACATTTTCAGTTGTAGATACCTGGACAGTATTTAATAAAATACAATTCAGTAGGGATAATGCTAAAGTCTTAAATACCAGCTTTATAAGTGAAAGAGGGGGGATGCCTGGCTAGATAGCCATTGGTCTGAAAAACATCTGAAGATTTTAGTGAACTGTAAGCTCAATGTGAGTCACTAGTATGATGTGGTGGCCAATTCTGAAAGCAGGTGGGTAGTATAGTTGATAGAGTAATGGACTTGGAAATAGGAAGACCTAAGTTAGAACCCTGCCTCAGATACTTACTAGCTGTGTGATCCAGGGAAAGTCACTTAATCCCTCAGCCTCAGTTTCCTCATCTGTAAAATGGGGATAATAATTCATCCTAGGGCTGGTTGTGAGGTTCAAATGAGAAGATGTGAAGCGCTTTAAATCTTAAACTCACCATAAAAACAGTAGATATCATTATTATAAAGCAGAAGACTACTAAATTCAGTAGCGTTATTTATTAAGAAGATATACTCAATGAAGAAATATAGGAAAAACATGTTGGAGAACATATAAGTGAGGATAAGCAGAAGAAGAGACAGAAGTGATATTATCCTGGGGGTAAGTTACAGACAACTCTCTAGGATAGAAGGAAGGGAGGAAATAAGCATTTAAGTACCTAATGTCTGCCAGACACTATGCTAAGTGATTTACAAATTTTATCTCAATCGATCTTTACAACAACCCTGGGAAGTAGGTGCTATTATAATCCTCATTTTATAGCTGAGGAAATTGAAGCATTCAGAGGTCCCATAGCCACTCAATGTCTGAGGTTGGATTTGAACTCAGGTCTTTCTTGGCTTCAGGCCAAGTCTCTATGCCCTGTGTCCCTTAGCTTCCCCTAGGCAGATAGGCAGAAAGGGGAATTAGAAGATGAGCTTGGGAAACTGATCATAAAACCCATTGCTAACATATGATAATGTAGTAAAGGCATCCAGGTCCCTATTTTCAGGGAGTCTGAAAAATGATCATCTGGAGTAGTTTTCACACTCCTTTTTGTCTTCCTCCCTTCTCCTCCTCTTCTTCCTCCTCCTCAGGCCCCTCCCTGTCACTTACTTCAACCAGCACCAAAATAGCTCTGCAATTCTCCTAAGAATCAGCAAATGTGTGGGAGGCTCCTTGGAAGCAGCTTTCTCCATAAATAGCATGGTTAATTACTTAATCGTGTATTTTCAATTGACTCACGATTTTGTGGGTTTTTTTTTTAAATCCAGCCCACACCTTTCTCTCATCTCCCCTAGATGCCTGGTCCTATACCATAAGTTGCCTGAATGCAGTCCCTGTTTCTAGTCCTGAGAGAATGTGTCTGATTCCCATAGGTGAGGAAAGCACAGTAATAACTGGCATTGTGTGATGGGAAAATATTTCTGGAAATTTGAATGTAAAGAGAAAGGTAGAATAGAAAAGCCAGAGGGGAAATAGCAGATACCAAGCCTCTGCAGGCTTCTAAGACCCTATTTCCCAGTCTTCCCATCCCACTCAACACTCTAAATACCTATTTGTGATCTCTTTCTCAGTGGGAATTGCATTATTGAATTCCTCAGGACTTTGACAATCAGAGACAAGTTCTGGCACCCCTAAAATAGAGGTTAGACCAAAAACAACAAAAACAAGCGTTTATGTAGTATTTTAAGGTTTGCAATGGTCTTTGTAAACGTTACCTCATTTTAGCCTCACATCAACCCCTTTAGGTAGATGCTATGGCTACCTCCATTTTACAGAAAAGGAAACTAAGGCAGACAGAGGTTCAGTGACTTGTCCAAGGTCACCCAGCTAGCTAGTAGGTGTCTGAGACAGGATTTAAACTCAGATCTTCCCATCTATAGGTCTGGTACTTTATCCATTGAGCCACCTAGCTTTATAGATGGCCTCTTCCAGTTTTCAAACCCAACGATTGTATGAGTTTATGCTGTTTGGACAGAGAGGCCAATATAAATGTGGGTCTAAAAGGGAAAGTGCAGTAAAAGGAGAAAGGAAACCAAAGAGCAGTTTCAATGCAAGAAAGTTAAGGCGTTAACTGGGAATCTCCAAAACACACAACCCCAAGAGACAAATAAGACCCTAACGTCAGCCGGGATTATTCCTCCGGCATCCCTAATTGATTACCAGGCACATGGAAGTAGGCATAGAATCATAGAATGTCAGAAGTGGAAGGGACCTTCAGAGTTAAGGTATTCCAAGCCATGTCTTTACAAATGAGGAAAGTGAGTCCCAGAAAGATGAAATGACTTGCCCAAGATGAAACTGCTAGATGGTAGCAGAGCCACGACTAGAGCCACACAATCAAGAGACAAATCACAGAGCTTCCTTTCCTCCCCTCCACTGATCAAATCCCTCTCTTTCTTCAAGCTACCATCTCAGGCCCTGCCTTCTCACTGTGAAGACTTTCCTGATCCCCTTAATCCTAGGGATCTCCTTCCCTATCTTGTATTTAACTACTTTGCATTCATCTTCGTGTGTGTGTATGGGAGGGGGTTGTATCCCCAATAGAAAGTAAGCTCTTTGAGAGTATCTCTGTGCTAGATGGCTCAGGGAGATGTCCTGAGCCCAGGAATTTGAATGGCATAAATGATTGACCTGGTGCAAACAAGGGGTTACAAAAGGCAGGGAGGCAAAAAAAGGCATTTATTAAGTGCCTTCAAGGTGCCAAGTATCCAGGTGGCACAGTGGACAGATCACTGGGCCTGAAGTCAAGAGGACCTAAGTTCAGATCTGGCCTCAGACACTTATTACCTGTGTGATCTTTGGGCATATCACTTAACCTCTGATTGCCTCAGTTTCTTCATCTGTAAAAAGGAGATAATAATAGTGAGGATCAAATGAGATTGTAAAGTGCTTGGCACATAGTAAGCACTATATAAATGTTAGCTATTATTACTGTGCTAAGTGCTAGGGATAGATATACACCAAAAAGAAAGACAGTCTCTATCCTAAAGATTCCCCTTAATTTGGGGACAACACCAAAATAGGAGCTGAAAAATAGGAAAAGGAAGAGAAAGCAATGGAACAGGGGCATGATGGTAAAGTCTGGAGGGCCAGAAGGGGAATGAAATTGGTCTAGCCAGATCCCCATCCCCAAATGGAAACACTGGAAAGAATTCATCAATGGGATAAGGGGGCTGGAGTAGTGTGAAAAGACCCCAGGGACTGACAGAAATTCCAGGGTAAGAAGGCAACTCAATAATGATGGTAAAGACCAGAGAGTCAACAGCACAGACATGTAGGGAATGGTATACTTATAACGATACAGGCGTGGCATACAGAGCAAGGATATATGTTGGTAATTCTGGATCTGCCTCTTTTTTTGATTCCCCCTCAGCTGAGGACTAAGACTTTTTTGTCTATTTTTCTCCCATGGATACAATTCTTGCAAATATAATTGATGGCTACTACAGGACCACATGGTATAGGAGAGTTGCCATGTCTGAGGGGGCATGGGTTGCCTGAGCAGGGCAGTTTCATGTGTTTATAGGAGCCACCAGACACCACATCACTAGTGCAAAGCTCAATGTTGGAAACAAAGAGACTTTTATGCTTTAGCTGTCTACATGGTGCAGGGTTGGAGTTTTGAGGCTACTGTCCATATAGCATCCTCCGCCAACCAACTGACTTCCACAGAGTAGGTGGACTAGTCTAGCTGAGGCAGTTGGGAGACAGGGAAGAGGGATACAGGAGCATGTTGGACCACAACCACCACCTTGACCACCATCTCACCTCGGACCCTAATGGAGACCATCTAACTCCCAGCAACTTGTAATTCTAACTGCTGTGCAGGCTAGGGACTTCCCCTGTGAAACTCTATCCCTATAGCAACCTAGAAACTTCCCCCCTTGAAATCCTAGCTACTCCCTTGGACTTGCTTCCTCCCTTGTAATATGTATAGTCTTGGCCTCCAAGTCCGGCACATAATGGATGATTAATAAATTCTTGCTGCTTGACTGAGTTCAAGTTAACAAATATTTATTAAACACCTACTATAGAGGTGGATCCAAAATATCAAAGAAAAGGCAGGGGGTTACCTGAGCGCTCCCAAATTCACCTCCAAACAATTTTAAATAATGGCTCAAGATGAACTCTGAAGCAGCAGAACCCACAAAAGGATGGAGTGAAACAATTTTCCAGCCCCAGACAACTCAGGAGGTTGGCAGGAAAGGTTTGTTGCATCTGAGGGAGAGTGGACCACAGTCTAGCATGGGCTGCAGGTTGTATCCCAGCAAACAAGCAGTAGGCCTTGGGGGTAACTGAATCAACTGCAGCAGATGTGGCTTTTGGAACTCTTGGCCCACAGATGGCAAGGGGTCCAGCAACTGGTCAGAAGGAGATTACAAAGGCCCCTTTGCTAGCACTGGGTGCAGGATTCATTGTTGCATTGCCCATACTCAGATGTGGATTGTAATCCTGGGTCACAGTTCCAGGGCAAGGAGGAACACTAGCACACCAGAGCTTATGGCTATAGAGATCCTGGTCACAGTTCCAGGGCAGAAAAGAATGCTTGTGTTCACTCACAGACTAGAGCACAGGCTAGGATAGTAGTAAACACTCTTCTCCTTAGATCATACTATCTTAGAAGAACTGAAAACTTACAGGCCCCCAAAACGAGCTCTGAAAATAGCTGCACAAAAAAACCTTAAGCTTGGGGCAGTGCCCCTCCACACTAGGAGCATAGCCCAGCTTTGACAGATGAAGTTAAAAGTCAAGATATAGGCTGGGAAAATGAGCAAACAACAACAAAAAAAGAAGAACCTGACAATAGAAAGTTACTATGGTGACAGGGAAGATTAAAACAAACCCAGAAGACAATAAATTCAAAACTGCTACATCCAACACCTAAAAGAAAAATGTGAATTGGTCTTGGGCCCAAAAATAATTCCTGGAAGAGCTCAAAAAGAATTTTAAAAATCAAATAAAAGAGGTAGAGAAAAAATTTGGAAAAGAAACGAGAGTGATGCAAGAAAGTCATGAAAAAAGAGTCAAAAGCTTGGGAATGAAGGCACACAAAAAATAATGAAGACAATAATACCTTAAAAAAGAGAAAGGGCCAAATGGTAAAAGAGGCACAGAAAGCTACTGAAGAGAAAAATGCCTTGAAAAGCAGAATTGAACAAGTGGAAAAAAATATATAAAAATCAACTGGAAAAAAAGAACTCCTTAAAAATTAGAATTGGCCAAATGGAAAAAGAGGTACAAAAGCTCACTGAAGAAAATGCTTCTTTAAAAATTAGAATTGGGCAAATGGAAGCTAATGACTCCATGAAACATCAAGAAACAATAAAACACAATCAAAAGAATGAAAAGATAGAAGAAAATGTGGAGTATCTCACTGGAAAAAACAACTGAACTGGAAAATAGATCCAGGAGAGATAATTTAAGAATCATTGGACGGCCTGAAAGCCATGATCAAAAAAAGAGCCTTGACATCATTTTTCAATAAATTATCAAGGAAAACTGCCCTGATATCTTAGAACCAGAGGGTAAAATAGAAATTGAAAGAATTCATTGATCACCTCCTAAAAAAGATCCCAAAATAAAAACTCCAGAATATTATAGCCAAAATCCAGAGCTCTCAGGTCAAGGAGAAAATATTGCAAGCAGACAGAAAGCAATTTCATAAGAATACAAGTCACTCCCCAATTGATAAATGGTCAAAGGATATGAACAGGCAGTTTTCAGATGAAGAAATTAAAGCTATCTATAGTCATATGAAAAAATGCCCTAAATCACTATTGATTAGAGAAGTGCAAATCAAAACAACTCTGAGGTACCACATCACACATATCAGATTGGCTAACATGACAAAACAGGAAAATGATACATGTTGGAGAAGATGTGAGAAAATTGGAACACTAATGCATTGTTAGTGGAGTTGTGAACTGATCCAACCATTCTGGACAGCAATTTGGAACTACACCCAAAGGTCTGTAGAACTGTGCATACCCTTTGACCCAGCAATATCACTTCTAGGGCTGTATTTGAAAGAGATCATAAAAAAGGGAAAAGGACCCACATGTACAAAAATATTTATAGCAGTTCTTTTTGTGGTGGCCAAGAATTAGAAATTGAGGGAATGACTTAACAAGTTGTGGTATATTAATGTAATGGAATACTATTGTTCCATAAGAAACGATGAGCAGGCAGACTTCAGAAAAACCTGGAAAGACTTACATGAACTTATGCTGAGTGAAATGAGCAGAACCAGGAAAATATTGTACAGAGCACAACATTGTACAATGACTAACTTTGATCAACAACTTTTCTCAACAATGCAAGGATCTCAGACAACTCTAAAAGACTCATGATGGAAAACGCTATCCACATCCAGAAAAAGAACTATGGCATCTGAATGCAGATTGAAGCACACTATTTGCTCTCTTTTTTGTTGTTGTTTCTTCTTTCTTGTGGTTTCTCCTGTTGATTCTCATTCTTCTTTATAACATGACTAATGTGAAAATATGTTTAATATGAATGTATATGTATAGCCTATGTTAGACTGTATACCATTTTGGGGAGGGGGAAGGAAAGAGAGGAGGAGAAAATTTAAAATTCAAAATTTTATGGAAGTGAATGTTGAAAACTAAAAATAAATACATAAATAAATAAATTTTTAAAAAAAATATTAAACAATTCAAATATCATGGGGCCACAATCAAGATAATAGAAGATTTAACAGTTTCTACATTAAAGGATAAGAGGACTTGGAATATGATATTCTGGAGGGCAAAAGAGCTAGAATTAAAACCAAGAATCATCTACCCAGCAAAACTGAATATAATCCTTCATGGGAAAAAATGGATACTCAATGAAATAGAGGACTTGCAAGCATTCCTGATGAAATGACCAGAACTGAATAGAAAATTTGACTTTCAAATTCAAAACTCAAGGGAAGCATAAAAAGGTAAATAGGCAAAAGAAATCATAAAGGATTCAATAAAGTTAAACTGTTTACATTCCTACATGGGAAGATGATACTTGTAACTCCTAAGAACTTTCTCATTTTTGGGCAGTTACATGGAGTATACATAGACAGAGGGCAGTGGTATGAGTTGAATATGTTGGGATGAAATCTAAAAACAATTAAATTAAATTAAAGGGTGAGAAAGAGGAATACACTTGGAGAAGGGGAAATGGAGAGATAGAATAGGATAAATTATCTCATATAATAGAGGCCTGAAAGAGCTTTTGCAGTGGAGAGGAAAGTGTTGGGAGGGGATGGAGGGGGAGTGCTTGAACCTTACTCTCATTGAAATTGGCTCAAAGAAGGAATAGCAAACAGTATAGAAATCTCTCTTGCCCTACAAGAAAGTAGGAGGGAAAGGGGGTGGGGAGAGTGCTGATTGAGAAAGAAAGGCAAACTGGAAGAGGTAACAGTCAGAAGCAAAACAGTTTTGAGAAGAGACAGGATGAAAGGTGAGAGAGAGTAGCATAAATAGGCAGGGAAATAACAGGGAGGGGTGCATAGTAATCACAACTGTGAAAAAAATTTTACGGCAAGTTTCTCTGATAAAGGCCTTATTTATCAAACATATTAGAGAATTGAGTCAAATTTATTAAAATAAGAGCCATTCCCCAATCGATAAATGGTCAGTAGATATGAACAGGCTATTTTGATATGAAGTAATCAAAGCTATGTATAATCATATGAAAAAATGTTCTAAATCACTATTGGTTAGAGAAATACAAAGTAAAATAACTTCAAGGTACCATCTCATACCTATCAGATTGGCTATTATGACAGTAAAGAAAAATGACAAATGTTGGAGGGGATGTGGGAAATTTGAGACACTAATGCATTGTTGGTGGAGTTGTGAACTGAGTCAACCATTCTGGAGAATAATTTGTAACTATGCCCAAAGGGCTATAAAACCATACATACTTTTAAACCTAGCAATATCACTATGAGGTATGTATCCCAAAGAGATTAAAAAAAGGGAAAGGACCTATATGTACAAAAATATTTAAAGCAGCTCTTTTTAAGGTGGCAAAGAATTGGAAATTGAGGGGATGTCCATCAATTGAGGAATAACTGAACATGTTGTGTTATATGATTGTGACGGAAAACTATTATTATATTATGCTATAAGAAATGACAAGCAGGGTGCTCTCAGAAAAACCTGGAAAAACTTACATGAACTGACACAAAGTGAAATGAGCTTAACCAGGAGAACATTGTACATAGTAACAGCAATAGTGTATGATGATCAACTGTGGATGATTTAGCTATTCTCATCAATACAATGATCTAAAACAATACTAAAGGACTTATGATGAAAAATGCTACCTATGTCCAGAAAAAGAACTGATAAAGTGTGAATGCAGATTGAAGAAGGCTTTTTTAACTTTCTTTATTTTTCTTGGTTTTTTTTTTTTGGTCTGTGTTTTCTATCACAACATGACTAATAGGGATATATGTTTTTGCATGACTACACATCTCTATCAAATTGCTTGCCTTCTCAATGAGGGGTCGGGGAGGGAGAGAATTTGGAACTCATTTTTTTTTTAAAAATGAATGTTTAAAAAATTTTAATATGTAATTGGGGGAAATAAAATATTATTTTTTTAAAACCACCTACTAAGTGCTTGACATTGTGCTTGGAGTTGGGGGCAGAAAATAAAACAATCATTGTCTGCAAGGAACTTTCCATTCCATTAAGGGGAGAAGACATGAACATAGAACAAAAAGTACAAAATATTTTCGAAGTATTCCTGAGTCATTTCATCTAAGAGAGAGCTAACAACAAGGAGGAATCAGGAAAGACCTCTTGTGGGAAGTGGAATCTGAGTTGTGGTTTGAAGGAACACAGAGATTCTATGAGGCAGAAATTGAGGGGGGGGGAAGCAGAGAACAGCAAGCCAACCAGTTTAATTGGAGCACAGAGAAAGTGATGGAGAACAATCTGAAATAAACCTGAAAAGACAGATGGGAGCCATAGAGATGGAAGATTGAGGATGATAAGCCTGAAGAAAAACAGGATTGACATGATAGCTACCTTTAAGTATACAAAGGGCTGTCATGACAATGAGATGTGTTTCAAAGAAGTAGGAACAATGAATGGAAATTTCAGAGAGGAAGATTTCAACCTGATGTAAAGGAAAAATCCTAATTATTAGAGCTGCATAGAAGTAGAATAGTCTTCTTCAAAAGGCCTTTAGTCAAAGATGTTGTAGAGAACTCTCAGAGATGTTGTAGAGAAGTTTCCTGCTCAGGAATGAATTAGGTTAGATGACCTTTGAGGTCCCTTCCTGCTCTTGAAGTACCCAAGAGAAAACAGAAAACTCTAGAAGGTGTTGCCAATGGCCCAGTTATTGCTGACCTTGTGAAATAGAGGTATGATCTTCCAGCCTTTCACTGCTCCCCAGCAAAGTACAACACAGGAAAATATAAACATGGACACATAGGGAAATCCCCTTGAGAACTCCTCTGACAAGAAGTGAACTCATTTAGCAACTCTAATCAACAATGACCCACCAACAATTCAAAGGACTCATAATGAAGAATTGATGGACTCAGTGCAGATTGAAACATTTTTTCTTTCTTTTTTTTCTGAAACATCTCTAATGGTCTCATCTGTAAAATGGGGACAAAAACAGACCCTCCCTTCCAAGGTCATTCTGAGAACTGAATGATGTATTCACAAAGTGCTTTGCAAACATTTAAATGCTAGGATGTTATTACTTTCCCATAGTCTTTGTTTGTTTTTTTTTTAAACTAGGCAATGGGGTTAAGTGACTTGCCCAGGATCACACAGCTAGTAAGTGTTATGTATCTGAGGCCAGATTTGAACTCAGGTCCTCCTGACTCCAGGGCCGGTGCTCTATCCACTGTGCCATCTAGGTGCCCCTGGTTTTAAGCTTCTTAAAAGACTTTTGGGATACCCTATATGGAAGGCCTGTCTAAACACAAGCCCACAGTTTATATCTCTAATATTTAGGCATCTCATGGGCAGCCTTATGGTGGGAGGGAGGCTGATGCCATTGTTAGGGAAACCGGGAGTAGCTACTTACTTCCTGATCCACAGATCCACAGTCCTACCTCCTTGATTTTGGTAACTCGATGCCCCCTCTAGGAATTCAGTGGTAATTCATTGGTAATAATTGTGTCTATTCTACAGTTGAAGATGATGTTCTAAAAGTTGAAATTGGGTATCTAGTTATAGCAACTCTGCTTGACACATTATAGAGACATTATATGCCCAAAGGGCTATAAAACCATGCATACTTTTTTTTTAGGCAGTTGGGGTTAAGTGACTTGCCCAGGGTCACACAACTAGTACGTGTCAAGTGTTTAGTCTGAGGCCAGATTGGAACTCAGGTCCTCCTGACTTCAGGGCCAGTGCTCTATTCACCGTGCCACCTAAACCTAGCAATATCACTACTAGGTATGTATTCCAAATGCTACAAGACTTGAGTAGAAGTTTCAGCATTGGTCACACAGGTAGCTAGTAAGTGTCTGAGACTGGATTTCAACTCAGGTCTTCCTGATGCCAAGGCCAACACTTTAGCCATTGTGCCACCTAGCTGTCTCTAGAATATACTTGTTAGCTCAGTGAATTGGCATGACCCAAGAAGATTCCCCACAATGGAAGGAGGAGCTAAAGTTTCCAACTAACATCAAAGAAAGAGGTGTAAATGGCATGGTTATTTGGATAGTCTAAGTCAGACTCTGAAATTATATTTTAAGAAAGAAGGAAGATACTCAGTTTTCAAAAATGTTACACATGACTTTTCAGGAAAGCTGGCACAGAAAAGCTATCATAGTGATAGGGGATTTCATAGATCTAGACATCTGTTTGAAGTCTCATCCTGCTAAAAACAGAGTACTGATAAATACTTGACTTGCCTTGCTGGCAATTTCATCTCCCAGAAGGTATGTAAAGGAAAAAATGAGAGTAAGTACTACTCTGTATGTAATCATGAGCAACAAGGAAGAACTGATGAAGGAAGTTCAAGTGATGGGAGGCTTAGGAGAAAGTGATATTGATTGATCAGCCAATCAACAAACATTTATTAAGTACCTACTGTAGTCTAGTCACTGGGCTAGGTTCTGGAGATAAAGTACAAAGACTGAAATGCTTCCTATTCTCAAGGAGCACTCTAATGGGGGAGACAAGGGCGTATGTAAGTGTATAGAGAATAAATGTAAAAAGAAGGTGAACTAGTTAAACATAAGGTAGTTGGGAGGAAGGGAATTTGCTGTTGAAGGGATAAGGAAAGACTTCATGTAGAAGGTGGTGCTCAGGCTGTGTCATGTAGAAAGAGGGATTCTGCAAGGTGAGGCAAGGAGGGAGTATATTCTAGGCATGGAGCACTGCCTATGCAAAGACTCAGAGATGGGAAATGGGAGGAACAGAGAGAAGGTAAGTTTGACTGGATCAGAAAGAGTAGGAAGTGATATACAACGAGATTGGAAAACTATAATGGGGCCAGATTGTGAAGGGCTTTAAAATCTAAGCCAAGTTTATATTTCATCCCAGAGACAACAGGAATCACTGGAGTTTACTCAATAGGGCAGCGACATGGTCAGATCTGTGCTTGAGGAATACTACTCTGCTGTCAGTGGAAAGGACAGACTGGAGGAGTGAGAGATTTGAGGCAGGGAACCAACAAGGAGGCTACTGCAATGATCTAGCTGACAGATGATGTGGGTCTAAACTACAGTGGTAGCTGTGTGAATGGTAAGAAATGGTCAGATTCAAGGGTATTCTGCAGGAAGAAATGTCAAGGTTGGGCAATTGATTGTATATATGGGGTGAGGGAGAGTAAGAAATTGAGGTTATCACCAATGTCACAAACTTGGGAGACTAGAAAAATGGTGGTACCTTGTTCAGAAATAGGAATTTTGGGAAAAGAGGATTGGGGTGAATATAATTAAAATAATAACATTAAACATTTAGAGTTCATAATAATCAAGGAACAGAACACTGGACATAGTCAGATACGTCCCCTAGAATGTCATAAGGACATTGCATAAAGGTCTGAGAAAACATAGAAAGATCATGTAGTCAGAGAATCTATAGGGAAAGATGGAGTGATGGGAAAGAAAGGGTGATAAGAAGCTCTCAAAATGAAAAGCAATTACATGTGAATGAGACAAGGAAGAAAAAAGCAGGACATCAAAAGGAACTAGTGTGCCGCACAGAGATTACTCTGATGAGTTCACATTTTTTAAAATGCTAAAGATAGGAGGAGCATAGAACTAATAAATACAAATATTTTTAATAAATTCAAAATATTTTCATGGTCCTGTAATAATAGCGTTAGGAATCCCGAAGTTCAGAATGAGCTGAGGGATGCAAAAAAAGCAGTGGCCTAAAAACAATATAAATGATTTTTATGATTCTCAGATCTGTTTATTCAGCTTTAACCTCTCTCTTGACCTCCAGAGTCCTTTCTCCAATTGCCTATTGGACATCTAAAACTAAATTTCCTGTAGACTCAACAAGGCCAAAACAGAACTCATTATCCATCCTCACATACAACTTGTACACCAAACCTTCCCCTCTTCCAAACTTCCCTCTTACTGTGAAATGCACCACTACCCTCCCAGTCATTCAGGCCTAAAACCTAGATGTCATCTTTGCCTCCTCACTCTTACTCACCCCACAATCCAAACTTTTCACTAAGTCCTATCATTTATAACATCACATCTCTCATACACATTCCCTTCATTCCACCACACTCCTACAGGCCCTTATCACCTCATACTTGGACTATTTCAATAGCCTCTGATTGATCTCCCTGCCTCAAATCTCTCCCCAATCCAGACCATACTCCACTCAGCTGCTAAAGTGATCTTCCTAAAGCACAGATAGGATCATCTCACACCCTTAATCAACAGACTCCAATGACTCCCTGTTACCTCCAGGATAAAATATAAAATCCTCTGTTTGGTTGTTAAAACCCTTCACAACCCAGCCTTTTCTCAGTCTTTTCCAATCCAGACTACTTTTCCAGTCTTCTTATACTTTACTCCCCTCCACATATTCAACAATCCAGCAAGACTGGCCTTGCTGTTCCTTGCACATGGTATTCTATCTCCCAACTCTATGGTTTTTCACTGGCTGTCCCCCATACAAGGAATGCTTTCTCTCTCCCTTCTATCTCCTGGCCTCCTTGGCTCCTTTCAAGATTCAGCTCCCATCCTACCTTCTACAAGAGACCTTTCCTGGGATCTCACCCCCCACCCCAAATATACCAGTAATACCTTCCCTCTTTTGATTACCTCCCATTCACATTATTAATCTTGTACATATTTTCTCCCTGATTGTGAACTCCTTGAGAGGAGGGACTGTTTTTTACCTTTCTTCAGTATTCCCATTACTTAGTATAATAAACATTTAATTATGCTTGTTGATTTGAAAGTTTAGCTAACAAGAGTACTATCTATGATGTCAAGTGGTATGGGGTCATGTGAACCTAGATGGACACTTTATCTATGTGGTGGTTATCATTGGGGGAGAGGTAGGTGGGGTGGGACTTCTTGGCTACTTTTAGGAGGTGAAAGCAAGAACTAATTACCATGTACTGGGTACTAGCTAACTGATATGAGCAGAACTCCCAGGGAGTTCAGAAGAAATGCCAGGAGATTGGTTTTGGATTATTCTATCAAATGAGAAATCAAAGGTCTTCTAGAAATGCTTATGGTTCTTATCTTGAGATTCTATATGTGAAAAGCTAGTTCATATCCCATGATGAGGGAGTGGGGAGCAACAAACTTCCAATACTCAAAGATTCTAACTTTCTCTCCTCTTCCCACCCCCTCCCCAAATGGACATACCATTGGAACTACTGAACCAGTAATGAAACAGATCCAGTTAGGAACAGAGACATACCAAAGACAGGTATGGATGTGGAGAGACCTGAGGGACGAGTCAGCTTCAGGGATCGTGACCCTTTGTGGAAGTGAAAAGCAGTATCTACAAACTCAAGAAAGGAGACGACCATGGGGGCCCAGCTAAGCAACTTCCCCAATAGAGAGTCATACCCCAGAAGATCTGTCTGAGGGTTTTACAAAGAGAGAAAAGACTTCCAGTACCTGGAGTTGTATGCTACCCTTTGGCACACAGATATGTCCTACATATGTGCTTCACTATCATTTAATAGAATTTATTTGTGGAAGAACGCATCCCAGGATTTTGGGGAAAGAGTGGTTTATCCTTACTATACCATCTTAGGAAATGTCTTTGCTAGAAGTTAATCAAGTCTACTGGCTGATTGTTAATGAGAAGCATGCAAATGGGGGCTTGTGAGCTACAGTAATAGGAATCACCACTCACAGTTTAGCAGACTATAAATGTGGAATATTGCATCTACTGTCAGACATGATTGATGTATGGGTTGGTTTTGCTGAATTGATTTTTTTTCTTTTTTTAAACAAGAGATGACTCACTACATGTGTGTGTCGGGGGGAGGATGTCTTCATAAATGAATGTAACAGTAAATGCATCAGTGAAATACTTTTTAAAAAAATATTAGGAGTTACATTAACAGCAAGTTCTATATGAGCCAGAAATGTGTCATAGTAGTTAGAAAAGCTAGTGCAATGTTAGGTAGCATTAATAGAAGTATCATGTATAGAACAAGAAAAGTAATAGTTGCACTGTGCTCTATTATCTTGGACTGCATTACATCTGGAATATTGTGTTCAACTCTGCTTGACACATTATAGAGACATTAACAGAGTAGAATACATTTAGGGAAAGGCAACCAGCAGAGTGAAGGGTCTGGAAACATGGGACATTTGAAGATGTTGAACCAAGGGGAGATGAGGAGGAGGGACAACATGATATAGTGGGAAAAGTGGTGGATTTTCAGAGGACCTGGGTTTGGATCCCAATTTTGACAGCTCTTTGTGGCCTTTAGCGAATCATTTAACCACTCTGAGCCTCAGTTACATCATCTGTAAAATGACGGGGTTAGACTAAATAACATTTAGGTTCTCTTTCAACTTTAAGTGAGGCCCAAAGAGGTTAAGCTATTTGCCCAAGTTCACAGAGGTTGAAGTTATAGAACTGGGATTTGAATCCAGATCTTCTGACCCCCAAATCCAACATAATTTCTACTTTGATTCCTGCATTATGGGAGAAGTTGCACAAATTACCTCTAAGACTTCTTTTAACTTTATGATTCTCTGATTCTAGGAATACACTTGTTAAATTATGAAGGCACCTCAATGTGATAGAAAGAGAATTGATGTTTTCTAGAGCCAGTAGTCCTCATAGTTCCAATTCTACAGGACTTTGCACTGTCATCTGAAAAGGAGAAAATAATATCTGTTTTGCCCTTACACCCACAGGGATGTTACAAGGATCAAATTAGTTTCTCTTATGTAAATAAGTAAGTGGTACATGTTGGGAAGAGATGGTGAGATAGAAATGGAGGGGGAAAAGGATAGGATTAAACAATATCATTGAAGAGTATGAACTTCAAAAGAGGAGAAGTTGTTGAGTGACGGTGGCAGATCAAGGATCTGGAAGTAGATATGTTGAACAAGTATTATACTGTTTCCGCGTGATCCTGTGAATCAAAGGGCATAAGAGGAATGGACCACATTGGAGAGGGTTTCAAAGGATGCAATATTTTAATGTAAAGCCACATTTCAATTAGTGCCAAAAGAAGGCATGTCTATAAAAGGAAGAGGTCAAGAATGAAAGGATGCTTGTTAACAATAGATTAGTGAGGTTCCTGAGGAGAACATAGTAAAAAGAGTGGTCACAGGAGAATAGTGACTGAGGAGAGGCAAGATTGAAGTGGATGGTGATGAGGATATATTGAGAGGCAGCAAAAGAAAACTTTTTTTTGCTTGAGGCAGGTGGTGGTTCTGAATGACAGCAGTGAGCTGAGGGTTGAGTTTGGCTATTTAGAGGATCAGGGACTACTGAGTAGGCAGAAACTGATAGACTAAATTAACCCCAAAGTCTAATTAGGATGATAGGATGTGGAGTCTTCACAATTCCGTCTCTCAGATGAATCCTGAAAATTCTTTATAGCAAGGAATAAGCACTGGTTAGTGGTATGGAAAGGAAAGAGTTGAACACAGGCCTTTTCAAATTCTGAACACAGATAATAAAAGATTTCCAGAGCCTTGATTGTACAACACACGTCCCTAACACTTCACACATAACAGTCAAAAGCAACTAATGTTTAGCCTTACCAAGAAAAGCTGTCTTGTCTTGCTTTATCAGGGAGATCAATAATATTTTAAGTAGTCATTAAACCAAGAAATAACCCTAAAAATATAAGGGAAATATAAGTTTAAAACACACATTTTTGTAACATCCCCACATTATCCTCTGTCTAATCTCTACCTTGACTCACAAACAGGAATGAGTACAAGACATGTTAGAAGACAAAAAGATAAAACCAAATCTAAAACCATAAACAGATAATGTGAACAGACCTAATCCAACCACTTCTGTGTGCAGCTTCGAGAGTGAACTACCATGGACAGTTCCTATGCCTGGAATAGGAAGATGAGTCAATAAAGAAAACTGAATGAGAAAAAGAAGGTTAAAATGCGCCTGGGATGAGAGCATTCTGTGTCACACAGAAACCATGAACCTCTAGACAGATTTCCAGTTGTAAGACTGAGTTTGGAGATTCTGAGATCAACAATTATAGTTTGTGATTTTTTTCCAAGGATTGTTTTAGGTCAAAGTGAAAGAATTGCCTGCCTACCACATCACACCACAAACTCACATTTAAAGAAGTGTGGTATATTCATAAGTTTTAAATAAATTTTAATAGATTGGAAGAATTCTAACAGGGAAATTATAGACAGTAGCGTGTCTTAAGGAAAATGTCTTGAAAGTGTTTATTCACAAGGAACAGTACTTACTACCGGGCCTCAGCAAGTGTTTTAACTTCTTTGGCTTTCAGTTTCATCATGAGATTTTTCATTGTCATCACCCAGAAAGAGAGGGGTGAGCATCTACTTCCCTTTCCTTGTAATCCCTTCTAGCTCTAAATTTTAAGATTCTATTAGTCTATGAATAGGAAAATAAATAAATATGAGAGAAATTATTATTAACAACCAATATCTTGGGGAGATTCAGAGCTCTATTCTTCTTTAAAATTCCTGATCTTAAAAATTTCAGTCTCTTGAAGGACATTACTGATAATGAGATTAAGTTAACGCCCCTCATCTTGGTCAGACACCACCTAACCTCACAAGACATTTAATCTAAGGTGCTCTATTCAAGCTTAGATGGAGATAGATCCTTTTCTCTAGATATCCAAGGCTGAGAGTGATCTGGTATAGACACAGTTTCTCTGTCCAAGGGGAACATGATGTCACACTCAGCCCCTCATTGAACATCTAATCTTTGAAGAGTATATAAACTGTGAGCCCAACACAATGATCGTCTTTGGTCTAAGAGAGATGGCCAAATGGCCATCCTTTTATTAATAATCTGCTGGCCTTATTAATAAAGTGATTAGGTTACCCAGAAACAATGTCTCTCAACCCTTTTTAATTGTCACAGATCTCTGGCAATGATCACATCTGTACTATATCAGCAGGATGCAGGACTGGATAAAGCTTGGAAAAGCAACATGAGACAATAGAACTCCAACTCCTCCAGTCCCAAGAAATACAAAAAGCAGACATCCCTAATCTCTCAAGTTCCTAATTATAAGTAGAAACCCAGAGAACCAGATTGGGTTAACAGAAGGGAAGAAGAATTGGACTCTGTCCAAGACCTTAGCTAAACCACTTTTTTTCTAAAGTGTTAAATTTTGAAATCCAGTGGTTAGAGAAGCTTGTGGTTATGCAATTTATTTTCATAGTGCTGCTCAAACACTGTAGTTGCAAATTCCCTACTCTTAGGAAACATTTTGTTGAGTGGCCTTATTGATGAGCTGATGAGTGATTTTAATGCTTTTTGAGTCTGACAGTCAAACTACAGAGTGAATTAATACAAAATACAGTAAGTGCTAAGTAAGAAGAGCCATTTCACAATGGGTAAACAGTAAAAAGATATAAACAGTTCTCAAAAGAATTATAAATTATTTACAATCATATTGAAAGATTGTTTTCCACTAATTTTCCACTAATTATTCTGAGTAGTAACCAAAGTTTAAGCAGAAAAAAAATATCCCTATTTAAGACATCTCTATGCCCATGAAGAAGAAATTTTTTTTAATTTTATGGGCTAGAATTCTTCATTGTCATCACCCAGAGAGAGGGGGAAGCATCTACTCCCCACAATGGCATGGAAACATTGTTACAGAAATCAGCCTTTTCTTTTTCTCCTCCAGTAGATTTACAAAACTTTGACAGCCTAGTTCTTTGCATGAATAGACATCCGCCTGAATGCATCAGAAATATTACCTGGGTAAATGAATGCTGACGACTCTATTTCATTATGATGGTTTTGGAAGCAACACATTTCTCAGAAGGTTGCAGAACAAATAAACTGTAGTCCTTGGGAGTTCTTTTACTAAAAAACAGCAGAAAAATATTCCACTAATAAGCAGCCTAATTCAGAACCAGAGTTCATAGATTTGTGAACTCTTTCCTTCCCAAGAGACAGACTGTACGTTTTTCTTGGGCCCTGTGACAAGCACGCTCAGTCATGGATTTTAAAATGGGAATGAAATCCATAACTAGAACAACTCCTCTGAATGGAAGAATACCTCTTAATGTAAATTCCACTGCTGAGCAATTCAGGGAGAAGAGGAAGGGTGCCACCACTCTAGTTTTGATGCATGTCACTTCTTGCCAGGATTATTCTCATAACTACTTAACTGATCTCCCTGCCTCAGGTCTCTTTCTTCTCCAATCCATCCTTAACTTAGAAACTTTGATATTTTGATGATTCTACAATCTCATCAATGTGGATACTACCTCCAATAGTGTAGATTGCAACTGACCTATGCCTTCTCATCCTGTATGATTTTTAACCATTATCCCATAATTCTTCCATAAGGTATTCACTCAATGTTCAAAAGTTCCTTGTACACACATATCAGTCTCTTCAGATCAGTCCCTCTTTCCCTCCTGATCAGAATTATTTCTCTTTGTGTCCTAAGAATTACATGAGAATTTCCCATACTTCCTGTGCTTACTTCACCCTATAGAATTTTTAAACATGGGATCTTCCCTGTCTTCTGAAAACTGTGTAATCGGCTCTCCTAAAATCTCTGCCACACAACAGACTATACCTAATCTTCCCCTCCTCTGTCACACACTCTAAGATGAAATGGTCACTTTCCCCCAAGGTTCTCATAATTTTAACCCCAGCAACAAGTTCCTTTTTTTTTTTTTTTTTTTTGGTGAGAATCAGGTATAGAATAGAATTTCCTCTTGTTGGTTTAGCTTTCTGTAGCACTTAACACTGTTGATGTTCTCCTCTTCTTCTCCCAAATACTCTCTTTTCCAGATACTAATGATGCTGCTCTCTCTCCCCCTACCTGTCTGATCACTCCAATGGCTCACTTGCTAGTTTATTGTCTTCTTGGCATCTCCTAAATGCAGTTATCACCCAAAGTTCTGACCTAAGCCTTCATCCCTCTTTCTCTTTATGATCTCATTCTGAAAACTTGGCTTCAATTGACATCTCTATACTCTGAACTGATCATAAATCCTTCACATAAGGGAAATCTCTTTATTATTCTTTATCATAGGGAGAATTGTTAGGTCCCTATGGAGTGATCTCAGCTGGGTCATTGCACTTGGTACTTGAGTCTTTTTTTCCCCTCGCTTTTGCCAGGATGCACAGGGTAGACGTCCTCAGAGAAAACTTAGTTTCATGTCATCATTTCAACAGGTTCACTGTAATTCAGTAAGTATTTAATCCATGCCTACTGTATGCAAATGATTGTACTAGATATAAGATATCACCTCTGCCCTCAAAAAAAACCTATAGTCTAGTAGGGTGAAATAAGACAGACAAACATAAATGTATTACTGAGTATGACATTAGAGTACATAGGAAAAGGAGGAGGAAACTGCTCTGGGGATTCTGAGGAGGGAGGAATTCCTATATGAGAGCAAATTCTCTCTGGGACCCAGGAGACAGTAGCTATGGGAGACCCTGTTGATCCAAGCTTTGCTCCAATGCAAGAGGTCTTGCATACAGACAGAAAGGAGAGGGAAACAGACAGCAGAACTAGTCCAGCAGATCATCTTGAATAATTTATTATTTTGAACTGACAAAATGATACTTTTCACGGTTATTGCTTTAGGGCATAATTGCCAAATTGAAATGCCTTCAGGGAGGGAAAGATATGCAAGCATCAAATAGTCAGTAGTGGGAAGGATGCTATAAACATCTTTAAAAAATTTATATCCATGTGTATGTATAAATTTACATACATATGTACATATATTACACACATGGCATGTATACAAAATACAAATGTTGAAAGTAGACCCCCTTCAAATACTATTTCCCAATCACAGATGTGTTTCCCAAATATAAGTGGGTCTTCCCTATGTTCTAAAGGTCATCAGACTAATAGAACTGGATCGTGCAAAACATAGAATCACAGAATTAGAGAGGTGAAAGGGACATCAGCCAGAATCTAAAGAAGCGAGGTACCACAGTAGACAGTGCTGTAGTAAGGAAAATCTAAGTTTAAATCCTGCCTCAAACACTTACTAGTTGTGTGACCCTATGCAACTGGTAGCCCCTCTCAGCCTTTTTTCTCACCTATAAAATGGAAATAATAATAGCACCTACTTCACAGAGTTATTGTGAAAAGCAAATGAGATAACATGGAAAATGTTTTGCACACCTTAAAGTGCTATGTAAATATTAGTTATCATCATCAGTCATCATTGTCACCATCATCATCACATCAAAGTCAATTCGTGTCTGAAAGGAATCCTTATCTGTGGTCATCCAGCCTCTGTCTGAAGATTTTTCAAGAAGGAGGAACCTGCCACCTCCCACAGCAGGTCATTCCACTTGTGAACATCTCTAATTGTTAGGAAGTTTTTTCATGACATCAAGCTTAAATTTGCCTTGTTGTCATTTCTGCTCACAGTTCCTGGTTCTCCCAAAAAAGATCAACTCTGATCTCTCTTCCTCATTATGGATTTCCAAATACTTGAATCTATATTGAAGTATTTGAAAGGTATCACAACTTCCCTTAGTCTTCTCTTTATGTGAGTGGACAGTGAAAATAGAGAGGCATCCAGATGCTGGCCCACTGGGCACCACTCAGCACTGGCTCACCTAAAATCCTTGACCAGGATATTTCTCTGCTTTTTAAAGCTATTTCTTTTCATTTTCCCCTCATCAAGCACTTTTTTCTCCCACTTGCCTCCCTTCCACTGGAAAAAAAGAATACACAAAACCCATGTAACAAATAAAGAAGAGGAAGGGAATGAGCAATTTTTAAGTGTCTACTACATTCCAGGCACTGTACTAAGTGCTTTAGAAATATTATCTCGGGGGGTAGCTAGGTGGCGCAGTAGATAGAGCTCTAGCCTTGGAGTCAGGAGGACCTGAGTTCAAATCCAGCCTCGACACTTACTACCTGTGTGACCGTGGGCAAGTCGCTTAGCCCCAATTGCCTCACTAAAAAAAAAAAAAAAAAAAAAAAAAGAAATATTATCTTGGGGCACCTAGGTGGCACAGTGGTTAGAGCACTGGCCCTGAAGTCAGGAGGACCTGAGTTCAAATCCGGCCTCAGACCAAACACTTGACACTAGCTGTGTGACCCTGGGCAAGTCACTTAACCCCAATTGCCAAAAAAAAAAAAAAGAAGAAATATTATCTCATTTAATTCTCACAACTCTTCAAGATAGGTGCTATTATCCCCATTTTACAGATGAGGAAACTGAGGCAGGAAGAGGTTAAGTGACTTGCCAAGGGTCAGACAGATAGTATCTGAGGCCAGATTTGAACTCAGGTTTTCCTGACTACAGGCCAAGCACTCTATCCATTGCACCATCTAGCTGCCTCTAGGATTATAGACCTAATTCCTAATGCCAAAATCCTTAGAAAAGGGCCATTGTAAGAAAACATTGACAATGCACTTGATTTGATAGGGAGGGATGAATGGACTGCCCAATCTGCAAAAAGAAGACATTTTTCCTGTAGTGTTGATGCATTCCTGATGATTTCATTCATCTGGTCTCCCTTGCGGCCAAGGGTACCCATTTATAAGGATTAGGAGTTGAGTAGATGAAAAATATCAAAGCTAACTCATCCCAACTGGAGATTCAAACTTAATCTCATTACTTTTAACCACCAGAACAAAATAGCTACAAACCAATGGAAGTAAACACCTTGAGAAAGGTAGGGGAAGTAAGAGCCAATAAGAAGGAGCAGCCAGCAAATCAGACTGAAGGTGGATTTTTGGGAATCGCTGCTGATAAATATGGACTTTTGAGTGAAGGTAACCTGACCTCAACAGAACTAGAAAAAGTCTGTATAAAGGAATAATGAATTCAAAGTTTTGGGAATAGGACATGAATGATGAATTATCTTGCAGTATAAACCCCTAGAGGTCTAGGACCAGGCCTGTGTGACATTAGCTCCACAGCACCTAGAAGAGTACAACCCAATTATTATCTATTGAAATGCTTTGAATGATATGCTAAGAGTCTGTGTTGTACCATATGGAGAATTGTGGGATACAGGCCAAGTTCTCAATGGAGCATTGCTGTTATCACCATATTCACCATATTCACCATATTCAAAGTTATGCTGACCCATTGTTCCCAGTCCTGATTATAAATCAGTGTTGGGTAGGTTCTGTTGAGGGAAGCTCTGTTGGAGGATGAGCTGTAGTTTGCAGCTTTTGTATTACCCACTATACATCACGTACCTGTTAGCCCTCATGTACCAGCAATTGGGAAGATGCTAAGATGAGATGGCCCATCCCTTTTTGCTGGCATGGACTTATCCAGCACACCTTTATCTCATTATGGAATTTATCAATAAAAGCTGGCTGCATTTTGAATCCCTTGCTGATGTCCAGTGATTAGCCCATCAATATGTTGCTACCTGCATGTATTTTTAATAATTTTAATTCTCTTTGTCCTGCATGTTGCCTTGTTAATCAGGGCAGAAGCCTAAACAAAGAATTTTCCTTTAACAGCCATCTAAGCTTAGAGCTACCTGATTGCTAATAAGAAACCCAATGACATACGTTAAGTATCCAGGATATAACCCTTGAGAGGGATGTGGAGGGGAGGAGGTCTAACAGAACCAGCCTTATTTCTGTAACTCTCTTCTCTACTCAACCTCTTCTGAACTGTACCTGAACAAAGAAGAAATACATCAGTGGCCTCATAAGCAAAAGGAAGAGACTGGGGAGGGCTTGTGGGAATCAGGGAAGAACAAGCCTGTAGGACATTAACTTAGTCATGGAAGTTCCCATGAGAAGTAGGAATAAGGTCATTTGTCTGGGCAAGATAGCCTAACTTTGGTAAGGTAAAGAAGGGATGGATAAAATGGAATCAGTCCAACCTCTAATCCTCCAGTCATTTTCCTGAGATAAGACTTTGATAGCAAGGCTCAGGGACAAACAGGGAATGAACATATACAAATCAGGAGATGTGGCCAAAGCAAAGCAACCCCAGCAGAGACATACATACATACATAAATACACACACATACATATAAGTATGTATGTATTTGTATACACATACATGTTTTACTCCTTTCTAATACTATGATTAAAGTACTAGGTACAACTCTCCTAAGGTTTTGTGAGTGACCTCTCTTGAAATGCAGCAGAGACTGGATGAGGGAAAGTTTCATAAGTGGATAGGGACTGAACCAAGAATCTGGTTGGATAAATTGATGCTGGACCCTTAGACTAAGGAGATAAGCATTACCACACACAAAAGGAGTGCAACCAAGGGAAGACAGACAATCAACTTTCTGAGAGTCAGAGAGATTGCTTGTTACCCCCAAAATATCCTCTTGTGTTGGAAGGGAAAGCATAAATGCTGAGGATCGGTTTTGGATTAATACTACTTGCCCATATTAATGAACAGAATCAGACCATTGGTAAGCAGTATCTCCTGGTAGTTATATTTCAGTTCTTGCAGGGTCATTAGTAAGTGTGCCTTCCCTCCATTTGCACAGATGGATACACTTATGACCACCCATGTGGTTATATAAATTCTTGGCATCTCCAGAGCCTGTCACATACTAGGCACTTAAAAATGATTGATTGATGATAACAATAATAATAATGAGTATACATATATATATGTGTGTGTGTGTGTGTATATTGTCCTTTCTAGAAATGGTACTCAATGTACAAAGTAGAAATCAGGCATAGGACAGATATTTCTTTTCTCCACCACAAAAGAAGTCCTTAAAATTCCAAAGCCTCATAACAAATACTTAAAATACAAAACAATCAACCATCACCTATGATACTTTCCCAGGAGATAAAGACTCATTATGTGACAGCTGAACAGATATTTCACTTTCAACTCTGACTCACACCACCTGAACAATTCACAAGTCAAGATCTCCTGGTATACCAGGGCATCACTTAGGCTTTCTTTGTCCTTTCAGCTACAGCACCCTTCTGATGGTGGTCATCTTTTCCTCTAAGAAATTGTTGCAGAAATCCCTAGATCTAACTCCTGTCTTAGATCTGGAAAGCTCAGGAAAACAATTTGGATTCAGGGAAAGAAATACAAGACAGAAGAGGTAGCCAAGGACCTGAGGACCAGGCTTAGGCTAACCTAGACCAGCACTAGTCTTTGCCACTATGTGCATGCAGTTACTATTGATGCCAGGCTGGAGGGGTCGCTGGAAAGTCCAAGAACTGACAGAGTTCCAAATGACATTTTCAAACAAGAAGTTGGCAGAGCTTTTCTACAGCTTTTTTAGCTTACTGGAGGGGTGACTTTTCCTGGCTCAGGCACTGATCATTTTTCACACAGTCCATATTCACTGGGACATAAAGGGGCCAGGGAACAAACCCAACCCATTCTCCTTTTACTCATTTCTTTGGCGACTTTCTTTATACTACTTCTCCTAAATAATTACTTGTTTGTAATGCATTGAATCTAACTCTTACCCAACATTCATCTTTCCATTGCTTTTTGGGTAGTTCTCAATTTTGATTCTTTGGAGACTCCACTGTCGTCATATAATAACACCAGAAAGACATTGATATTAAAAAGAGAAGCCTTTGTTTCAGGGAGAAAGAATTTGTACTTTTCCAAAGGTAATACAGTGCACTACCCTTCCGCTCAGTTCTTTTGGACCCAAAAGACAGTGTCTGTGTGCAATGTCTGTTTTTATTTTTGTATTCCCAGCACCTTGACTCATGAAGTAAAGATGCTGAGAAGAGACACAAAAATGGATAAGTCTCTACCCTCATGGTGCTTGCATTAAATTCTTCCAGTATTGATATGACAAACTAAAGGATATTAGACCACTGGAGGAGAATTGAAAAGTGATAGCAGAAAGACAAATAACCCATTGACTGCTGATTTACATAAAAACCAATAATACCACCAGAAGAAACTTGGAGTATGTCTCTAGTCTCTGAAAATTCCTGAATTGGAAACAGAAGGACCTTGGAGGCACTAGAAGTACTTTCACTTCTTCTGGAAGTAAACAGCTGGTTATATTTGTGTTATTGGAAAACAGGATTTATTTTTCTGGATCATGGCTTAAGATTTTAAAAAAAAATCTCCTGGCAAAGTACAAAATTCATCTTAAGAGGGCTATTCGGGAGTGGTAATTTTTTTTTTTTTTTTGGCTAAGCAATGGGGTTAAGTGACTTGCCCAGGGTCACACAGCTAAGTAAGTGTTATGTGTCTGAGGCCGGATTTGAACTCAGGTCCTCCTGAATCCAGGGCCGGTGCTCTATCCACTGCACCACCAGCCTTAAGAGGGCTATTCGAAAGGCAACTTTCTGATCAGATCATGAGAACCTACAGCTGAAATTTAAGGAGCTCCCATGAGCCAAATTTAAAGAAAAATGCCAAGGTATAATTGTAAAATGTTGGTGATTAACACACATTGACATTATAGAGCAGCCATGCCAAACTCAAATAGACATGAGGGTCACTGACCTGTACATAAGGATCCCTATGGACCACATGTTGGCTTAGAAAACCATATATTAACATTATCTATGCTTTATTTTTTATTAAATATTTCCCAGTTACATTCTATTCTAGTTCTGGCAATACTTGGAAGTATTGTGGGTCACATGTGGTCCACAGACCACATTTTTGACACTTCTGCTATAGAGGACCATAGGTACAACATGGAAAGAAAAATAACAGTGGAGGAGGTATCTAAGAATAAATAAGTGGGAAGAAAATTAAGAACAGTATGACTTCAGACTTCTGTATACTAAAGTCCTCAATAAGTATAATAAAAAAAAACTTGAAATTTTAACAAAATAAGGTAAATATCACCAAACAGGAATTTCTAATTTGTGGTTAAATGAAACTTATGCCTTGAATATGACTATGGAAGGAATCTAGAGAAATAGATATCATAAAGGGCCAGGAGAATAACATTATATATTAAAAAACGTACAGACCTGGAATAATATCTAGGAACTTTGGAGTCAAACCATAGTACACATAATTTTTGATGATTAAGGGAAAAACAAGGTGATAAGAATGGGGTAGGGTATAGAGGGAGAAAGGGTTACTACAGATGAACTAGGCAGAGTGAGGAAATGAATGATACTTTCTTAATATGCAGTACAAAACAAAGTGTAAGAAAGTCCTAAAGAGATCTGTTACTTCTGTACTGACTTAAAAAGAAACAGTGGAACAGAGAAATTTAGCAGGTGAATCATAGTGCTATCTATTCTGCCAACATTCACTAGAAAACAGAAGTACTGCTTTCTAATTTTATTTCCTTTGGCTATTTAGCTTTGTAAGATGAAGAGGTTGAGTATCATTGAAAAGATTGTACTGATGCCTCTCATATTCAGAAAATAAAGAACTACTGACGTTAACCTAAAAACTTTCTATCATCCTATTTGGGTGGTTTGGTTCCTAGGCGCAAGAGGACTTGAAAATTGGTGAAAGAAGAGCCTATTATGGATCTATTTAATAGCATAAATTACAAAATTGTACAAAGGTCCAAACAATCTGAAAAATGCTATCTTCATTTATTCAAATGGTTTTAATTATTAGAATGCACAACACCTTAAATATGCAATATATGTATACATTACATATGCATATATTATAATATACATATGTGTTCATATATGCAAATTTAAAAGTCTTAAATCCTGAAAGAAAAAGATGGGGCCAGTGATCAGAAATAGTAATGAGGAGGGATTCCAACTATTCAGATACATGCTAGAAGTTTCATTCTACTAAAAGCTGAATAATTTGGTAAATTCTTGACTTGCTTCATTGACAATTTCATCTCTCAGAAGGTTAAAGAAGCAGCAAAGAGAACTATTATCCTGGACTAAAGTCTTACTAATAAAGAATAATTGAACAGTGAGGTAGAAGTGAGAGGATTCTAAAGAAGAGAAGGGAATCATGCCATCTCAGAGTGCCTAAATAAAAAAAAAATTCATCTGAGCAGAACCAGATTGCTTTAGGGTTAGGAAAAAAAATCTAGTTATGAGTTCATAGTCAAAGATTATAAAGGTGAAGATTTGTAAAGAGGAGTGGGAGCAAGGCTGTTCAGGTGAATGTTTAACAACTCAAAAAATGCTTACATGACACTTTTAAATTTAATCTGCATTATTACTACTTTTTCCATCACCTTCTCAAGTCTAGATAATAGATGAAACAATCAAGCCCCAAGTTATTACATTTCCTGATTTCCAAGGTGATTTCCAAGATTTCAGCTCATCCTGAAAATTTAATAATTAGCTCTTGAAAGACATTTCAAGTGTCTCCAGCACACTTCCGGATTGGAGGTTCTCAACAACAAAACCCCTATGAGGAAGAAAGGAATGTGGCTTCTAGATAAATCAATGAAGCTCCATAGGGATCTTTCCATTGAACTCAGTTTTTAAAAACCATTTATAAAAAAATGCAAAAAGGAGTACATAAGTAAAGATGCAATGTGAAAGAATGGCACCAACCCATTCAAATGTCAGGCAGAATGTCAAGAGCCCAGAATGAGCTGAGGTTGGGGAAAATTCTAAGAACAATAGACAGGGCTTTTAAAAGTATGTTCAGAGTTATGAGGGCAAAATGAGCAAGTTTGGGCAGATGGTGCTATTTTAACAGATGACAAAGAAAAAGCAGAAATTCTCTACTGGAAAGAGTAGAACAAACATAGTTAAGAAGGAGTTGGAGCCCAAGATAGGTAAAGAGATAATAAAAGAACGTTTTGCTATATTAAAAAGCCTCCTGGCCCTGACAAATTACATTCCAGGGTCCTGAAAAAACTTGTGGATGTGCTCTTTAAACTCCTGTTGTTATTCATTGAGAAATTGTACAGAACAGAAGAGGTAACAAAAAGTGGAACTGGTCTTTCAGAAAAGGGTATTTTTAAAAATGAAGAAAAGTCTTTTCCAAAAGCTGTAGACTTTCTTGCTTGATTCTGAGACGCAGAAAAATTTTGGACTGATTATCAAACATATTTTCTTTTTTTTTTTTTTCTTATGACAAATTCGAAAGGGGAGGGGTAAGTACTAAGGACCAGCAGTGTATTCACTAAGAAAAAGTCATAAACAGCTGACTTCATTTTTGTATTGGAACAAAACTGAACGTTAGATCTGGGAAGTCCCTAATCTCTGTTTTCTGAAGTTTGCTCTTTGGAATTTAGCTTCTTACATACCAAAACTACTTTCATTTTCCTGGTACATACCTCACTCATATGTCTATCGAAACCATTGGAATAACAACAGGTCTCTCTGCTATTTCTTCATTTGTACTGTGCTGGTGGTGATCTCTAATCAAAGAATCTAGATCTCTGGCCCCTTGACCCCTAGTTAGACCAATGGTCTGTTTTTCAGTTCCATCTCTCATCTAAGTATTGATAGGTTTCTCTTCTTGAGATTAAACATTCCAAGGTAGTTTTTTGCTTGGGTTCTGTGGTTCATACTGGAGAAGATGTCCTGGAAACAGGCTTATTCAAGGTTTTCTCATTTAAACTGATTTTCCATTTCTAACAACTCATCAACATTTGGCATATTTTTTTTCATAATCAAGATTAGATATGTCATTGACCCTCAGAGGTGTGTTAAATGCTGGCACATTTTCTCCAGCCTAATTGCATCTTTTCCCTCAGGTTCTACTTCTATTTCTTTCAGTCATTGTGGCTGACTGGCCACTTGAGTTATAAATTCAAAGGTTCTTTCCCCTCTTTATTGAATAGCATACTAAATGAAATTGGCATATGTTTGCTAAGGGATCCCACCACTACCAAACTGTCTTCCCAGTCTTTGCAAACATCCTTGTCTGGTGATTATGAGGTTGCATTCTTTATACTTAGTGTGATTCCACATGTTGTCCCTTAAAGACTAATGATCCACAGATCATCAATGAGCTCCCTAAGGGAAAAAAAACCAAGACCATGGATTTACAAGCAAATTCTACCAAGTATCTGAAGAACAATAAATTCCAATACTATATAAACTGTTGAAAAATAGGTGAAGAAAAAGAGTCTTACCAAATTCTTTCTATTACACAAATATGGTTTTAATACCTAAATGAGGGAGATCAAAAAAAGAAAACTATATACTAATCTCCCTAAGGAATATTGGTGCAAAAATTTTAAATAAAATAATAGCAAGAAGATTATAGCAATTTAGCACAAAGATTATACTCTATTATAAGGCTGGATTTATATCAGGAATTCAGGGCTGATTAGATATTAGGAAAATTGTAAGTATAATTGACCATATCAATAACAAAAACAACAAAAATCATATTATTATTATTTTAATAGATGCAGAAAAATCTTTTGACAAAACACAACACCCATTCGTATTAAAAGACACTAGAAGGCATAGGAATAAATGGAACTTTTAAATATATATATGTTGTATTTATCTAAAACCAAGAGCAAGCATTATCTGTAATGAAGATAAACTAGAAACCTTTCCTATTTGATCAGGGGTAAGCAAGGATGTCCATTATCACCGTTACTATTCAATCTTACTAGAAATGCTAGCTATAGCAATTAGACAAGAAAAAGAAATTGGCAGGAATAAGAAATTGGAAGGAATAAGCATAGGTAATAAGGAAAGAAAACTATCACTTTTGCCAATGATATGATGGTTTACTTAAAGACCATGAAAGTGTTATCTAAAAAAAACTAGCTGATACAATGAGCAACTTTTGCAAAGTTGCAGGAAATAAAATAAGCCTACACAATTCATCAGCATTTCTACATATTACCAACAAAACCCAGCAAAAAGAGATAGAAAGGGAAATTCCATTTAAAAGAACTGTAGACAATATAAAATACTTGGGATTCTACCTGCAAAGACACACACAAGAACTATCAACATAATTACAAAACATTCTTTACACAAATAAAGACAGATCTAAACAACTGGAAAAATAGTAATTGCTCATGGGTGAGCTAAGCCAATATAATAAAAATGATAATTCTGCCTAAATTAATTTACTTATTCAGTACCATACCAATCAAACTACCAAAGAATTACTTTACAGGATTAGTATAAACAATAACAAGATCCATATGGAGGAACAAAAGGTCAAGAATATCGAGAGAATCAATGAAAAAAAGTGAAGAAAGGCAGCCTAGCAATACCAAATCTCAAACTATATTACAAAGTAATAATCATCAAAACAATTTGGTACTCAATAAGAAATACAGTGGATGATCAATGGAATAGATTAGGTACATAATAGATAGAAGCAAATGAGCACAGTAACCTAGTGTTTGATAAACCCAAAGATCTCAATTATTGGGACAGCAATTCACTATTTGACAAAAATTGCTAGGAAAAATAGAAAGTAGCCCAGCAGAAATTAGGCATAGAACATCTCATACTGTATACTAAGAGAAGTTCAAGAAGGATACATGATTTAGACATAAAGGGTGATATCACAGGCAAATTTGAAGAGCAAGGAAAAATTTACTTGTCAGATCTACAGATAGGGGAAGAGTTCATGATGAAACAAGAGATAGAGAGGTTCATAGGAGGTAAAATGGATCATTCTGATTACATAACATTAAAGTTTTTTATAAACAAAACAAAGTTAAAATTAGAAGAAAAGTGGGGAAATGGTAAAAATTTATGGTTTCTTTGATAAAAGTCTCATTTCTCAAATATATAAGGAACTCAGCCAAATTTGTAAAAATAAGAGCCATTCCCCAATTGATAAATGGTCAAAGGATATGAATAAGCAATTTACAGAGGAAGAAATCAAAGCTATCGACAATCATACGAAAAAATACTCTAAATCACTAATAATAAAAGAAATGCAAATTAAAATAACTCTGAGGTAACACATCACACCCATCAGAGTGGTTAAGATGACAGAAGAGGAAAATGACAAGTGCTGGAAGGGATATGGGAAAATATGTACACTAACACATTACTGGCAAATCTGTGAATTAATTCAACCATTCTGGAGAAAGAATTGGCTACAAAACTATGTGTCGTATGTCCCAAGATGATCAAAGAAAAAATGAAAAGGAGATATACACACACATACACACACACACACACACGCAGTTTTGTGGTAGCAAAGAATTGGAAACTGAGAGGATGCCTATCAATTGGGAAATAGCTGAACAAGTTATGAATTATGATTCTGATGGAATACTATTATGCTGTAAGAAATGATGAAAGGAATGGTTTCAGGGAAACCAGGGAAGATATATAAACTGATACAAAGTGAGCAGAACTAGGGAAACATTGTACACAGTAAAGGCAATATTGTAATCAACTGTAAAAGTCTTAGCTATATTGATCAATATAATAATCCACAACAATTCCAAATGACTCATGATGAAAAATGCTATCCACCTCCAGACAGGAACTGATGAACTTAAATTGCAGATTTAAGTATTTTTCCCTTTATTTTTCTTCTTTCCACCTTCTCCCTCTCCATAACATAGCTAATGCAGAAATATGCTTTGCATGACTTCATCTGCATAATGGGTATCATAGTTCTTGCCTTCTCAGTAGGTGGAAGAGGGGACAAAGGGAGGGAGAGAATTTGTAACTAGAAATTTCAAAAAAAAATTTAATCTCCCCCTTCAGAAAAAGAAAGAAACAAAGAAAGAAATATCCTAATCTATATCTGTGGTTCCATGTTGATATAATATTTTGCTCTATGGTATAAGGAAGTCTGTTAACATCAATATCTATTTCTTGCATTTCAAATGGATTTTAAATTAATTCCAATAATTTATCTCACGATATTCTCTTACTAATTAGGAAAGGGAAAAGGAATAAACATTTATATAGTACCTACTATGTGCTAAAGATTTTGCAAATCTTATATCATTTGGTCCTCACAACAATCCTGAGATAGGTGCTATTATTATCCCCATTTTACAGTTGAGGAAACTGAGGCAAACAGGGATTAAGTGACTTGCCCAGGGTCACACAGTAAGCATCAGAGGACAAATTTGAATTCAGATCCATTGCTCTATCCCCTGTGCTACCTAACTGCTTTAATTGGTATCATTTTAATTCTATTAAGCAGCATCTCTTTGTCTGTGAGAGATTTGATCATCAGATTTCAATCTCCTTCTGAAATACCTCTCTTAAAGGAAATTTTGGAAGGGTCTACATCCTCAGGTAATTTTCAGCAAATGGAAAGTCGTTTTTTTTTTCAGTCCTTCAGCAACATAGAAACAACAGAGCTTAGCTCCTGGATTCCAAGGATATACAGGTGAGCTCTTTCTCTCCTCTCCCTGTCTTCCATACATAGTAGCCTCTCCAGCAGAAACCTCATGCTGATGGTCCAAGGGTCTCTGTTTCCCCAACACAGGTTAGCATCTTGCTACCTTTCCTCCCTCTTCCTACGCCCCTCCACATCAGCCTCAGAGAGCTCTTTGAGCCATTTGTCTTGGGCATAGTTTATGGTACTTGGCCTGGACACAAAATCTCCTAGTTACTGCTATGATGAAATTAGTCCAATCAAGAGCTAATGAAGAGCTGACTCACATGGCAGCCATGTGATTAGAAAGGAAGGGTATAACATGAAAGATGCTGTGAAGGTTGAATCTAGGTTTTCGTGATACTGTTCTCTTCTGGGTTTCCTGCTTCTCTGGCCTCTCCTCAGTCTTCTTCACTGGAGTTCCCTCCAGTAACTGTGGGGGTCCCCCATGGCTCTAGTCTTGACCTTTTTCACTCTATACCATTTCACTTGGTTATCTCATCAGCTCCCACAGCTCCAGTTATCATCTCTATACAAATGATTTTCAGGTCTATTTACTTTTTTTTTTCTTTTTTGGTGAGGCAATGAGGGTGAAGTGACTTGCTCAGGGTCACAGAGCTAGTAAGTGTCAAGTGTCTGAGGCCAGATTTGAACTCAAGTCCTTCTGATTCCAAAACCAGACGCCACCTAGCTGCCCCCAGGTCTATTTACTCTAACCTCTTTCTTTATTCTAGTCTCACATCATTAACTACATATTGAACACTTTGAACTCAATTCCCCTTTGGCATCTGAAACTAAACATATCAAAAACAGAACTCATCTTTCTCCCCCCTCTATTTGACTTCTAAAGCCCTTTACAACCGACCCCTTCCTACCTTTCTAGTCTTCTAATACTTTACTCCTTCTCCATACTCTAGGATCCACTGACTTCCTTGTCATCTGTGTCTTTACACTGGTTGTCTTCTGTGCCTGGCATGCCCTCTCCCTATTCATCCCTGCCTCCCAGCTTCCACAGATTCCTTCAAGACAGTTCAAATCTCACCTTCTTTGCAAGACGACTTAGTCAATCTCTCCCTCCTGCAACTCCCATTACCTCTGTCTCTCAATATGTATGTGTATATACATATATATGTGTATATATGCCTGTGTCTGTATACAGACACACACACACACACACACACACACACACACACACACTTATTTCTATACAGTTGCTTATATGTTGCCTTCCCCTTGTTATATAGGGACAGCTGGGTGGCACAGTGGATACAGTGCCTGGCCTGGAGTCAGAAAGATTCCTCTTCCTGAGTTCAAACCTGGACTCAAATACTTATTAACTGTGTGACCCTGGGAAAGTCACTTTACCCTGTTTGCCTCAGTTTTCTCATCTGTAAAATGAGCTGGAGAAGGAAACGGCAAACTACTCCAGTATCTTTGCCAAGAGAACCCCAAATGAGGTCAGACACAACTGAACAAACCAAACTTCCATCGAGAAGGGGAACTCCTTGAGGAAAAGGAATATATTTTTGCCTTTTTTTGTATCCCCAGTGCTTAGCATAATGAAGGCACAAGGTGAGTGTTTAATAAATGCTCATTGGCTTACTAATGAAGTGTATCCCCAGGGCCAAGCAGGGAGTCTTAAACACTTTGGATATGGGAAGGTAGAAAAGAGAAAAGGATATAATTCCAGACCTATAATTTCATTGGTGTGGAGAACTTCCGGTAAGGAAATTCTCTCTAACAAAGCAGATTAGCACTTTTCTGCCTGCAATTTAGAGGCTTAGAGAGTTTCCTGATGGCACTGAAAGGTTAAATGATTTGTGCATAGTCAAACAGTCAGCATGATTCAGGGGTGAGACTTGAACCCAGGTTTTCCTGCTTCTCACCTTGCACACAATAGATGCTTAATAAATACATGTTGATTGTTAAATTAAATTGAATTATGTAATATGTATTTCTCCTTGTTTTTGTGATCTCCCTGTCACATTTATCTTCGTATTCCAAGAACCCAGCTCAACACCTAGCACAAACTATAGCAGATGTTTAGTGAATGTTTACCAAATGATTACTGAGGAATAATTAGACTCTCTATATAATGAATGCTCAGCAAATACTAAACAATGACAATGAAAAACTAGCCATGCATATGGCAAATCACTTAAGACCTCCCTGAGCCTTAGTTTCATCATCACCAAATTGGGATAAAAATGCTTATACTACTTATTTCACAGGCTTATTGTATGAACCAGATAACATATATGAAGTGCTTTTAAAATTTCTGAAGCCTTATATAAATATATATGTAGTTCCACCACCCACCACCCCCTCTAGTAGCTACCCTCTCCACTTGCACTTGAATTCAGACATTAGTTGGTTGGGTTCCCAGGGCAGTGACCACTACCCAGGGCTCAAATGATCTGTACTCCAAAAACTATGCCTGCTGAGACCCTTCTAATCAGATTGCTTTTAATATTGAGTTAATATTAATATCAACTTAAAGCAAAGGAAAAGCAAAGGTAAGAACAGTAGTTGTAAAACATTTCCCTCCATAAAGTTGGGGACAGTCTCCCACAAATACACACATGGCTACAGGAATAATGGGCACTGGTACATTGGTAATGAGACACACACGTAAGGAGAACATGACCAATACCACTGATGTCTTTGGTATTACAAGGCTCTGCTATCCTTTCTCCACAAACTGGTGAAGGAATAAATAGGGAGTACTCATGTCTTTGTACTCTATTAGCAATATTGATACCTCATTTCTTTTGTTATCTGCTCCTCACTTTCTGTAATTGTATCAGGTATCTTGGGGGGGAGGGGAGAGAAGGAACCAGTGTGCCGTACTGCTGTCAGTTGCACTACAGATTACCCTGAAGCATAGTCTGACTCCCGTTCTCAGGGACAGAGCAGCCAGGACACAGGACAAAAGACCATTTCACAAATTCCTGCACTCTCACACAATCAGCATCATTAGTGGTTTAACTATTCCATCACTTACAGCAATGTACTTTCTAGGCCATGCTCTTATGCTGTTTTGAGAGCAAATTTCCAGGTGTGTTTAAAGGTATCAGCTAAAGCAATCAATTACCTCAATCCTACCTAAAACAGCTGCAGTCTGACTACAATCACCACCAAGCTCTGCACTCCCTTTATTCAATTCTGGGAAGATTTCAAAGTTCTACAAGAACAGTAAACCTTCCTATAGCTTACTAGCTAAGAAATGCCATCTTGTTGGCTCAAGTGTGCCACCAAGAGGAGAAAGGTAGGAAAACCATCAAGCTATAAATAACGCTACCCGTTGTGAACACTTACCACCTTCTAGTTGATGGAAACAGGAGGGAGATAGGAGATTGGGAGTGGTGAACAAAAAGAAGGCCTGTTAGCTCTGCAAGGTGAAGAAATAATGTTGTATTTATCTGTCTCTCTGGAGGAAACCTAGTGAACTGCAAAATATTGAGAGATTATCCAATAGAGTAGCACTTTGCCCAAAGCCTCTACAGAAGATGAAATTACCCCTGTATGGGGCAAGAACTCCATTATCTAATGAAGTTATAAAAATAATTAAGAGCCTGCTTGAGATCACCACATCTGGACACGTATAGGGCTGCTGTCTTTGAGTCATAAATCAGTAAATCCAGAAAATTAACTGAAATTAGCTCTGCTATGGAGTAAAATTCTGCCCTCAGCCCTTTCCATCTAATCTCTATTAATCTGAAGAGAGGCTGCCAGTTGCCGGCAGGATCCAGTCTTTGGTCCCTCCATTTGCATCATTTCCTTCTTTCTACATTACTCGGAGAAGCTGCTGACCCCACAGCCATTTTTTCAGATGTTTGTTTTCCTGCCTCTTCAACCATCATCATCATCATCTTTAAGGTTTACAAAGCACTTTTAAAATTTTAATTTTATCATTTTTCCCAATTAACAAGTTCCCCCCCCAACAATGAACAAAAAAAAAAAGAGAAAATCTTCATAACAAATATGAATAGTCAAGGAAAAAAAATTTCCTCATGGTCATGTTTCAAAAAAATGTATGTCTCATTCTGCATTTTGAATCCATCACTTCTCTGCCAAGATGTGGGTAGCATGCTTCATCACCAGTCCTCTGGAATCATGGCTTGTCATTGCATTGACCAGAGTTTTAAAGTCTTTCAAAGTTGTGTGTATGTGTTTTTTAAATAATCTTATAGTATAAATTGTTATCCTGGTTCTACTTACTTCATTCTGAATTAGTTCATACAAGTCTTCCCAGGTTTCTCTGAACCCATAATTTGTTTAGCCATTTCCCAATAGGTGAGTACCTCCAGTTTTCTTCTACTGTAAAATAAGCTGCTATAAACATTTTTATAGTTATGGGTCCTTTTCCTCTTTACAAAGCAGTTTTCATATGTTATTTGATTCTCAACAACTGACTTAAGTATAAAAATACCTGTCATTTTATAGTGTATTTTACAGATAAGGAGAATGGGGGTGGGACAGGTTGATTGGCTTGTCTAATAGCAAATGAATTACTAAAGTCACAGGCAGGCTCTGAATAAAGATCTCTCTTTATTCCAGTTAACCAATCAACAAATATTTATTTAAGCACCTATTATGTGCCAGGCATTATAATAGGTGCTAGGGATACCAAAATAAACAACACCCTCCACACCACCCTCCCCAGTGGCTAGAGAGACAGCATAAAAGTGTGCCAACTTGCAAAGAATACAAACAAATAGTTCTCAAAAGAATGGCAAACTATTAACAACCACATGCAATAAAGAGAAATGCAAATTAAAATAATTCTAGAGTTTTACCTCATACCCACCAAACTGACAAAGATGACAAAAGATGGGAATAATCAATGTTAGAGGGGCTGTGGAAAGACAGGCCCATTAATACATTGTTGTGGAGCTGGAAATTAATACAACCACTGTGGAAAGCAATTTGGAATTACGCATATGCAGTCGACTAACATGTCTAACCCTTTGACCCAGAGATTCAACTACTAGGTATACAAAAAGTGAGGTACATATACACCAAAATATTTATAGAAGCACTTTTCGTGGTAGCAGAGAACTGAAAACAAAGTACATGCCCTTCGATTTTGGAATTGCTAAACAAATTGTGATAAGTGAATGTAATTGAATATTACTGGGCTGTTAGAAATGATGACTATGATGACTACAAAGAATAATAGAAAGACATGAACTGATACAAAATTAATGAAACAGTCAAGGAAACTACATATACAATTACTACAGTCATGCAAATGGAAAGAACCACCACTAAAAATCAGTAAGAAATGTTGCAAAATTGCAAAGACCTTGCACGGGCCCAAAGAAAAGATATGAGAAGATACCTCCCCTTTCTCCTTTGCAGAGGCAAGAAGTCCAAGATGTGGAACACCACATATATTTTCAGATGTTTTCAATGTATTGATCAGTTTCAATTTTTCCCCTTCTCTCTTTTCTTTTTTTTTTTCCTTTAAAAAAAACCTGTTATATGGGATGATTCTCTGGGAGGAAGAAGTATACAAGAAGATGTCTAGGCAATGTAAAAACAAAATATACCAATGCAATTTTGTTTTTTAAAAGTGTGTAATATGATTCTTAGCTCTAGAAATAGGTTTTCCAAGGAAACTCAGACCATTCTTCTCACCTCTGAGGTACTGGGAAAAGTTAGCAAAGGGGCTAAAGTGAGCATCCTATTTGGGTGCTTATACTTGTTTTACCTAAAGATCTCTGGGTATCCTCCAGGGGTGAATTGAGTATCACTTGTTTATTTCAGTGGTCAAAGAAACCAAAGCCTCACTAAGGTCTTCTGATGCCTCATAATAGTGTGGCTCTGATTTTGGGTTTTCAAAAATTATACTAGCAGAACTCAAGTTCTAGCAGGTCCTACCATGGAGAAGTATGGGAAATGAGCATGTATCTATTGTCGAAAGCCCAACCCAGCTAAATCTAGTGATATTAATCACTAAAGTTGGTCATCAGGTAATGAATATTTGGATCCACAATGACTCACAAAAACCATCTAAGGAGTCATTAGGAGATTGTGATCTGAACCAATAGGAGTGTCCATACCAGTTAGGGAGAGGGGAGAGATAGGAACAAAAATTTATTAAATGCCTATTATATGTCAGGCACTATGCAGTCTACAGTCACTTTGCAAATATTACCTCATTGAATTCTCATAAGAACCCTATGAAATAGGTATTATTATTACATTTTATCCCTACTTTATCCCTAATTATACATTGTCCCTATTTTACAGTTGAGAAAACTAAGGTATACAGAGGTTGTGATTCACCTGGGCTCACACAGCTATTAAGTGAAATCCTGACTCCTGCAAATTTTGAAGTAAAAGTAAAAGCTCACCTCTTTGCCAGCATGGTGCATTTTTTTTCATCCCTGCATTTGTTAGCACCACTAGAGTGCCACACACCAAGAGCGGGAGACAGGTTTCATGGTTATCTCTGGGTTATGTCAGGGCATCCCCTGAAGCTCAGGGTAAAGCGTATGCATGAAAAGATGCGTGCCATGAACTTGTATGTTTTCTGTGCTGGCCTTACATTTAACTTGTCATGGGTATTTATTGTGTCATAGAAAGGGCACTGGAGAAGCACCTGTTGGACGTTGGCAAGCTTAAACATAAAAATAACAAAGAACTTGGAAGAACTGGAGTCAGTTCAGAACAACATGATACGCCCACTCCAACTAGTGATTGACATAGGAGCTCCAGCTTATTCCAACCTGGGCTGGTTTTCCCCTCTTTAGGGAACTACCCCCAATGCCAGGTGGCTCACCATATTGAGGCCAGACGGTGGAGAAATTCAATCAACTTAGCCCGCCTCAGTTCAGAACTCCCAAGGATTACAGGGGTATGACTATGCCCAGTGAAAGCATGGATATGAAAATTTTAATTGTTGGGAACTTGGGGTGCATTTTAGATCTAAGAAAATGGAAACATGGAAACCAGGCACAAAGAATAATAAAATTCCTCTTCTACAACAGAGCTGACAAATATCTAGCCTTTAAGGCTAGTCATCATGACCTATCATGATGAAGCTTTGCAAACTCTTTAATAACCATTATTTCCTTTTCACTAATTTTCACTAATCAACCCTTTCTTTCTAAAACTTTGCCAAAAATAAAAATCAAGTTCATCAATCTATTTGCAGACTTCATTTCCTTTTCCCTTTTTGGAAAATCAAAATAAAATTTGCCTTTTTCTAGTCCCACAACACTTCTCTTATTCTCCATGATCTTTCAAAGATGGGACTGCCTCTGGGTCAACAGTGACATGCCAGATTTTTCAAGGATGTTACTCAAGTCAGGTTACCCATGGATGTAAGTCATCTGGTCGTACTGACTCAAACTTAGAAAGGTTGGTGAGGTGCTCTTTTTAAATGAATTTAATAGACAGCAACAGACATGAACATTTTAAATATATAATAGAAAATAAGTATGCATATGAAACAGTAAACATGTTATGTGTGACTTGATTTTTTAAAATGAATTTAACATAGTAACAGAACTGCCATTTGTATCCCCTTTTAAATTCCCTTCTCTCTTCTGTATATTTTACCTTAAAGAGCATTAATGATTTCTTCTTTCTTTTTTCTCATTACACACCAAACACACCTCTCTCCAAAATGGTGGGAAGCATGCAGTATCATCATTTTTCTGAAGTCATTGCATTGAGTACAGCTTTAATCTTTCAAAGCTGTTTTCTTTTAATTATTGTGGTCATGGTATAAATGGTTCTCCTAGTTCTGCATGCTTCATAGCAAAGCCCTCTTATTATCTTCTTACTTTTCATGGTCTTGAATTCTTTGATATTTTTGTTCTATTCTTCCCGAGCTATTGACAGAAAAAAACAACAGCAAGAGGAGCAATTCTGTGTTCTTCCATTTCTCCATTTTCATCATACCATTCTCTCTTCTAGGATCCTCTTCTATTCTCTGATATGGCTAAACCTTTTGATGTGAGGCAAGTTAGGTAATGTGACAACCAAAAACAAATGAATCCTATTGCATTATTAATATTTCATTTATAAAAATATAATTTCCAAAAAAAGGGAGGTGGTAGTCTCTCTTTACTTGGCCCTCGTCCCCACATTAGAGCATTAGAGTACTGTATCTAAATGGAGCCATTGTATTTTAGGAAGAAGTTAAGATGATGGAGCATATTCAGCATAGTGACATAAAAATCCTTCATTCGGCTTTAAAAGCCCTTTATAACCTGGCTCTTTCCTTCCTTGGCAGTCTTCTTATGCCTTACTTATGACAGTCATCAAGACCCCATGGCATACCATTAAAATTTGAAGAGCTGAATCCCTGAAAGGGACCTTAGAAGTCACCAAGTCCACCCTTGCTCATTTTGCCAACGAGGAAACGGAAGCAGAGAGAAGTGACTTGTCCAGGATCACACAGCTAGCGGGTACATAATGCAGAATTCAGAATCATGTCTGAGTCCGATGCCCTCTTTGCTAGACCAAGGGTTAAGGATTGTCCCAATCCAAGCTCCTCAAAACTGACATACCCTCACAAGACTGTTACCAAATAATATATAGAACAGGAGCTTTTGACCAGCAGGCTACCAACAAGAACTCTATTCTATGGCACAGATATACACAGAATACCAGGTTTTATATCAACATAAATAACTCATTAGAACTGTGATTGTCATCTCATAACTGAAGAAACGAGTGTTGTATTTGCTTAACAACAGATCAACAGTAGACTCATATATGCAGTGCATGATGGTTCATAGGAAATTCCTGTAATTTAACAAGGGATTACATGACATCTGATTGCATCTTGTTGAAGTCTGCTGGAACGGAATAGAAGAAGCTTTTTCATGAGAAAAAAAAATCAACAAAAGAGAAATTAGGAGAGAAGGGTTGAGAAAAAAAAATTGCATCAAATATCATTGATAAAAGTCTAGATATCCAAAATATATAGGAAACTCAGAAAAATTTATAACATCAAAAGTACAACATATAACACCTAATAAATGAGTGATTAAAGGATAGAAAAGGCTTCTCTTCATTTTCTCCTAGATACTCTTGCAGTTCTTGTGGTTAAGACATTCTTTTCTGTGAGACTCAACTTGGACTTATTTTGAACATAACTTTCTTCTGGGTTTACCTATTGGGCTTCTCTCAGTGCCCGGCATTTCATTCTTGTGTTTGGCTGTACTCTTTCCTTTACTCACATCTCCAATTTCAGTTTCTAGACTGCAACTTTGGGGGTCGGACTCCTTCTTGGATTCTGAGGTGTTTCTGATTCTAAGTTTCTATGTTCCTGACTACCCAAATAGCTAGTGAATGTACCTTTGATGAGGAACTATTAAAAAAAAACCTTGCATTTGAAAAAGAGGTCTTGACCTAAGGAAGATTCTTTCTTAAAAACACATGAACTGAGGTTGCTATGATGCATTTTACTTCAATCATGATAAACTAGAAAATAATCAGACCAAAAAGTATAACATGTTCTTTGGAAAACTTTAATTATGGACATAAATAGTAGACTGATTGAGTACAAAATACTTCATATAAAGACAAAATAAAACAAGGGATTTAGGTACACAATGCCTAATAGCATATTCTCTGTACACAGGGAGTACCCTCTAAATACTGTGAAATGCTGGACAACTCAGATATTATTAAAACAGAGCTTTATATGAAACAGTAAAGTCAGAAGCATAAATTAGCATCATTAACTTAAATAAAAGTTCTAGGATTGCTATAGTTTTATTTAAGAAAACCTATCAATATTTCACAGCATTTGAATCTATATTCTTCTTTGAAAAGGATTAAACCAATAGGATTAAAGTTGAAACCCTCTTTTCTTAGAGCAAGTACAATAAGAATTTCAATAATCCTACCCCTTCTTCCTTCAAATCTATAGGCAATCTACATAGCCCTCATTGGGAGATAATCATTTAAAAGGGTTACAAGAACAAGACATACATGTTCCTGTTTGGGAGCCACTCATCAGTTGGCCCTGGATGACCCTATAAGAAAGGCAGACAGTTTTGGTGTGAGTTCCTGAGTCAGGCACCAATTTATTCTCCTTAGTTAAAACACCTATGGCATAGCAGCTGTACTTATATTTTGGCTTGCATGAAAACTGATGACCATGTGGTAGCACGCTGTATATCCCATTAACAGTTTTCTGAGTCATCAGCATTTAAAAAAAATTAGTGACTGACATTTGGCCTTAAACTATACAACTGAAATTTCAAAATGCCATGACAGTAATGTTATCATACTACAAAACACTAAATTCTGATTAACTAATTTTTTTCAGTGTGCAAACTGCTGTTTTCTTAGCAATCATTTTTCTCCTAATAAAGGTGGATGGGGTGGCAAAACAATCAAGAATTAGACATTATTAAATGAGAATAGCAAAAACCTCATAACATTAGGTCATGACTGGATTGGTTCCTACATTGTAGGAATAGTTATTTTCAATTCTTTATATCTTATAAACATAACAAAATCCTACTTTCCTGGAAGCAGAACTCCCAGTCCCATAATTCTAGATTTTATAGGACCAAATGATAAAATGTGTTTTAATCATAACCATAATTTAAATACTTAGGCTATAATAAAGTTGTAAATTACAAATAAACTGTTGTTTATTTGTAGAAAGTTGTAGAACTTAAGTTCCTTAAGAACTGAGAATAAAATGTCATGATAATAAAATATACATGCAAAGTGAAGTACTGAAGAGGGAGTGTAGAATGCTTTTTATTGTAAGCCAATATATTAAAAATCAGTATGAAATTTCTCTGCCCTCTTACTGATAGTTTATTGCTGCTATAAATAAATATGGTTGACATTAAGGCATTTACCAATATAACAGAAGGATCTGAATTCAATACAAAGGACTGAGAACTTTTCCTTCCTTCATTTTGAAATCATGCAAGCCATTTCTGGTTAAAACTAAATCTCATTCTACAGACATACGCCCTTGAAATTTTGCGCAGGAAGTACAGATATTATTCTAAAAGTCTATGTTGCCTAAGTTTAGTGATGGAACAAGACAAAACAAAGTCAGATCTCAACAGACTTGATATAAAATGATACAACTGTCCCATAAATACACAGAACAACCTCTACAAATTGAACAAGGGAAAAAAACATATCTGATGTAGAAAGTTTTTCATTTGATAAAATTACTGTTTTCAACATTTCAATATAGCTATGAAAGAACTCTACCTTCAATAATAGCTAAATACTTTCCCCAATCTAGTACAAATAAGCTTTACACACAACCATCAAGAAACCAAATGATCAAGAATTTGTTTGAAAACAAATTCTGAAGGTTGTAAACTAGGAAACTGACAAAATGCAACTGGTCTTTCCAGCCACTTTTAAAAAGTACTCATGAGAAGAAACAAAAGATGATACATCCTCTGTCCCGTTGCTTGCTGGATCTCTGCTCCCTTTGCTTTGCTGCTACCACTTGAAGGTAAGAGAAGGGAGAGGAAAGATTATCTGTCATAGGTCTGCTCAGAGGCACTGGCCCTCCTCCACCTCGGCCATCATGGTATTCTTTCTCCCTCAGCAGTTTAACATAGTTTCAAGTGCACTAAGAACACTTACTATAGTATGGTTATACAAATGACATACAATTGAGGTATATACATCTAGACACCTGGCCCACATTACTCTGTTAACCTGGAACACTTCTAAAAGCATTAAATATTTCTTTTCAGGTGCTTCCAGTCATTAATCCAAGTTTAGGCTGAAGAATCTTATTTAAGTACCCGAGCTTTTCCTCTATTTAATACATGCAAGTCCTAAGCCAAGATGCTGTCGTCAGACATCCTTTTGGTTTCTGAAGGAACAAGGCCCTTTTCTGTGTGGGTAGCAGATAACATTTCTTTTTGGCTTCTTGTTGAACCTGCTTCTTACAGGGTCAATTATCTCACCACCTTACCTGGTATCTTAGTAGCAATAACTCATTTAACATTAGGAAAGATTTATCAAGAACACTTATCATATGTAAGACATCGTGTTAGGTTCTGGGGAAAACACAAAGATAAATAAGTCAAAGCCTCTACCCCCAAACAGCTTATAATCTAGGAAAAGATTTAAGCCATGCTTCTAGTTACAGTGTGGAGGAAGACATGAGGGAAGTTTCATGCAGGAAGTAGCATTTGGCCTGCATCTTGAATGTTCTCTAATACTACCTACTAAGAATCCCATTTTCTCCCTATTTCTGTCCTACAACTCTATTCTTACTTAGCATATTACAGATTTCCTGGATCTGCATCCGTATCTTTTCTCTACTTAAAAATAATAACAATAATTAGCATTTATATAGTGCTTTAAGGTTTGCAAAGCACTTTATAAATATCTGATTTTATCCTCACAACAACCTAAGGAGGCAAGTGCCATTATTTTTCCTATTTTACAGACAAGGAAATTGAGGCAGACAGAAGTTAAGTGACTTGCCCAGTGTCACAGAGTTAGTGTTTGAGGTGGGATTTGAACTCTGGTCTTCTGACCCCAATTCTAGCACTGTATCACCTAACTATCTAAGATGTTTTCTAAAAGATTTTCAGTTTTGCCCAACTTTGCTTGCCCATCATTGGATCACTTATTTTCAGCTCATCTCCAAAGATCATCAATGAAAATCTTCCTAAGAATGTCTATCTCATGTTTGTAAAAGGAATATACTCCCTTGCTAACAATCCCCATCTTCTCTGGAAAATCATAATTGTCTTTCCTTAAACATTAAAAATATTGAGGACTTTCTCCAACTATTACGTTAGCACAGATTTCTGGGTCTACTATCTTGGGGAAGAGGAGTAGAAAGAAGGCGATATTTTTTAATTCACCAAAACTTTGTAGGGAAGACAGACTCCCTTCCACCCCCATTAATGCATTAGTGCAGCCATCACTACCAGTTCTACCCTATTTACCACAAAATTAATAAAATCTCAAAAAAAACATTGTTAAAAAATGCAGTCCTATTTCTCCACGACCCCAAATAAAAGCATCTAAGGTATACTCAGATTTTTAAAAAGAAAATTATAGCACTTTTTACTTTAATGGAACTGTATTTGAGCTTCTCTTTTGACAACTAGGACTGGAGAAAAATGGAGAGAAAAGACGACTGTCATTTACCAACAAGGAGGAGCATCTAGAAAACTGGATTAAAAATCTGCATCCAAGGTGAAGACATTGTCTGTTGTTTCTGCCATAACTGCAAAACGCTGATATTCTGAGACCCTTTTTTCAAAAAAATTTGTTTTCCCTTCCAGAGAAATATTTTCCATGAAATCAAAGGGATTATCTGACTGAAAAACCTGAAGAAAAAAAAATGCATTAGAGATTCTGAAGAAGCAAAATCTCATCTCTCAAGAAATCTGCTCTAACATGCCATGAAGCTTTCCATTACTGATATCTACTTTGTCATGTAGAGAGGTTAAACCATTAGCCTACAAAATTTCACCTCTTACAGAAGCTTATCATATTTTTATTTATGTGAATAAAGAAATTTGGAGCTTTTAGTCAAGACTTGCAGAAACTATTTAATTTTGTTCTCCCCCTTCAACTCTTTTCATTAACAGAAATATAAAAGAACATTCCTACTTTAAAACAGGAAAATGGAGGCACACATAGGTGAAGTAACTGAATGAAAACCAAACATTGAATTCTGCCACCTTAGTTGTATAGTGTCTAGCAATGCACTGATATGCCAAGAAACAGAAAGTCAAATCAAGTTCAGCATAAGCCTCAAAATGTAATGCCAACTAAAAAACCCACCCTACAATTTATAGCTGGTTATGTAAATTTGCTACAGATATGATCAAGATAGTTTAATAGCTCCATTAACATGACTATTAGGAATATTAAAATAGAACTGCAGGCCATTATATTCTTAGAAACTAGAAGGCCTAGCAATACTCAGTATCAGCAACAGGATATGGAAAGAGAGACAATCAAAAGAGACCACGTATGTCAAAGCAAGTATAGGACATATTCCCCTCTTTTGGCAGTCTTCAGGCAGAGGTGGGATGAATACCCAGGTAGGTTATGGTGGGGATCCACCCATTGGGTAGAGCTGGCTGTCTCTTCCAAGTCTTAAATTATGTGACTATGTGATACTGTGACACTGAAATAGGACAACCATATCCAGAGCAGGCAAAACACACATATGCTGTGAATGCTCCAAAGGAAAGTTCATGCACCATCCATTGAATTGCTGAGTCAAAGAAAGGACATCTCAGCCTATCTGAAATGTCAAAGCTTCAAACTAGGCAAACAAAAGCTAAAACTGCAAAGGAATGACAACCGAGTACCATTGCCTGCAACCATGAACTGTCCCTTCGGGTCTATTTAGGCTGAAGAACAAACATGGAACGAAATTCAAAATCACAATTCATTGATAAGAGATCTATTTGTAGTTCATTCTACACACAAGATAATCATTTGTTAGCTTAAGTAAGACTCTGCATCTTAAGGGCTGTGATTACGTGAAAATATTGACTGAAGCTAGGTCCTTCTAACAAACACATGTGTGCACATTCATACACACTTGTGAATTTGGACCAGTTACATATTAACTCAAGGTCAGTGGCATTTGTCCATGGTAGGAAGTTAGAAAAACACAACATATATAGTTTGACTTGTTTAGGTGAAATTATTAAAAGATAACCCTGTTAGCTAAAATCAAATATATTACTAAGTATTGGATTGATGCTTGTTAGCACCAACATTAAGTTTTCTGAATAGTTCAATGCTGAGAATTTCCTTTTGTTACTATAGGAGATTTTGGAAAAATTACATTTGTGCACCTGTCATACATATTTTGGGGATAACACAATTCATTATTACCTTCACAGTTGTGAAGTAAAAATTTTAGGAGACCTTACTTGATCAGAGGGCCTTACCAATTAATAACTGTTGTTTTTTCAATTTTCAAAAACACTTTACCTTTGAGAACCCAAGCTCCACAAGCAATCTGTCTGCTACGAACTCAATGTACTGTTTCATCAAAATGCAATTAATGCCAATTAGGCCAACTGGTAAGGCGTCAGTTAAAAACTCCTAGGAAAAAAGCAAAACAAAAAGAGGGGCACACTCCGATATTAATAACATTAAATAATTGACTATGTGCTGACCAGAAAGTGTTTTTATAGGAAATATATCATGTTTAAAGGAAAGTCCATGTGATTGTAATAACAGTATAATATGTAATATGACATATCATATAATACATAATAATGTAATAAATCAATGTGCATTTCCATGAAAGAATATATCAAATCAGTTTCTTGTGAGTGTAACATCATCCTCCTAAGACAAAGTATTTCATAACTATCTTATACAACAATATTATTTTTAAAAAGTATTTTACTATGATCTTAGGGCTGATTAGGCTCCTGCTATGAGAGAAGAAAAGGGAACTGCTTTTTCCTGTACTGTTTTTGTTAGGATTCCCCTTTCGTTATTATGAACTAGAATCTGCAGAGTTGTTGGTCACTCGAGGTGTCAAGGACAGGATGTACAGAAATATGAAGGTGAGAAAGTCCATAAGAAAATAAAAGAGAATGAAAATTAAAGGATATTGTGAACTTGGGGATAAGTATAAAGTATAATTAAGGAGAGGGAGAAAAAAAACCCTCCAAGTTTAGATTCAGCTCTTAAAGCTGTAAAAATGCATTTCTATGCTGCTTCTGTATTAGAAATAGGTATATCGGATAAGAGTGCCAAATTATTAAAGCTGCAAAAATGCATTTCTCTGCTGCTTCTGTATTAGAATTAGGTACATAGGATAAAAGTGCCAAATTATTAATGCCGTATCAGCATGTTACGGTGAAACTGTATAAAGGTTTCCCTGTTTACCTGTTCTATTTCAACAGCATTGATGATGATCTCTTTGACCCTTTCTTCTGAAGGCTTATTCACTAAGTAATGAAACATCAAACAAGCAAAGTCACAATGAAGACCCTAAGAAACAGTGGGGGAAAAAAATCATAATCCAAAAATTATTTTCACATATTGTGGTATGTTATATGGAACAAGTTTGTTTTTTTCAAAAGGCACATTCCAAGATCTCAAGAAACTTCTAACTAACACAGAAATATTTATGTGAACACAGAAGAAATACAACAGGAAAGAATAATGAATATCCAGATAATACTAATTCATGAAACTTCATAAACTAGGGCAAGGTCTGATTTTATGAAAATGCCTACATAATAGTTTGAAACCATTGCAATTTTGTTACTTTTAAGTATATAAAATAACTAGAGCAAGATAACAAAAATGCTACTTCCTATAAGCTCTTATAGGAGCTGCTTAAGTGCAAAGTACAAAAGTGCTTAAGTGCAAAAATATTTTCTATTGTTTGTATGCGAATAGATACTTAGGGTCATTAAAAAAAATCTGTACTCTTAAATAGCTTAACTATTCTTCTTGCAATTTTTTTTATTAATAAGTTTATTTATTTTTAGTTTTCAACATTTACTTCCACAAGATTTTGAGTTCCAAATTTTCACCCCATCTTGCCTCTCCCCCACCCCAAGACAGCTTGCATTCTGAATACCCCTTTCCCTAGTCTGCCTTCCCTTCTGTTTCTTCCCCCCTTCTCTTAACCCCTTCCCCTTCTATTTTCCTGTAGGGCAGGATAGATTTCTGTACCTCATTTCCTGCATTTCTTATTTCCCAGTTGCATGTGAAAACTTTTTCTTTTAAACACGTCTTTTTAAAACTTTGAGTTCCAAATTTTGTCCCTTCCTCCCTCTCCACCCACCCTCATTGAAAAGGCAAGCAACTCAATATAGGCTATACATGTGCAGTTATGCAAAATACTTTCATAGTAGACATGCTGTGAAAAACTAACTCTATTTCCCTTAATCCTATCCCTCCCCCCCATTTATTCTACTCTTTCTTTTGACCCTGTCCCTCCTCAGAAGTATTTGCTTCTGATTACCCCCTTTCCCAATTTGCCGTCCTCTCTATCATCCCCCTACTCTCTTGTCCCCTTCTCCCCCTATTTTCCTGTAGGGTAAGACAGATTTCCATACCCAATTGAGTGTGTATGTTATACCCTCATTAAGTCAAGTCCTATGAGAATAAGATTCACTCATTCCCTCTCACCTTCCTCCGTCTCCCCTCCACTGTAAGAGCCTTTTCTTTTCTGTTTTTTTGTGAGATAATTTACCACGTTCTACCTCTCCCTTTCTCCTTCTCCTAGTATAATCCTCTCTCACCCCTTACTTTTATTCTCCAGATATGACCCCTTCATCTTCAACTCACCCTGTGCCATCTATCTATATATACATACATACAATCTTTTCCCTCCAACTACCCTAATACTAACAAAGGTCTCATGAGTTACAAATATCATCTTTCCATGCAGGAATGTAAACAGTTCAACCTTTGTAAGTGTCTTATGATTTCTCTTTCCTGTTTACCTCTTCATGTTCCACTTGAGTCTTGTATTTGAAAGTCAAATTTTCTATTCAGCTCTGGTCTTTTCATCAAGAATGCTTGAAAGTCCTCTATTTCACTGAATGACCATTTTTCCCCCTGAAGGATTATACTCAGTTTTGCTGGGTAGGTGATTCTTGGTTGTAATCCTATCTCTTTTGCCCCCCGGAATATTATATTCCATGCCCTGCAGTCCCTTAATGTAGAAGCTGCTCAATCTTGTGTTATCCTGATTGTGTTTCCACAATACTTGAATTGTTTCTTTCTGGCTGCTTGTAATATTTTCTCCTTGACCTGGGAACTCTGGAATTTGGCTACAATATTCCTAGGAGTTCTCCTTTGGGGATCTCTTTTAGGAGGAGATCGGTAGATTCTTTCCATTTCTATTTTGCCCTCTGGTTGTAAAATATCAGGGCAGTTTTCCTTGATAAATTTCTTGAAAGATGATGTCTAGGCTCTTTTTTTGATCATGGCTTTCAGATAGTCCAATAATTTTTAAATTCTCTCTCCTAGATCTATTTTCCAGGTCAGTTCTTTTTCCAATGCGATATTTCACATTGTTTTCTAATTTTTCATTCTTTTGGATTTGTTTTACAGTATCTTGATTTCTCATAAAGTCACTAGCTTTCAATTGCTCTATTCTAATTTTTAAGGAAGTATTTTCTTCAGTAATCTTTGGGACTTCCTTTTCCATTTGGCCAATTTTGCTTTTTAGGGCATTCTTCTCCTCATTGGCTTTTTGGACCTCTTTCGCCATTTGGGTTAGGCTATTTTTTAAGGTGTTATTTCCTTCAGTATATTTTTGGGTCTCCTTTAGCAAGCTGTTGACTTGTTTTTCATGATTTTCTGGCATCACTCTCATTCTCTTCCCAGTTTTTCCTCTACTTCTCTTATTTGCTTCTCAAAATCCCTTTTGAACTCTTCGAAGGCCTGCAACTGATTCATATTTTTCTTGGAGGCTTTGACTTTGTTGTCTTCTTCTGGTTGTATGTTTTGATCTTCTTTGTCACCAGAGTAAGATAATATAGTCTGACTCTTTTTGTGCTGCCTGCTCATGATCCCAACCAATTATTTGAGTTTTAAACTCTTTGTTAAGGTAAGAGTCTGCTTCCAATGTGAAGAGTGTACTGTCCTAAGCTTCAGGGGTTTGTACAGCTATTTTCAGAGATACTTCCAGGGACCTGAAAGTTTTCAGTTCTTCCAAGGTGCTATGATAAGGGGCAAGGTGTTTCCTCTCTACCGCCACAACAAGCTCTACCAGGTCAGCACTCCTTCTCGCCCCAGGACCATACCTCAGAACTGTGACCCAGATACAAGCACAGGTAAAGCAAGAGATTCCTGCCTCAGCCCTAGCAAAGAGATCCTTGCAATCCCTCTCTGATCAGCCACTCGATTCCCCCTCAGTCTGTGGGCTAGAAGCTCAGGAGGCAGCTGCTGCCCTGGACCTAGCTTCTCTCTCTCACCGCAGTCAAAGACTTTTCCCACTGACCTTCTAAGCTGTCTTTGGCGTTTGTGGGTTGGTTGAGAGGTCTGGAAACTGTCACAGCTGCCTGCGATTCAATCCTCTGAGGCCTGCTCCAGGTTCGCTGTTGCCTGTGCGCCCACACCAAACTGCACTCCTCTCCCCACCCGGCGCGATATACCTTTCTGATCGGCCATCCAGGTTGTCTTGGGCTGGAAATTTGTTTTACTCTGTTTTTTTGTGGGTTCTGCTGTTTTAGATTTTGTTTAGAGTCATTTTTTTATAGGTATTTGGAGGGGTTTGAGGGAGAGCTCAAGCAAGTCACTGCTTTCCCTCTGCCATCTTGGCTCCGCCCTCTGCAATATTTTTATAGTCATTGCTCAGCAATAATGCTTTCATATTTACTTAGACAAAGGTCACCTTCAAGGAAATCACTGAAATTCTTCAGTAGTGCAGTCCAAAATCAATATGGTTTTCCTATTCCTTAAACATCATATATGGTAAGGATAAGTCCATTTGTTAAGTAGTGCACTTGAGGGAGCAATTTGGAAATGGGGTTGTTAAAAGTAACAAATATTAGTAGGGCTAAGGAAAGTTGCTTTCTTTCTTACAGTTTTAATTTCATAAGGTATCACTGAAAAGGGTATAGATAATGTAATTTAACTTCTTATTAAATAAAGATAAGACAATGGGCTGGGTAAATAAAGATAGACAGGGGATATTCCCCACAATTTAGTAATTTTTGCTACCAGTATTGTTCAATTTTCTTCCCCTACTCCATCTTGGATTTCTGGAAATGTTGATGAAATTACAAGGAGATTCATGTTGTAAACAAACACCTTGTTCTACCTGGAGATAAAGAAAGCTAAAGGTTCTTTTGACAAAACTGATTCCATATTCCACATATTTTACTCTCGGGAAAACAGTTAATAAGGTATACAGGGTATTGGCAGGAATAGGCAAGTAACATTTGAAAGCTAGATTCCCCCCCCAAAAAAAAATAACTCCCAGATGTATTTCAGCTATAAGAGATTATTCATACTAAGGTGTGAATAACTGTTCACTAAGATATCAGGTTAACATTTATCTGAGCACTCAGAGAATAGGAGTTTTGGTCAAGATATGGAAGAAGGAAGAAAAAATTTAAAGGAAAAGTCTTGTATGAGGCATGATACTTAGGAGAGACTAAAGATATCAAGTCACTAAATGTCTGAAGAGCAAGAGAGAAATCTCTACCTTTAGAAGCTATTTAGCCTAAACATACCCGACCAATAATCTCCTCTACAACATGCACCTAAAGTGGTCATCCAGCCTTAATCTGAAGACCTCAGTCCATCAGTCAATAAACACTTATTAAGTTCCCCCTATGTGCTAGCCAATGTGATAATCACTAAGAGACAAAAGACAGCCCCTGCCACCAAGGAGCTCACAATATAATGAAGGAGACAACATGCAAACATATATGTACAAACAAGCTATATAAAGGATAAACAGGAAATAATTTTAAAAGGGAAGGCATTAAAATTAAGATGAGTTGGGGAAAGGCAGAGATGAGAAAGGAAAACATTTCAGGCATGGGAACAGCCAGAGAAAACACCAGGAGCTAAGCAATGGAGTATGTTGTTCCTGGAATAGCCAGGAAGCCAGTGTCACTGAATCAGAATGGTGGGGAGTAAGGTGTAAGAAGACTTGAATAGCAGAGGACAGCTGAGAAGGAGGGGAGCGTTCTGAAAGGCTCTGAATGCTAAACAGAGCATGTTGGGTTTGATCCTGAAGGTGGACAGGGAGCCAATGGAGCTTTCTGAATGAGGATCTGCCACAACCAGGAGGCTTTAGGAAAATCACTTTGAAGGCTGAATGAAGGATAGACTGGAGTGGGGAGAGACTTGAGGCAGACAAACCCACCAGCAGGTTATTGCAATAGGTGAGTTATGAGGTGATAAGGATCTGTATTAGACTGATGACAATGTCAGAGGAGAAAAGGGGTTATATTCAAGAGATGTTGCAAAGGTGAAATTGACAGGCCTTGGTAACAGATTGGATATGGGAGTGAAAGAGGAGTCTAGGATGATAGCTAGGTTGTGAGCCTGATGGATTTGGAAGGACAGTGTCATCCTCTACAGTAATAAGAGGTAGGAGGGGAGAGTGGGGAGGGTTTAGGGGAAAACATAATGAATTCTGTTTTGGACATATTGAGTTTAAGATACCTACTGGACATCAAGTTGGAGATGTCTGAAAGGGAGTTGGAAATGTGAAATTAGAAGTCAGCAGAGAAGCTGGAGACCAAAGTTGTGAGAATCATCAGCATAGTGATGGTAATTAAGTCCATGGGAGCTAATAAGATCACCAAGCGAAACATAGTTAGAGGGCATGATCTGGAGGAGGATCCAGCAAAGGAGACAGAGAAGGACCTCAAAGAAATGGGGACCCAATTACTACTGGAGGCAGCCCACTCACTTCTGGATAGCTCTGGGATGTTTTCCCTAAGTTGGCTTCTTTACAATGTCTATCCACTGCTCCCAGGTTTTCCCTTTGAAGCCAAACAAGTGTAATCCTTTTTCTGTATGACCCTTCAAATACTTAAAGAGAGCTAGGCAGTCTTAATGCATCCTCCCAAGTCTTCTCTTTTCCAGGTTACAGGTCTCCAGTCCTTCGAACCAATTTCAAATATGATCTTAAGCTTTAGTCACCCTCCCTGGTATACTCTTCAGTTTATTAACCTCCTTCCTAAAATCTGATGCCCAAAACTGACAGAACACTTCAGATGTGGTTTGATGAAGGCAATGTACTATTGAGTGGAGCTATCATCACCCTCATTCTGGACACTACTTCTCTTAATGCATCCCAAGAGCACAGTAAGTTGGACAATGGAAAAAAGCATTGCCTCATTTTTACCTAGGACTGATATAGGCTATCAACATACTAGTTAAAATATTAGATCTCATCTGAAAGGTTGAGAATCTCAGGTTCTTTCAGCTCTTCCCAAGTGGTCCAGTTGTGGCTAGTTCAGTTCAATCTAGAAACTTCATATCTAATTGCTCCTCTATTACTAAAAGAAAGTAAGTAAGAAAGAGAAATGGGAGATTATTATATATGTGTATTCCTCTCCTATTATCATCAATACCACATAATATTCTTCCAAAGGCCTTTAGAATGTGTCCTCTCATAAATACCAAGGGCCTGCTGTGTAATAAAAGCAGTTTTCCAGTAACAGTTGACATTTCCCTGATTTCCCTATGAAAAAATGTAAGTGACCTTAAAAATACATCAACAGTGCCAAAAGCTACTGTGATTTTTCTATTATTAATTGTAACTGAGAGGGTCATGCAATGCTGAGACAGCATTCTCAGATGGTCAGTATTTGGAGGTTTTCTTTGGGGTACCAATTTCAAAATATTAGTCCAGGGAACCATTTTTCTTTGTAAAAGATGAACTACCCTGAAAAATATTTGAACCTTCCTTTTTTATTCTGAGTCACAATGAGCATTTTTTTACGGCAAAGAAAAAATGAGAAATGGATTTCATGGATAATCTTGCATATCACAATTAGAATTCATACCTTACCTCATCTCTGCTGATGAGTTCATTGGAGAAAGTGAGTCCAGGCATAAGACCTCTCTTCTTAAGCCAGAATATAGCAGCAAAAGAGCCCGAGAAGAAAATCCCTTCCACAGCAGCAAATGCAATCACTCTTTCTCCTGTTATATAACATGTATTCACTTTAAACAGACTAAAATGCAAAATTCTTTTTAAGATAGAACTGAAATAATCCTGCTCAATGATTTTCTGATAGTAAACATCAGTCAAGGCATAAAATAGGAAGACACATCCTAGCCAAAAGTATTTGCCATTAGGCATTTTTTAAAAATTTATTTTAATTCATGGAATAAAACAAGCATTTCTATAGCACAGCACAACAAAAAAGATGATTCCACATGAAACTACAAATCCACCATGTACAATTTGCTCTTCAAACATGCAAAGTTATCATGTAAATTTCTTTTTTTTCTCATTTTTCCCCTTCCCTCTCCCTCCCACCTCCCAGTCTTAGAGATGACCACCATTAGATACAAACAGGTATTTCTATATATATCTAAAATTATTCTATACATACTTCTATTTATCAAGTCTTTCTCTAGATGCAGATAGCATCTTTCTTCATATATACTTTATGGTTATTTTGGGTATTTATAATAGTTAACTTGGGTATTTATAACAACTTATTTGCTCAAAATCGTCCTTAAAATAATATTGCTGTTACTATACACAATGTCTTCTTGGTTCTACTCATTTTGCTCTTCATTATCTCATGCAAATCTTTCCATGTTTTTTCTAATATCATTGAGCTTATCATTTCTTTGTTTGTTTTTTGTTTTTTGCTAGGCAATGGGGTTAAGTGACTTGCCTAGCCTCACAGAGCTAGTAAGTGTCAAGTGTCTGAGGTCGGATTTGAACTCAGGTCCTCCTGACTCCAGGGCCGGTGCTCTATCCACTGTGCCACCTAGCTGCCTCCAAGGTTATCATTTTTTTTACAGTACTGTAGTATTCCACCATAATCATAAACCACAACTTGTTCAGCCATTCCCCCAAATGATGGGCATCCTTGCAATTTCCAGTTCTTTGCCACCACAAGAAGAGCTGCTATAAACATTTTAGAACACTTTTCTTTTTTTCCTAGTAATCTTTAGAAATAAACCTAGTAGTGGTATTGCTGAATCAAAGGATATAGGCAGTTCAATAACTCTTTGGGCATAATTCCAGACTGCTTTCCAAAATGACTGGATCAGTTTACAATTCCACCAACAATGAATTAGTGTCCCATTTTTTCCACATCCTCTCCAACATTTATCACTTTCCCCTTCAATTATTTTAGCCAATCTGGTAAGTATAAAATGATATCTCAAGACTGTTTTAAGTTGTATTTTTCTAATCAATAATGATTTAGAGGAGCAGCTAGGTGGCACAGTAGATAGGGTACCAGCCCTGGATTCAGAAGTACCTGGCCTCAGACACATAACACTTACCAGCTGTGTGACCCTGGGCAAGTCATTTAACCCCACTGCCTAGCCAAAAAAAAAAAATAAATAATAATTTAGAACATTTTTTCATATGACTACAAATTGTTTTGACCTCTTCATTGTAAAACTTCCTGTTCATATCCTTTGACCATTTATCAATTGGGGAATGACTCCTATTCTTACAGATTTAACAAAGTTCTTCACATATTTGAAAGATAAGACCTTTATCTGAGAAACCATCCATAAAATTTTCTCCCAATCTTCTGCTTTCTTTTTGATCTTGGTTACATTTGTTTTGTTTGTACAAAAATTAACTTAATGTAATTGAAATTATCCATTTTATATCTCACTCTGTTTTCTCTCTCTCTCCTTTATTAATAAATTGTTCCACTATCCATAAGTCTGAAAAGTAGTATCAGTAATGTCCATGTCCTAATTTTCTTGTAATATCTCTCTTATATCTAGGTCAGGTATCCATTTTGACCTTATCTTGGTAAACAGTGTAAGATATTGGTTTATGCCCAATTTCTGCCATACTGCTTTCCAGTTTTCCCAACAATTTTTACCAAATAAGGAATTCTTATCCCCAAATCTTAAGTCTTTACACTTGTCAAATACAAGGTTATTATATTTAACTGCTGCTATAAACTGCATGTTCTACTCTGTTCCATTGATCTGTCTTTCTATTTCTTAGCCAGTACCAGATAGTTCTGATAATTACTGCTTTAAATATAATTTAAGATCTGGTACTGCTAAACCTCCTTTCTTTACATTTTTTTCCATTATTTCCTTTGATATTCTTGACTTTTTGTTCTTCCAAATGAATTTCGCTATTATTTTTTCTAATTCAGTAAAATAATTTTTTGGTAATTTAATTGGGATGGCATTGAATACACAACTTAGCTCGGGGAAAATTGTCATTTTTATTATATTGGCCCTGCCTACCCATGAACAATTAATATTTCTCCAATTATTTAAATCTAATTTTATGTGTATAATAAGTTTTTTATAATTTTGATTATGTAGTTCCTGGGTTTGTTTTGGCAGATGTACTCCCAGGTATACCCACAGGTGTTTTATACCATTAGTTTTTGAATGTCCTTCCTCCTCACCTCCACTTCTTAGAAGCCCTTGTTTCCTTCTAGACTGAAATCAACCACCACTTTCCATATGAAACATCAACTGATCCTCCACAGCTTCCAGAGCCTACTCCTATTACCTTATATTTTATTATTTTTTTGTATAATTATATATGTACATTGTTTTCCCTAATAGAATGTAACCTCCTTGAGGGCAGGCACTGTTTCATTTGTATTCCCTGCAAATAAACATTCAATTTGGTATTTTTGTTTTACAGACATAGCTTTCATTTAAAGTTCACCCTGCAATAAAAATAAACAGGAGGTACCTTTAGTCCACTTGCTATGGGCTAACAGAACCTAATGAAAATCAAAATGTGCCTTTGCTTAATCTGCCATTGTGGTGTCATCTTTTTTTATGAGAAAATCTTGTCTTTAGTTGTAATTATTTTTATACACACTGTGGAATATAATACACTGAGAACTTAATATTAAACAATTATCACCAGCCTTCATAGAAGGAGCATGGTATAGTGGATACAGGGCCAGGAAGCCTCAAGGCCACCTCTGACACAGACTGGCTGAATGACCCTTGGCAAGTCACTTTAACTCTAAGTGCTCTATGTCAGGTGTGTCAAGGTCAAATAGAAAGGGTGGTTCACTGACTTGGAAAACCACAAATTAACATTATCCATGTTACATTGTATATTTATTTATTTTGTTAAACATTTCCCGATTACATTTTAATCTGGCTCCCTGACACTGGGGCCTCAACTCCAGGCAACTTTCTAAGACTCTCCAGTTGCACAGAAGGTGCCAACTTAAATTGGTTGAGGGAGTTTCATCTAGGATTCCCTACACTAAAAATATCACAAGTGCAGTCCCTATCCTTATCATTATGTGATGGATCATTCATGGATTCACTTCACTGATAATTAGAAAACAAATAATTTTTATAGTAGACTTTAAAATTTACAAAGATCTTTTTACATCTTATTTGAGCTTTGTGAGAATCAAAAAGACGTGTGATATAGACAGTATGGATGCTATTACTTCCATTTTAAAGATAAGGAAAACGAATCTCAGAGAGTTCAGTTGATTTGACCATGATTACATAGCTAACAAGTGTCAAGAAGCAGAACCGAAACTAGGTTTTCCTAATTCCAAGTTCACCACTCTATTCATTATGCCTTGCTGCCTCTCAGAAGTATAGACAGAATATCTTCCTATAATATCTTCTGAAATAATTTAGACAACTTTAGCTGACAAATAAGAAACCTGATTTTGAAAGCACGTTATGTGTAAGTGTCTCTGATTATATTTATTGACACTTCGATGATCTCATCTGTGTAGATGTTCCCTCCACTACTACAAATCACAATGCCTCCATACTCTCTCATCCTATGTGATTCTTGTCCATGTGGTTACAAAAATCTTCCATAAATCTTCCACCCAAATTACTAGGGGTCTTCCCAGTTACTTCCATATTTCACAGTTCCTACTGCAGCTCTCATTTCTCTTATTCTTCACTCCTCATATACAACTGGTCCATATCTTTCTCCTATCACATACATCCTGATATTCCTTTCTAATGTGTTTACACTTGAGAAGTGTTCACATTTCTATTAGAAGTTGGCGAAGTTAGCCTACTCAGATCTACCATGCATCTTCCCATTGTCCTTTAGATCTAAAACTTTGATGTTTCTAAAATCACAATATTCCATAATTTACAACTCTGTAACACCACTGGAAAGATAATAGTGTTGTTAAAGATAGGCCTTGGTGACAACAAGCAGTATGTGAAGACAAATTACCACCAAAGTTCCCAAATAGGGCTTGGCTCGCTTTCTTCATCGTCTTCAATTCCGTTCTGCTCATTGTGTTAATCCAACTTCATGTCGTAATCTGGGAAATGTGTAGTTTTCACTCTGTCTTTTCCCACTGTACATAGCTAAGCCAATGTCTTTCAAATGATTATGGGTTTTGTGCAATTTCACATAACTAATGAAAAGGAGCATTTAAAGAACTTTGGCATCAATTGGGCCCATGTGACTTTTCATTCTTCTCTCCTTTTTTACCTCCTTCCAAAGGCCCTTCCTTCTCCTCGAAACAGAGACCTCAGTGCAAGGTTTGTCCTAGCCACAGGAAAGCAATTCAACAAACATTTCTTGAATGCTAACCATATTTTCCCCAATAGTTTCAAAGGAAAAAATAGTATTCCTCTCTTTTCTCTCTCCTCCCCCTCTATTTTGTTTCATCATCACAGTATCCAATAAAATTTGTTTTTTTCCCAAAGGTTTACTTCTCTTTCTTCTGTCTACCAAAGACAAGTCCAACTCTGATATTTACTATCTGATTCACCACTGCCAAGAATGTTATAGAGGAGATTCATGTTTTGGGTTGGGGTTAGGGAAAGGGACCTCTAAAGTTCCTTTGAAGTCAATGATTCCATGGTTTAATGATTTACAATCTTGCAGGACACTGAAATTTTGACCTGCTTTAAGTCAATAATGGTACAAAATATTACTGAAAATAGTTGTAAATTGTAGCTGACTAGGAAACTCCTGATCAGATTCTGTCACACTCTCAGTTATCTCTGTCTGCATTAATGCCTGTTTAACTTTCAGTCTTGCAGCTTACCAATAAAATTAGATTATTTACTCTAGTTTCTAATTGGCTGCTATATCTTATGTTTCCATTCTAAATTTAAGACTCATTTTCCTTGAACCAAATATCACTGTTGATTATTCAGAATAAATTGTGTTTATTTATAAGAATGGAATTGATATTAGAGATCAATAAATTTAATTCTAAGACCCAGTGAGGTTAACAGTGATTCCATCTAAAGCCACCACATTAAATAGCTCTACATTGGCTGAATCTAATAAGAACATATGTAAATTAAAGCAACATACCAAATGTGGATTTTCTGTCTGCTATCCATTTCAAGGCCCAATCTGCTTTCCTCTTAACACATGGCATTGTTTCAACTGCATTGAATAAGAACTCCCTGTAAAACCAAAATAATAATTGGTATAATTTCTTACCTTACTACCTAGCTTTCTTCAGACAAAATTTTCACTGCTTAATCGAGAATAATTATTGAACCTTCAATTCTATAAACAATACATATGCAGTTTTTCAGCACTGCAGAATGATCACTAAAAGCAAACAACCATAGCAAACTTTGAAATGACAATGAAATAGGTATTATCTGACAAGGTATTTGTGACCAAAGATTTCTAAATAGGACAGTTTCTTTAAACACACTCTCTAAACTTAGTGATCAGAATGTTCAACATAAGATAAACATACATACAATGAACATAAGACTGGTACACCTGAATTCAAATGGCTAAAAGACTGCTAATTCATCATTTAGTGGGGGTGGAAAATAGATGTTATTCAATGACTGACTAAAACATACAAATGTAGTGAATATCTATAAATAAATTTAAAAGGCTGATGAAAATCCCAATGTACCTTTTTTGGGGGTCTTTGATATAGGTATCTATTAGCAAACTGTACATCTCTGAATGAACGTTCTCAATGAGAATTTGAAAGCCATAGAAACAGCGTGCCTCTGGGACCTGCACCTCCTGACTAAAGCGTTCCACCTAAAGAAAAACAGCAAGAATAAACTTAATGAAAGCCCATAAAATAGTAGTTATCAAGTCAATAAGAAATTGAGTATCAAAACCATTAGCTAAATATTCTCCATTAAGCTTGTCTTATCACAAACTGGCCAAGAAGATGGTTTTTGTGAATTGTGTATAATTGAAAGAAGGCATTTCTAATCAGTGAAAATTATTACAGCCAATCCAACATTGTTTGTCAAATGAAGGAGAGGCATCTTTTGCTTCAATATTTCAAGATCCTTCCATAACTTCAGTTTTATTGATCTTACCTTTCCAGATACTATTTTCAGTATAAATATGAAGTTATTTTACTATAATTATCAAACAGTTATTGCGTATTAACCAAAGCAAAGGAAATCACTCTTACCAAATTTTCATTGACTATTCCATCACTTGCTGCAAAAAAAGCCAAGATATGAGAGATGAAATACTTCTCATCTGATTTCAGTTTGTTCCAGTGAGGAAGATCCTTTGATAAGTCAACCTGAAATTTAAAGTTTCCAAAATTTTAACTTAGACAAGGTCAAAATATTTTCCAATAAACAAGGAAAACCTCAAGCTGCAATTCACTCTTAAGGTTAGAGAGGAAGACCCATTATATTTAAAGTATGTATAAGAAAATACTTCTATTGTACATAAATTTTGTGAAAGAATTCTCTATTCCTTTGGAAGAGAGGTTATAATGATTGGTAAAATCGCATTTTAAAAATTAAAATGGATCAACCTACATTACAATCTGGAGAAAAGTTAATAAGGAAGGTTATCTTCAAAGATATTTTAAGAAAAAATTAATAACTTCCATGCAGCCAGCTACCATAATTTATATACTGCTTAACTTGGTGGTGAGCACATAGCAGATAGCAGATTGTACTCTCCAATTTTCCCAAATCTCTCTGTCTCTGTCTAACTCTGATAACATGGAAGTCAAAATTATATGTTGGTCTGCTCCAATATCACAAATATAGTAGTGAAAAGACTACCGTTTTCTTGCATGCCCTGTTGCTTTGTACTAGGGTCAAGCTAATTTTTGATCCATAATAAATACTTGATAGTTGGTTACTAATGCTACTTTGCTGCCAAGTCTTATATTTTAGAAACTGCCAGTAATCATGTCAAACACAGAATTATCTGGGGTCAAAATACATTACAAGTATACTTACTTTGTAGAATAGGGATTCATAAAGTTAGCCAGAAAATGAACTCTGATAAATTGAAACATATTTCCCAACTGTCTTCCATTATAAAAATGAAGCTTGTTCCCAAAGAAAATTTTAGTTTTTAAGATGCAATTTAAAAGAAAAACAAAAAACACTCTAAGGTTGTAAGCAGACCTTTCTAAAAATTACATAAAAGAAAAAAAATTCCTGATAAAATTTGAGTGCCAATATTATTCATAAGTATTAAAATACAAATGATTTTGAGAAGTTCTGTTCTCTTGAACCAAATTGGAAAACACGCCCTCTTGGTTGCATAGATGAAAATGTAAGTTCCTTGAATGCAGGAATGCTTTTGTTTATTTTCAAAACTTGTCTTCTCAGATCCTAGTACAGCGCCTGTCACATAGTTAGGACACTTAAATATTGGTGGACCAATTAGATGAGGGGGAGGAGGAGGAGGAGATCTGAATTTCTTTCAAGAAAGAAAAATTCTTCTAAATTCAATTTTGTAGTACTTCATCTCATTTCCTTTGGAAATCCCAAACTTTTTTTTTGTTTTATAATAATATCCTTAAATGTATAACTAAACTTGTTTGTTGTTTAAGCAGTGGTTTGCTTCTCGTTCTGTCTGTTCACCTAAGTTTATTTTAATGGGAGAAAAAACATCACTCCATTTGTATTCCTCCTGTAAGGCCAGAGCTCACAGGTATTGCAAAAATAATCAGTTACTTAATTTAGATTTCTATAGGATCAGTTTCCTCTAGGAGACAACAAACCTATCAGAAATAAAATCAATGCTTGAAAATCACTTATGGGAATCATTTTTTTTTATTATGGATGATTTTCTAAGCAGATTTCAAAATAAAAACCTTTCAAATATTTGGAGTAGTTATCGATTGCTTCAATCTCCTTCTATCTACCCTAAATAACTTTCGGAACCTTTTTTCTATAGGTTTTCAATCACATTAAGTTGTTAATTTCTAGACTCTCTCCAATTTTCCCAAACTCTGGTGATATGGAAGCCAAAATTATATTAGTTTATTAAAGACCTAGCCAGTATAATGAACAGTAAAAATACTGCCTTTGTATACTCTGTTCCCTTGTACTAGGGTCAAGCTACTTTTTGAAACCTTGATGTTAAATTACTTCTGTTTGACTTACAGTCCTCTTCAATTCCCAAATCACTTCAGTTTCATTTCTTCACAGTTTTTCATTCCCTACTACATATTTGGAAGAGATGTCTACATTTATTCTCTTACGTATAATATACCGAACTTGTTTCTAAGGAACATTGTCCTATTTTGCCCCTTCATTTTTAACTTAGAAAGTTTTCTCTTTGATAATCTTATGTCCTTCTTTTATTTCTCTGTCTCAGTGTCCTAAACTAAACCAAACCTTTACTCTCCTCTCCTATTGATCTGGCCTCATTTTTCATTCTTCAGTCTTGACTATGTATAGTTGACCAATTCAACTACATGGTGTCTCCCACTCCTGATTTTCTTGTACTTGTACTCCTTTTGTCTTGCTGTCATATGTAATATCTGCCTTCTCTCCTGCCATACTGCTGCATTCCAATAGAGGAAGTCACTTTGTCATACCTCTGAGTTGGCTGAGTTCACTATAAATTCATGTCATCTCATCTACATTTGGGTCTTCACTGCTACATGGCAAAACTTCTTTATTTTTGATTTATTCTATTCTACTTTCCTCAATGGCTATTCCAAAGCTCCCCTTCCCAAGTTCCTAATGCTTCCTCTACTACTCTTTTCAGCAAATGTTTCACTATTTTATTGAGAAAACAGAGGCACAACTTTCTACCTAAAATATCTCACTTTCCATTTAAATGGTGTACCTTAAAACTTGGTCCAACTTTTTTCTTCAAAATTTGATTGGTGATATGGATGATGGAGCTAAGAGTACAGTTATCCCTTCCACACTGCCATTTTTCACATCGCAGTTTCAATATATCACAGATCGGCATGAGAAATCAAACGAGAATTTTTTGGGAGTTTTGTGGAAGCCTTCACGTGTCATCTGCGGCTTTCACAAAACTCCCAAAAAATTCTCATTTAATTTCTCATGCCAACCTGTGATATATTGAAACTGCGATGTGAAAAATGGCAGTGTGGAAGGGGTAACTGTACTCTTTGCTCCATCATCCATATCACCAATCAAATTTTGAAGAAAAAAGTTGAACCAAGTTTTAATGTACACCATTTAAGTGGAAAGTGAGATATTTTAGGTAGAAAGTTGTGTGACTTCCTCACAAAATACATTTTAAATACTTCTATCAGCTTACCAAAGAAGTATTTGCCATCATCCTGGAGAATGTCCAACAGAGTCCAAATGGAAGAGGTATTCCCTACAGATGGTGAAGTCTTCTAGATGGTCCTATTTTTGATTAATGTCATGCAGATTGTATCAGGCCATGGAACACTTCAGAACCTCCTAAATGAGATTCATAACCTTTTAACAGAGTTCAATCTAACGACTCAACAAGAAAGACTATGTGAAGAGGAATGTCTATTGATATGCAGTAGGGTGGCCATTCCATAGAGCTGAACAATCAGAATACATATATTGAACATAGAGTGCACATGGACAATAGCCTAGGTCCAGAACTGAACATGAGGAAGAGAGCAGGCTGGATTGCCTCTGGAAAAGTGCACAGTGTTTTAAGGACTCTGATCTTCAATCAGAAACAAAGATTTCTCTTTTTAACAAGAATATTCTTCCAGTGTGCTATATGGCTTCAACTCATGAAATATCAGTTTCCAAATAGTTAAAATTGTGGGTAATTCAAAGGGCAACTGAAATGTCCCAGGCAGGCTACAACATATTAGCAGTAAAGAAGTAAAGGGAAATGGTACCAAAAAATATCACAGAGGAGCTATTTGACTAGAAAAGGAGGTAGGTTACCTGTACATTAAGAGAAAGGGATAACCAATAGACAACTCATACATTCAGTTAGCACCCATACAATGTCAAGAGATCTAGAGGGAAGGCCCTCAGCATGCATTCTGGAGATCCCATAAAAGATTTACTGGAGGACATATATTATAGTCATGTAAGAATAGAGAACAGAAGAGTTGCAATCTAAACCACTACAGGGAGTACCTAAAACAAAGTATGGATCTGTTGAAATACTGAAATATCAGGAGCCTAATGAAATTACAACAATATATATATTTTTAATGGTGCATTTCACAAATACATTGTTGGAGGGAGTTAAAACTGTAGTAACTATTTATTACTACAAAACGCATACTAAGTGTGCCATAGCTAGGGTAATATTTCAGGAATTCTAAACATCACGAATATCTTTTTAATACTGACAGAGGGTAGTAATTATGAAATCCCTTTACTCTTACAATATATCTGTGGCTAGTTAAAGAGAAAGTGGTATGTGTGAACTTAGGCTAGGACGTAATCCCACAGCTCACTTAGTTCAAATAATGAACGTTTTAAAAAAAACCACAAACAGTTGGGTAGTCAGGTGTGACAACCTTTTAACTCATTTTACATTACATAGTAAGGCTATAATTTTACTTCTTCTAGACATCTGCTTCAATACAATAAATGTATAAACAAGGAGACAAGTGTAAATTCATATTATGGAAGAGTTAAGACATTCACAATTGGCCATAAGAACCATAACCTCTAGCTTTCTAGTTCAAACCGTACTTACTACATGTCCCTCTATAAAGAAATATATATATAAACACACACACACACACATACACATATATAAACTAAAGCCCTTTCCCTTCCCTCTTTCAGAAATATTAAAAAAACATTTTAAAATTATCCTTGTCTGAAGACTTTGACCTAATAATAAAGAGAAAACTTATCAGGCTTTCTTTAACTATCAGTTCCAAAATAATGCCCTAAGCAAGAGCAAGGAGCCCTTGATTGATCTATCTTGAAGGGACATGGGTTAAGATGACAGTAACATAAATAAGTAGCTTCTTTGATTATTTCAGTTAATGGAAATATCTGGGGTTCACCTTTGACCACTAGAAAGAAGAAATCCTTAAAATCAAAGTAGGATTGGATGATTTTAGGAAACATTCTTCCAAGGTGACTACTGTTCTGTTTGATAAAGCAAAATGTTAATTGAACTTTACCTTGAGTCATGTAACTTTTATTTCATTGTGGAATTTTGTCTATTGTCCAAAAATGCTATAACTGTATTCCAAAATGGCTTGTGAGAGAGATTTTTAGAGTCATGGGGAGGTTCTGTCCATTCTTGGTCCCCTCTCTAAGCAGGGATGCTTAGATCAACATAATCAAAATCAATAAAGATTGTTTCATGAAGGCTTGTGTCTAAAAAACAGAGTAAGGAATTTTCTTCTGTGAGACTCAGCTAAATTAAATCATATCATGAACATTTGTGGATGAAACTGGAAAAAGGACAACAAATAGCCATGAAACAGAACAGTTTTGCATGTGTTTCTATAGTGATTTCTTTTCATTATTAATGACATTGTAACTATGATATTTTAACTCTAATATGCGAATACTCAATGTCACTCAAAAAAAAAAAAGCGAAATTAGCAAGAGTGGCTAGACCTGCCCAAATTCACACACCGGATATTTGAGTTAAGAGATGTACAATTTTAAAGGCACTCAGGGATCAATTTTCAATATATTTCAAAAAAAGGATAAATGAAAAAGAAAACATCAAAGACCGTATCATTACTCCCAAATCATCAAATGTTTATTACACACAAGCTACATGCAAGACACCATGGGATACAAAGACAAATTGGTCCCTATCCACAAGGACCTTATATTCTTTTGGGTGTGGAAGTAGGGCAGGACAGCTTTGTTCACTGGCCATAAAAAGTAGACACATTGGGGAAGGGAAGGGAATAAGCATTTATTAAGCACTTACTAAGTGCCACACTGTGCTAAATATTATCTCATTTGATACATATGCCTTTCTAGTTTCTATAGAATTTTTGTGAGAATCCTCTCATGAAGGGTACACTTGATTAAAATATGAGAAAGGAACAGGCTAACTTTCATAGATGAAATCTCTAGCAAACTCTATCTTCACTATAATACAAATGTCTGGAATGTATAAAGAATGCAATATTATGCTATATATTATTTGATGATTACCAAGAAGTATTTGATTGGAGGCCAAATGCAACCTTAAAAACTCTGCTAAAAAAACAAAAAGTCTCACATGCATATGATAAGATCATAAAAAATTCCTTCATGATATACACACAGATAACTTTAATGATTCTTTCATTCTCATTTTCAAACTAGGCATTAAATAAGGACCTATACTCTGACCAAAAGTGCTCACCAGTGTCAAAGAAGATGTCTGTGTAGGATTCCCTATAAATAATGAGCCACCAAATAATTCCTATTTGCAAATGACATTGTACTAAGAGATCTCTTCAATGAGCAGTAAGTCACTCAGAAAATATTGGCCTACCAACTCAAATAGCACAAACGAAATGGATGAAGAATGTATATTGTCCAGATATGATATGCATTTGAATAGACAGCCCACTAAGATGGCCCATCAATTCATGTACTTTGGACAGGCACACAGCAGATACAATGAGTTGGTCACAAAACTGGAGTGATAGAGGAGGATCACATTTGGGAAATTAAGCAGTACTTTCAAAGTACAAAGTTGTTCTCTGCTGCAATAACCCACATTTATAATATCAATATTCTCCCAGTGTTGCCATAACTTTGATCACCACACTTTAGAACAATGAAAATTACAGGTGACCTAAAGGTCAATGAAAAGAGCAGCAGCATACACAATTCAATAAATAACCTGTCAGGCACTGTATGCTAGGCCCTGAGACACAAGACAAACACCAGAAAGTTCTTTCCATTAAGAAGCTTACATTCTACTGCAGGACAGGGAGGTGGGAAGGAGGAACAATGTGCACATAGGTAGGTAAATACAAAATAAATGTAAAGTAATTTCCTTTGGAAGGGGCCCACAGGGAGTTGGAGAAGTAGTAACAACTGGAAGAATCAGGAAAGGTGTCTTATAGGTAGTACTTGAGTTGATTCTTGAAACAATTCCAAAAGAGGAGGTAAAGAAAGAGAGCATTTTAGGCAAGGGGAATAGCATTTGCAAAGACATGGAAGACAGAAGAAGGGCAAATTTAGTTACAGATTGTGTTGTACATAGGATGACGTGGAATCAGCCTAGGAAGGTAGGTTGGAGCAAAATTATAAATGGTTTTTAATGCCAAATAGAAACTATATTGGTCAGGATTTAGGATTATCAATGTTGCAGCTATGTGGAGAATGGCTTAGAGAGCCAAGAGATTGAAAGTGAAGAAGCTAATTAGAAAACAGTTGCTATAGTCCTAGTAAGAGGTTGAGGGAGGCCCAAATTAAGGAAGCCATGGTACAAATGTAGAGATGGATGTGAGCAATGTTGTGAAGGCAACTGGCAAGACTTGGCAACTGATGTTATCAATGAAGACTTGCATATAAGAAGTGGTATCAAAGATATGTGTGATAAGCAAAGGAGGTTAGGACTGGTCCTAAGGTAGAAGTGAAATATAAGAGGTTGCATTGGTATCCATGAAAAATTATAAGACTATGAATAAGGCTTCCAGAACTGTGAGCTGACCTGTGGAGACACTACTGAATGACAGGGACAAGAATCCCATAGGATTAAAAGGCATGTGGGGGTTACAATCTGCAGAGGTGAAAGGATCCACACTGTTAAGATCACAGATCCACTTAAGTATTAAAGCATTATTCTTTGTATTCAGAGATGACAGTACAGACAATAACTGTTATATGTGTGCTTGGTTTGGTTGAAGAGACTTCCACATGACTCCTTCTAAACTCCCTGACACAGACAAAAGCTGCTATTCTCTGGTTAAATGGCTTCAATCCATCTTCCAGGGGCTAAGTCCCAAATCCATACCAATCATATTCTGTAACAGTCCCCTCTATTACCTCAACAAGGACTAAGAGGCTCTTCCTTTGAACTCTCACAGCATTGTCTTTGTTCTATCCTTAGGCATTTTCAAACATTGCTTTTGATTTTATTTCTCCATGTATAGTCTGTCATGCAGACTATACTGTAAGCTCCTGGACGGCAAGACTGTGTATTTATTATTGATCTATGTAGCCTCATCATTATCTAGCACGGGGTTTCCTGGTACACAGTAGGCACTCAATACATATTTCTTGAATCAAATTGAGTCCTAAGTCCCTCAAAGCAAATGCCTGAGGGTTGACTGGGGAGACAGCAGGGTGACCCATAACTCCACAATGAATGTAGCCATGTAGTCTCAGATTAAAGTGCCTCCATGATTACATGGCCATTCATATATGTAGCACAACCCTATATACAGCTTTTCTTAAAAATAAGCTAAGTTCTACAATTTAAACCAGGGTCAACAATACTGTCATTATGTGCTTCTGGCTACAGCGAGTTATTATTTTTATTTACTCTCCTGACCCTTCAGTAAATAATAGCTTTACATGACCCTGGACAGCCTAAAGATTACTTAAGAACTAAAGTTGTTCTGCGATACATGGTAGGGCAAACTGACACAAGACGGAATATTTGCAACAAGAATTTTTTTTTTTTTTAGTAGTTGAGCATTGGAACACAAAGTATTTAATATTACTGTACTGAGTCGGGGCAGTTTAACGTGCTGTGCCAGCAACTGTCCATTCCTAGCATATTTTTTAAAGTTAAGAAGTATTGCAGAGAACTCTGAGCTTGTCCTAACCTCTCTCATACAAAAGCACGAGCACTCACCTCTTCAGCAGTCCAGAAGGATGCCTGGGCCTGCTTGTACATTTTCCAGATGTCAGGATACTGAATTGGAAAAATGACAAATCGGCGAGAACTCTTCCTGAGGAGTGGTTCTTCACTTGGCTTCAACCCATTTTCAGCAGTATCTGATGATAATTTCTTTAAAGGAAGAGACACGAATGTTTCATTTTAAAAAGCATGCTAGCACCTGCCTTTTATTTCTATCTTAGCCCACGGCTAGGAAGCTTGGGATGAGTAAGTTACTCCAGGTCTGAGCACAGTACTAAAGCACATAGTAGGTATTCAAAAATATTTAATTGACTGATTAATGGATTTTGAAGGGAATAATTAACAAGCTCTCCTACAACATATCACATGGTGCCACTTTCAGCAAAGAGGAGACTGAATGCATTAACGGTCTGAAGCAATATGTCATTTGTTAACGAATATATGAATTTTTGAAAAAGGATTTATTAAGTACTTACGTGCCAAGCACTGTACAAAGTGATAGAAATATAAAAAAAAAAGGGACATTACCCTTGCTTTCACAAAGGTCATATCCTAATTGGGGAGAAAGAATTCACAAACGTGTTCGGGGAGAATGGAAAGATGCAGAATATTTTAAGATGAAGTAGAAGGGCAGAGAACAAGGCCCTGTGGTTTGTCATTTCATCCTAAGTTTTAGAGAGTTCACTCCTATCTTATATAATTGTTTCAAAATTTCTAATACTCATTTAAAAATATTCCCTTAACAATACTATTTGGAAAATTGGTGATCTTTTGACAGAGTGCCACAGGTATTATCAGATTTTGTTGTCAATCAGTAACTCTTGAGAGATCTGGGGATGCATTTAGGCAAAGAAAGGGTCATACATTCTCAAGGACAATGGAGTAAATCTGAAATTGTAGGCAATAAGAGACAGCTTGAATTTTTTCTCATATCAATGCTAAATTTACTTCTTTGGAACTTCCACCTATCACTCCTGGTTCTGTCCTATGAAACCAAACAAAACAAGTCTAATGCCCTTACTACATTATAGTCTCAAATACTCATTCCTTCCCCCAACCATGGTCTTCTCCAAGCAAAACATTCCCATTTCCTTCAACTGATCCTCATATGTGGCATGGACTCAAGGTCCTTTGCCATCTCGGTTGATATGCTCTATAGTCTATCCAATCTCCATTGTACCTGATTCTTTCTAAAATGTGATTCTTAGAATACAATGGGAGAATTGCTAGTAAGTCCTTCTGACCTCCTGTCTCACAACTCCAACAGCCTATTGGGCCTCTTAAATTGAATGCTCTGTAGACATTTTAAACTCAACATGTCCAAAACTGAATTCATTACCTTTCTCCCCAAACTCCCCACCTTCTAGTTGTCCAGGCTCAAAACCTAGATGTAAGCCCAGAATACTATCTCTCAGCACCCCCAACCCCCTTATCCAATCTGATGCCAAGTCCTGTCAATTCTACCTTTATAATATCTCTCATATCCCCTTCTCTCCTCTGACATTGTCACCACTCTGGTATAGAACCTTGTCACCTCACACATGGCCTATTGCCATAGCTACTGGTGGGTCTCACTGTTTCAAATCTCTCACCACTCCAGTTTATTCTTTACTCAGCTGCCAAAATGTTTTTCCTTTGGCACAAGTCTGACCCTATCATCTCCCTACTCAAAAAATTCCAGTGACTATCACCACCAGGATCAAATATAAAATCCTCTGTACTCTTTGTACAGTAATATTGGCTTCCTTGCTGTTCTTTAAACAAGACATTCCATCCCTCAGCTCCAGGAATTGTCTCCCATGCCCAGAACACTCTCCTTTCTCATCTCTATCTCCTGGCTTCCTTCAAGTCCCAGCAAAAAGCCTTTCCTGTCCCTCTTAATTTTTATGCCTTCCTTCTGTCAACTATTTCCTATTTACCCTGCCTTTACTTTGTTTGTACATAGTTGTTCACATGTTATCTTCCCCATTAGATTTTGAGCTCCTCCAGGCAGGGATTGTTGCCTTTCTTTGTATCCCCATGGCTCAGCACAGTGTCTGGCACACAGTAGGTGCTTAATAACTTACTGATGTGGTGACCAGGGTACAGTTCCAACATACAGTTCCCTTGAATCCCCCCCCCCAACCTTCCACTCCTGACTGTTGCAGTGATATCTACTCATATCATGTTTCCTCCACCAAAAACCCAGAATCACAACTCCCACAACCCTTAGGCCCATTTCTTCCTTCTCAATGATAGCGCATTACTCCCTTTCACCATCCCCTCCAGGCCAGTCACCTTAGGATCTCCAGGCCTTTTCATCCACCTTGAAATGGACCTCTCTAAATGCATAGTTTAAGAGAGCACATGTAATAAGTGCTTAACAAAGTTTTTTTTTTCCCTTTCAAACTAATGGTCTGAGCAGAGGGATTAGCAAAATTTACTAAACCAGCTTCACCAAAAACAACTTTACCTTGACCAAGCTACTTTGCCACTATACACTCAGTTCATGATTGTGAAGAGTATATAAAATAGGGTAAGCAATAATTAAATAGATATTTCTATTTACAGGTAGTATTCTACATAGGGGTAGGGGTTACATAAACAAAAATAAAACAATCTCAGGAGGTTATATTCTATTGAAGGGATACAAAATGTACCCAGATTAATACAAGGAGAGCAAAAGCATGAATACCTGCAGAGTAGATGTATTCCTAACTAGCAGGTGTGATTAGTGAGCCACTGTCAGTAATAATTAAAGGATTGTGGAAAATAGGAGAGATATGACAAGACTGGAGAAGGGCAAATGTTGTCCTGATTTTCAAAAAAGAGAAGAGAATAGAACCCACAAACTATAGGCCAATGAGCTTGATTTCAATTCTTGATAAAATACCAGAATGGATCATTTAAAGAGATGGCTGGTAAACACCTAAAAAAGGAGGAAGTGATCACATGGCTTCACCAAGATCAGGTCATGCTATACTAATCTCATTTTACTTTTTTTACAAGATGACTCAACTAGCCTATGAGAAGACTAACATGAATACCATTTATTTACCTAGATTTTAGAAAAACTTTTAATAAAAATATCTCATATTTTTCCTGTGGAAAAAAGACAGAGAGATGTGGACTGGGATGAAAAGTTCTGAATAATAAATTTGAAATCAAATGGATGCTGAACTCAAAACATAGCTGTTAATGTTTCAATGTCATTTCAGTAAGAAGTCACCAATAGAGTACCCAACCCAGAGATCTGGGCTTGAGCCAGGGTTGTTAAACATTTCTATCAATACCTTTATTAATAAAGGTACAGATGACATGCTCACCAAATATGAAGATGACAAAGTTTGAAGGGATAGTTAACACAATGGATGATACATTCTGGATCCAAAAAAGATCTTGATATGCTAGAGCAGAGTTTCTTAAACTTTTTCCACTTTTGACACCTCTTCTGTTTCGGCAGTGTTTCTTGACATTGTGTGGTCTAAGAACATGCACAGTGCAAAGTGGACATGCTTTGTTTTCAGAACTAAGGCTGCAGTGAAGTTGCACAATGCTACATAGTAAGTGTTGTGAGAAACACCTGATTCATTACGCATTTGATTTTTAATTAATTTTCGGTCGCTGCACATTCAGAAACCTTTTATTGTTGCCAAATTTTTCTCAATCCCATATGAGGTTGAGACCCACGGTTTAAGAAGCACTGAGCTAGAGTACCGGGCAAAAATTTTTTAAGATTAAATTCAATAGGAATAAATACAAAGTCTTACACTTAAGTATCTAAAAATAAACTTTTTATAAGGAGAACACAGGAGAGGCACTACCCCATAGTAGTAAATCTGAAAACCCTGCGCTGCTTTAAGAGCAGCATTGCTTCCAGGAAGGGAGACTGTTCAATGGTTCCCAATGGTCTGAGGAATAAAGTCCAGACTCCTTAACCTGTTATCCAAGGCTTTTCAGTCAGAATTCAAACCTTTCCATTTCTCAACACTCATGAACTCCTCCTGTCTTCTTCAACTGTTTTGGTTTTGGTCACTTCACCATGGCCTAAAATGTACTCCTTCCTTTTGTAACCTTCATTCCCTGTAGAAATCCTTCCCCCATCCTTAAGGGTCTACCCCAGGTGCTCTATCCTTCAAAAAGCCTTCCTGACCCTTAGTTACTACTGATTTTTTCCATTATTTTGTTCCTAGCTTTCCTATGCATTTACTGCTTTATTTTTATTTATTAATATATTATATATATGATATAAACTGTATTATGCTATATAAATATAATAATCATATTATTTATTTATAGTATTTTAACTACATATCTTAATTATCTTGCCTAACAAATCATAAGCTTTTCAGGGAAAGACATCTTATTAATCTTTATATCCATGGCCTAGATCAGTGACTTGAACATGACACACAATGTTTGTTTAATGTGGTGTTGAGCATAAAGAACTTAATGAACTAGAGTGGCCTAGACCTGAACTGTCAAATACTTTATGAAGCAGGGTTGTATTTTAAGATTAAGTTGGGACAGGGGGAGTGAAGTAAGTAGAGGCAAGAATACAATATACACAATTACTACAGGCATTTAAATGGAAGGAAAAGCCACAAAACAAGTGAATATTGCAAAACTATAAAGAGCAAGCATGGAAGAAATATGAAAAGACACCTCCATCCCACTCCTTTGCAGAAATAGGAGATTGTGGATGTTGTATGTTACATATATTTTCAGATTCTTCTCTGTGTAGTGATCAATTTTGCTGACTTATTTTGTCTTTTCTTCCTCTTTTTCCTTCTTTAAAAAATGTTACTCATTATATGGAATGGCTCTTGGGGTGGGGTGAGACGGAGATAGGAAGAAGGATACTAGCAGAAATTCTGGTGATGTGAAAGACAAAAGATATCAATAAAAATTTATTTTAAGGAGGCATGAGGGGAAAAAAGATTAAATTGGAGGAAAGTCAGGTGCTTGATTACTGCGATAGTCTTGAGGAAAATATGAAGGCCTGAAATTAAAAGATAGAGCAATCTACTACACTGTGGTTGAAGAACCGATAAGACCTGAATAACAAGGGAAAAGGAATAATCAAGATTTCTAGACTGAATGTAACAATGGTGATACCTTTAATAAAAAGAAGAAAATCATGAGAAAAGGTGAGTTTGGACTTTGGGAACTAAGTATTCATTCCCATGCACTTGGCCAAAGTAGAAAAAACAAAATCATTTTCTAAGGTATACATACTAAAAAAAAAAAAAAACCCAATAAAAATCAGGATTAAAACCATAAACTTAAACTGAGCATCTTTCTAAATGTATACACAGCCAAATTTAAGGCTAAGGAAACTATAGCCAAGTTCTTTGCTCAAATCTAGCCCACTTTTGGATGAAAGGTGTTAAGTAATGACAGTAGAAGAAAAAATAATGGAAGCATTATTCTGGTACAGTGGGAAAAGGATGGAACTGGAAGTAAGGAACCCTCTTAAATGGTATGCTTATATGACTTTTCCTGTAGCTATAATCAAAAGATTTGATTCTGACACTACTTGTGTGACCCTATCCAGGTTGCTAATCTCTAGATCTGTTTCCTTATCTGTAAGAGTAGGGAAATAGATGGACTAGATAATCCTTGAAGTCCCTTCCAGCTCTAAAAAATCTTTTGTCCATGATGTTGGTCAGTACTTCTTTGACCTGTACTTCTTAGACCTCAAAAGACTCCTCCCAGCTCTGAAGTTCTTTAATTCCACAGTTCTTCAGTATTTCCCACAGTGCCTAAGTAGTATTGCTACATAATTGCTGATTATTTCCCTTGTACAATACATGGTTTAGAAACGCTTATAAAATAAACTAACAGCATGGTGGGACTACCAATCTACAACAGTCATTTGGTACAATTAAATGAAACACTTTTCGGATATTTTCTTCCATGACATGACAACAACAAATACCAAAATGATGTGTTTTCCAAGTACTTTAAAAGCAGAGTCAAACTGCTAGTAATCTAAAAATTCAAATTCAAGATCTCTCCTTTCCTCACTAAATCTTCCTCTGCAGTAAAGAAAATGCAGCATGGTATATATGTAATGCAAAAAGCAAGGAATTTGGCATTTAGGGGTTTGATTTCAGCTCTGTCACTGTCAGCTTCTGGGTAATTTTGGACAAATCACTTACCTCTTCAGCTCCCATTGCCCTTATTTATAAAAAAAGTAGAGTGAATTTAACAAAAAAAAAATTAGAGTGAATTTAACAAACATCTGCTAGGTGCAAGATACTTAAGACTGTGGTATCAACCACATATTGACTTTGAAAACCACAAATGAACATTATTTATGTTGCATTTTTATTTACTGTGTTAAAAATCTCCCAATTACATTTTAATCTAGTTCTGGCAGCACTCGGGAGTTTTAGCAGTCTTTGAACTGTTTGCTGCTTCTGACTTAGAGGCTCTGAGGGCCTTTCCAGTAGTAAAACCTGTGATTATAAAATCTTTAACTTCTTTGATCTGTTATTCATGGCTTGAAATACAAATCCATTAAAACAAAAATTTCTCAGTGGCAGGGACTATTTTATTCTTTTGTCTTTGTATCCCTAGTACTTGACATATTTAGTCAGGACAGGGATTTTCACTTGTATAGGCAACTCCTAATGAGGAAATGTCTTGCAGTCTTCAGAGTGCACAGGAAAAAGGGTTTGCTCAGGGTCACCTAGCATAGACCTGTCAGAACTTGAATGCAGGTCTTATCCAAAGAGAGGAATCAGAACTTATACAATGATGTTATTTAAAGAAAAAAAAAATAGGGGCAGCTAGGTGATGCAGTGGATAGAGTACCTGCCCTGAAGTCTGGAGAACCGAAGTTCAAATCTGGCCTCAGACCAAACTCTTGACACTTACTAGCTGTGTGACCCTGGGCAAGTCACTTAACCCCAAATGCCTAAAAAAACAAACAAACAAAAAAAGAAATAAAGAAAAAAAACTCTGAAAGACTAACAAACAAGGATTAATACAATGATAAACCGAAATTTCACAGGCCTGATGACTGAAGTGATACCTACCTCCTGCCAGAAGTGAAAAGACTCAAAGAGCAGAATAAGATACACATTTCGGGCCAAGGTGAGAATTTGTTTTGACTGTGCATATTTGTTATAAGGGTTTTTTTTTTTCATTCCTTTTTATTGTAGGAGATAGACAAAGTGCATGCTAACCAGAAGAAAAAAAAAAATGAAAATTCAATTAGAGAAGAAAAGGTCTCTCATCCAAGTTATTCCCGGCTTGAATCACAAACCCATCAAAACTAAAAACTCATTGGGTAGCAGGGTCTGTTTATTTTTCTGTTTTGGGGGGGGGGGTTGCTTTTTGTTGTTGTTGTTGTTGCTGTTGTTTTATCCCCAGCTCGCAACAACTTTGGCCAGGATTGGCATAGGAGGCACTCCCAGTGAGTAGATTTTCTTTACCAGAGCAGATGTGCAAGCTTAGATCACCACTGATCTAGTATATGGCACCTTACTTAACAGACATTTATTGAATTCACTCCAATCTCTTATTAATCAGGACCCTGGGAGCCCCAGAGGCTGGAAGGGGCAGCAGATGGTCGGCGGCATGCCCTGCGCGGGTCAAGGACAGCAGGTGACCCAAGCGGTCTTCCCGAATCCGAGGCGCCCTCCAGCCAGACTCTCCTCCGGCCAGCGTTTAACCAGCTTAAGGAATCAAAATTATTCTTCTCCGGGGAGGTGGGAGGGGGCGCATTTCTGCCCTGGCCGTCCCGGGCGCCCAAGACTCAAGTTCCCCTGATGCCATCCCGGGAACGGGTGACGGCGAGGAGGCGGGCGGCCTATCCCCTGCGTCTCCTCTCCTCGCGTCGGAAGCCCCGAGCAGGTAAAGGGAGGCCCCGAAGGAACAAAGAGGCCTGAGGCAGAGAGAGGCCAGGAAGCGCTCCCCTCCAACCCCTGAGGCAGGAGGTAGGGAAGGAGGCGGGCCGGGGACGCCGTGTTTACCTCATCCAGTTGGGGCCCAGCCGCCGCCGGCCTTCCCGACTCCCCCATCACCCGGAAGCGACGCGAGCCAGAATCCGAAGGAGACGCGAGAACGCTCTACGCCACTACCCCTCAAGAGGAGGTCCGAGGCCCGGACCCGCCCCGGAAGCTTGGCTCCGCCCCCGAGTTCTTCCATATTCCCCGCCCCCAAGGCCGCGCTCCGCCCCTACTCCTTGGCCCCGCCCTCCAGCCCTGGGGCCCCAGAGTGCGCCGCCGGGGCTTGCCCGAGGATGTCTGAACTAGTCCAGCACCACTGCCGACCGAGACGCCGGTACAGCACCCTTTCCTAACGCGAGAGGAATTATTTGGAACAGAACCGAAGTGAAAACGTATGCACGTGCCTTCAAAAGAAATTCACTAAATGCAACCTGGGGCAGCCGAGAGGGGTGGAGATGCAAAGCAGCTGGGGTCGAGGTGGGGGTAGGGGGTGGGAAGAGACGCTGTGGTTTCGTGAATTTCCAGCGGTGGGGGCGGGGCCGAGCCACCGTCGCAGCCCAGCCTGCGGGTCACGTGGTGCGGGTCCAGTCTGGCAGCTGTGGGGCTGCGATTCGTTAACCCCGAAGGGGCCCCTGGTTTCCCTTGGGTAGCAGAACTGCCCAGGTGGGGAAGCCGAAGCATTCCAGTCTGGAGGGCAGGAAGTCAGTCCTTAACGACCAGCTTCCCGAAGGGCCTTTTCACACGCAGACCTTCAGTTTTGAAGTACGAGCGTTGGGAGAGTGCAGGTCTCCCCGAGTCTTGGCACGGTTTTTGAACCCCTCGAGGGGAAAGGAAACACTTTTTTGCCCAAGGCCTTGCCTCCCCCATTAGAATGTAGCCACCTGCGGGGCAGGGGCCGGGCTTTGCTTTTCTTAGCGCACGTGGTCAGCCTTTAATAAATTATTGTTGTTAATGACCAACCACAATTCCAAGTGACTCATATGGTGAAACATGATACCCGTCTCCAGATAGAAGTACAGATTGAAGGTCGTTATTTTTAAAGGTTTTCTTTTTTTTTTCTTTTGGACATGATTAACTCCGTGATTTGTTTTGCTTGACTGTGCATGGTTTTGTTTTTCTTACGTTCTCAATAGGTGGAGGATAGGGAGGTGGCAGGGAGAGAATTTTGAACTGAAAATAAAATAAAATTTTATTTTATTTAAAACTTATTGGCTGTGACTACTGAGTAAAGTCAAGAGACCAGTGACTAAAAATCTGATAGGCTCCTCCCTGGGGACCTCTCCGAAAATAACAACGCACAACAGAGACAATTTGGTATAATAGGAACTGATAAAATAGGGGTAGAAGAGGTGTCTTGGAGCTGAATAGAGAGCAGTAAAGTGCTGTCGGGTTTGGGTAAGAACTGGTTCTGTGTGCAGGTGTTTGAAGCATTTTGTTTTAAGAAAAATCTACATGAGATTTGAATGACGGGAAATACACTTTAGAAGTTCTTCCCCAGGCCGACAAATACATTGTAGAAGGGTTAAAGTTGAAGAGGGGATAAGAATCAACAGCACTGTTAAGTTGCAGCTTTGAGAAACAGCTTTAGAGAATTGGTAAGTGAAACAGTGGATAGCGCCAGGCCTGAAATCTGGAAGACGACTTCCAGAGTTCCTATCTGGCCTGAGATACTTAACTAGCTGTGTGACCCTTAACCCCGTTAGCCTAAGTTTCTCAATCGTAAAATGAGCTGGAAAAGGAAATGGCAAACCACTCCACTATTTTTGCCAAGAAAATCCCAAATTGGGTCACTGAAGGTGACTCAAATTCTAGGGGCAAGAGGGTTAACCATGGAGCACCTTGAAGAGAGTGACACCGTCAAGCCTAAACTTAAGGGAAATCACGTTGCCCTACTTTCCAAAATCTCCATGGGATTCCTTTGGCTTTTAACCACACTAAAAGTATACATTAAAAGGAGTAAATATCCTATTATTTCCTGTTTCCTTTAACTAAAATCAGGTATCTTAGTTTTGAAAGAAAAGGTTCGAGTCTTAATTACCTTGTCCCAGCCCATTTTCTCCCTTCCCCCAAAAAAGCTCTTCTTTGCTCTTACACTGCTTCTTGCTGTTTCTCAAATTAAGACACTCCAACTCCTACTCCAAACATTTTTACTAGTTCCCCATTATTGAAAACCTCTTCTCCACTCCTTGGGCTTCCCTAGCTTGCTCCAGATGGGTTAAAATCCCATCTTCTACAAGAAGCCCTTTCCTGTCCCCCTCACTTCTAGTGTTGATTCTTTGCAATTTATCCGGTATGTAGCTTGTTTGTACACATTTGTTTGCATGTTGTCTCCCTCATACAAAAAGGACTTTTTAAATCCCCAGATATTTTTGCCTTTAACACTCCACTAATGTTCTATTTTGGTTCTCCACTGAAGCTTACAGGTGATCCTAGGTTTTGAAAGGCTATGTTGGAAGAGTACAAGGTCTGGTAATATGGACAGATTGGGAAAAACTCCAAGAGACAGTCAAAATTCAGAGAGGCCAGGTTGGTCACAAGATGATGAACACAGTTTTGAATTTTTCCATCACAGAAATCCAAGGTCATCTAAATTGAATGTGAGATCAATCAAGTTAACCAACACCAGTTGCCTACTGTTTCAGACACTGTGGTATGCTCTAAAAATTCAGAGTAAAAAAAGCTTACCGTATATGGTGGGGTGGGGAGGAGAGGCAGGACACAAATATACATAGAAAATACAAAATATATACTAACTTGATTAAGTAAATTTTCAGGGGGAGGGCATTAACAAGTGGAGGGAAATAGGATAGGCTTCCTGTAGAAGGTTGTTAAGAACTAAGTTTTTTTTAGGAAGCTAGAAATTCTACAGTGAAGTGAGGAGAATATTAAGGACAATCTGTGCAAAACCATAGAGATGGAGATAGGTAATTGTTTTGGCAACAGCAAGTAAGTCAATTGAACTGAAATATAAAGTATTTGGTGACTATGCAGTAAACCAGAAAAGGTTGCCTAGAGCTAGACTGCAAAGGGCTTTAGAGGCCAAACACAAGAATTGATGTTTTTATTCTAGAGGCAAGAGAGTAACAAAGGAAATGACATGGTCAAGCCTGTGCTTAAGGAAAACCAATTTGTGGGCTGTGTGGAGAAGAGAGAGAGAGATTTGAGACAGGACCACCTAATTAAGAGGCTATTGCAATAGTCCAGGTGAGAGGTGAGGACTTGTGAGGAGGGTTTTACTCAGTTTCAGAATCCAAGACCTTTGTCCCCTTTTCCCTTTGCCCCTTTTTGCCAGAAGGAATTTGGCTTCCATTTGTTGAAAACTCCATCTTCCTTCCAAAGTCTTAGCCTTGCCTTTTGATCTTATTCAAATGCACCTTTGCCCCTAGTCTACTCTCTTTATCTCCCTTTGAAAGCAAACTTCTACCTTCCAATTCCCTTCATTATCTCCCAACCACCCCCTTTCCTCTGGCCACCCCAAGTTACTTCCCCTGAGGCTATAGTCCCATCAACTGGCCTTTCATTGTAGCTACACCCAATCTCCCCTCCATTGTTTTACCTTCCTATGGCCCCTGGCCATTTCCCACCCTTAATCCTACCTAGGCACCACAAGGTCCAGGTCCCAGGAGTTCTGTTCACCCCTGCTTACTAGCCACTCCCATCCAGACCTCCTTAGGCCCTTCTTCCTGTCACCCCAAACTACTTGGCCACTCCTAGATCCCTCCCACAGTCTTTCTGCATATAAGGTCCATCTTGTCTCTATTAAGATGCTGAGCTTTTCTCATGCCCAAAAGGTTGAGACTGTCTCATGCCCACTGGGACATCACCTGGCTTAAGATCCACTTTAGCCCCCATTCAGATGCTGAAAACCTCTCACTCCTAGAGGCTGAGACTCTCATGCCCGCTTGTCCTCACGGGAATCACCTGGCCTATATGTGATTTATCTTTAATAAATTTTTTCTCTGGCTGGAAGAAGATTTGGGTTGAATTCATTCAGGCAGACCTAGCACTGTGATCTTGGGGGGTCCGTTTGAGCACCCCCAAACCTCTGCACCTCTTCACTTGAACTAGGGTAGTGGTCCTGTAAGTGGAATGAAAGGGATGGATTTGAGAGATGTTTTGGAGATAGTCAACAAGACTTGGCAACTGACTGGATAGGAAGGGCAAAAGGAACAAGTCAAGATGATATTCAGGTTATAAACATGAGTGACTAGAAGGATGGTAGTGACCCCTGAAGGAAAAGGGAAACTAGGAAGAGGAGAAGAGAATGGGGGTGGGAGGGGAAGGTAAGTCTAGCTCTAAATCTATGTGTGATCCTCTAAGTTGATATGGACATGCTGAGTTTTGAGAGCCTAATAGAAAGTGTGATATAGCTTTGGAGTTCAGAAGAGAGACTAGGGCTAGTCATCAGTATAGTGATACCAGCTGAACCAGTGGGAGCTGATATCATAGAATGAGGGTGAATTAAAATTAACATGCTAATTAGGGATCATTCATAAATCCATAGACTTAAAACTGGAAGCTTAGAGGCCATCTAATCTACCTTCCTCAGTTTTACAGATGAGATGTCCGTGACTCGCCCAGGGTTTCACAGTAGTAACAGGACTGGGATTCAAACCATGGTTCTTTGATTCCAAATCCAGTGTCCTTTCTCCTACACAAAGTCTACAAACATTTATTAAGTGTCTAGTATGTGCCAGGTACTGTGCTAGGTGGTAGGGATACAAAGAAATAGCCTTGCTAACAGCCTAATTGGGGGTGGAGGTGGGGTACCAACACTGCCTTTATTTTCTGATTTTTCTTAAGAGTGCAGTTATCTTCTTCTTTGGAGGAAATATATGGGACCAAAAAAAGGTTCTCCACTCCCTAGGTTAGAGAAATGGGGTCAGTGCAAGGTACAAATAAATTTAGTTTGTTTCTAATATCCAAAAAGAAAACGAATATTAACATAATTCCTTAACAATAAAACACAATTCTGACAGCAAGTACCTGGGATTCAGATTGAAAAGGCAGTCTGTCACTCTTAATATAGGCAACTAAGAATGCTTAAAGAAACTATCTACTCTCAAAGAAAATGCAACCTTGCACTGTCCCCATAATATACCAACTATATCTAAAAATTAGAAGGAAATCAGGCATCACAGAAAAATTAAATGTGTTTTGTACAGGTGTAGGTAAAGGGAGTAATATTAAATAACATCTTTGTACTGATTACTTGAATAGTAGTTAGCAAATATCTGTTGAACATCAGTTCTTTAAGGCACTGTGGGCAACCTGAACAAGTGAAAGCTTAATTTGATCCCATAAAAATTAATATATGCAGAGCATACAAATATAAAATTAAATAATAAAACATTAAAATGAAATTGCTGTCAAGTACAGCAATTAAATTTTAAGAGTGGGATGGAAAAATGCAACATGTATACAGAAATACAATCAAGGTAGAGAGTGATGAGAGCTCATAAAAACATCTAAGTGAATGTCTTTTTTAGCTGTGAGGAATTAGAGAAGGCTTTACAGGAAATGTGTGTACTAAGCCTTAAGATTCTGAAAGGCAGGGCAGCTAGGTGGCGCAGTGGATAGAGCACCGGCCCTGGATTCAGGAGGACCTGAGTTCAAATCCAGCCTCAGATACATAACACTTAACTAGCTGTGTGACCCCGGGCAACTCACTTAACCCTATTGCCTAACCAAAAAAAAAAAAAAAAAAGATTCTGAAAGGCAGTGGATGAGAGAGCATATTCACATAGCATGAAGAATGGTTTGAGAATGCAGGGATGCCAGACTGATGACAGTCTCCTTGTATGGATCATATAGTGAGGGGGCTGGAGGGGGTAGGTAAAAAATAAAACTGTAAAGGTGAGTTGAAAACAGATTATGGAGGACCTTAAATGCCACGTTAAAGTAGTTATCATAGAGGCAACAGGGATCTACAGATTTTGATCTGCTGACAGTCAGATTTGAACCATGGGAAGATTATTATGACAGCTATATGAAGGATATTGGAAAGATGAGAGACTAACGATAGGGAGATCAGTTAAGAGACTGGCATGAGGAACTGAAGACTTCTTTCTGGAATTTTGACAGTCAAAAAGATATAAAAGCCATCTTGAGTGGATAACACAATCAAAGAAAGTTTTGTTGGGTTTTTTTAGGTGGAGAGGAAGCAATTTAAAGGATAAACGAGACCTGAATATAACTGAAGGGCACGAGGACAAAAGTAATGGGGGGGCGGGGAATGACGATTAAAGAGTGAAAACGAAGGGGGATAAAAGGCCACCTTGTTTTGAGACTAGAGCAAAGATTATAGCTGAAGATATAGAAGTTTTGAAATGCAGAGGGGAGATGAGGAAACTCATAATGCATGGACACAATTTTCTTGGTATAGTAGATGGCAAGATGTCATCTGGTAGGATAGGGTGCAGCTAAAGTTGGGGGCTTGAGAAGAAGTTTGTACAATTGGTAGGGAAAGCTTAATAGTGAATTGGAGATTAATGAAAAGATTATTATATATCATTGAGGAATCAATTGAAATGAATTAGCTTAGATTCATTTCCTTCAGAAGCACTCAAGAACTTTGGGAAAAGTAGCAGAAAAGGTGGAAGATGTGATCCAAGGTTGAAGACAGCTAATTGTGAACATAGGTAGGAAGGGATTTAAGAACATGGAGGACATTGCCTTCTTAAGCTGGTCAAAAACAAGGTCAAACAGTGAAAGGGAAATTAAGCCAAAAAGTTGAAGGACTGGGAGAACAAGGAGGGACTGAAAAGAAATAGCAGAGGAAAAACAGCAGGTTTAGGAAAAGTTTAAAAAAAAGGGAGGGGAAATGCAAGAAACAGGATTATAATGTGTAAAGATGTGGGGTGAACAGTGAGATCAAATAAGTGGCTACCCATTGTGGGTAGCTGAGAAATAAACAGAGGTCTTAAGTGTTGGGGACAGATCAAATGCCATAGACATGGAGTTAGAAAGGGCTTTACAGATTACCTAATTTAGTGTTGTAATTTTACAAATAGACTGAAATCAATGTGGTTAAGGCCTCACTTAGGTGCACGTGACAAATACAGGTGAAGGGTGGAAGATAAGGGTGGAAAGGAAGGATGAAACTAGATTGTGGAGCATCTTGACTAATTTTTGATAAATGCTATCCATTTTTACCCTTTAGTTTTGCTACATGCATGATAAACTTCATCTATAATGCAACTTTTGCACAGTTACTTATATGTAATATGTTGCAGCCTCCTATATACCTCCATACTGCATTTTAGTGACCCACAACTTTGACTTTTCAGAGACTAGTGTTTCATGATTCACAACTACACAGCATCACTGGGAAAATGCTGTTATTTTAAGATCATTGGATCCTAGAGGGCAGGAATTGTGGGTTTTTGGTTTTTGTTTTTTTGCCTCTTAGAACTTAGCACAGTATCTGGCACATAGTAGGCACTATAATAAATGGTTATTGAAGATGGACCTTTGTTTCAGGAAGAAGTATAGGGTCATTATACACACTGTGCAATATCCCAAATACAATCCAACATATCTCAATAGAAGCAATAGAGGGCACAGTTCATTGTTTATCTAAAATATAAGTAGTTAGACTTTTTCAAGATGCCTATCCAAATTCTAAGACATAGGCTAGACAATTAGCATTATTCATTTGCTTTTTCCTATGTAGGAAATTAGGCTGAATTCTTAAATGATGATGAATCTCATTTAGGAGATTGTGATGTTTAAGAAGCTTGATGTGATCAGCATATCTTCCATAAACAGTAGTATCTGTGGCATCTCATCATCTATAGGAAATCCTTTTTCCATTTGAAATCTGACAGAAATCCCCTATGAGGGTAGCAAAAATCTTTGGCACTTACCACTCTATTTTATGCCGACATTAACAATGAGAATGAAATCAAAGTTCTCTTGTTGTATCTTTCAATGAGTCTCTTATTATTTTATGATTTTTATGGAAGTCACCTTGGAGACTTAAGGTACCTTTTGGTTCAACGAAATGCTTTTCAAATGTTCAACAAATAATAAACACAGGCACCGTGGGACAATGAAAAAAAGATATGCTTTGGAATCAGAGAATATGACTTCCAAATCCCATCTCAAACATACACAGCATACTATCTTTATGAATTTGGCAAATCCCCCTGGGCCTGTTTCTTCTACAAAATAAGGCATTTTAGACAGTCATCTAGGCCCCTTCTAACTTTAGATCTATGATCTTTTATTTCTTACAACATTCAAGTCAACAACATATGCTCTAGAATATCATTTGGGAAAAGGCTGTCTGTTTCTTTCTCAAAACTTTCATGAAGAATTCCAACTGAATCACAAAGATTGTGTAGAACTAGGATACAGGTCTATAGGCTGGTAATTTTCAAGTTCAGAATTTTTTCCATTAAAAAAAAATCGTTCCCCCCCCCATAAGAATCAATTCCTCAAAATTGTGTTCCCTCCAGCCCAAATACATGTATTCCTGGTTTAGTTCAGCTCTTTCCACTTTTCGGGAGATGGGGAAAAAGGCATTGGTGACAATTTTACTTTCTTATGTAACCATAATAGTGACTGTGATGTTAACATCTAGGCATAGTGGTTCCACTCTCATTAATGGAGGAAACTTTGACGGTAGGTACAAAATGATGCACAAATTTTCCAGACTGGACCAATGTTTGCTCTTTACTAATTTGTTATGAGGGTTGTATTGTGGGGAGAAAGTAGTGAGCGTAGCTATTTAGAAGCAACAGTGTTATTGAAGAACATTGATAATTTCATTTTAAAGGGCCTACATGTACAAAAATATTTACAGCAGCTCTTTTTGTGGTGGCAAAGAATTGGAAATTGAGGGGATACCCACCAATTGGGGAGTGGCTGAACAAGTTGTGATATATGTATGTAATACTGTTGTGCTAGAAAAAAAGACGAGCAAATTTCAAAAAAACCAGGAAAGGCTTACATGAACTCATGCAAAGTGAAGTGAGCAGAACCAGGAGAACATTGTACATAGTAAGAGCAACATTGTACGATGAATTATGAACCACTTAGCTTTTCTCACAAATACAATGCTCCAAGACAATTCCAAAGGACTCATGATGGCAAATGCTATCCACAACCAGAGAAACAACTGATGGACTTTGAATGCAGACAAAGCATACTATCTTCACTTAATTTTCTTCATGGCTTTCTTTTGGTCTATTTCTTCTTTACAACATGACTAATATGAAAATGTTTTATATGACTGAACATACACAACCTAAATTGAGCTGTTAACCATCTTAGGGAGGGAGATAATTTGGAACTCAGTATTTTAAAATAAATGGTAATATCTTTACATGTAATTGGAAAAAAATATTAAAAAAATAAAGTCCCTTCAAATCATTCAGAAAAAAGTCCTTTTAAGAGTAAAGACTTCATATATATACACACATATATCACATAAAAAAGTTTTATAGATCTTTACCATTCCTCAACCATCTTCCTTCCATTTGTATGGCCTCAGAAATGTTCTTGCTTAGTTGGCTCTTAAGATATTTCCTGTAAACTCCGTTCCTCCCCTGGAAAGATTTTTGTTGTTTTGTGTGATTATGTCTCCATCCCCTTCCATGATTTTACAAATGAGTTAACATCTTAAATTGATGTCACTGACTACCATTTCTCTCTGCTTGGCGAGGAGAGCAAATGTTTGCTGACTGAAGTGATTTTTTAGTGTCCCTGTTGATTTATGTCATCCAATCTTCTCCTGGAAATAACTGTGATGACATCTTTTCTTTTGTTCATTTCACATGTATAATCAGCTAAATCAGAAATGACTCCCACTAGTGATGAATCATTTTCTAATATAATCAATTACAGTTTTTTGATGGTATTTGGTGTTTACCATTACTTCCTTCTTTAAGTATTTATAACACATAGACAAGAAGCCTTTGGCTTCTCTCATTTCTTGCTCTGGAACCTTATTTCCCAATATATTTTTCCTATTGTGTTTCCCTGTGACCACACCTGCACTGAAACCAGTCTTAAGTTTATGTTGATTTAACATGGAGGGTCTTCTATTCAGCTAATTAAAAACTTCACTACTGATTTTGGCACATAAACTGCAATTACCTTCTGTGGTGATCTTGTTGCAGATGTTTATCAAGAGCACTTTGGTGATAAATGTACCATGAAGTTGCTTGATCTCTTTGGATAGGGAAAAAAAAAAATGCCTCCTGGCACTTAACATAGTGCCTAGTACCTAATCTGTGCTGGATAAATATTGACTTGATTTCTGTAAGAAGTACTTGGGAGGCTTTCGATTTAACTTTCTTTTGTATTCTGATTTATTATAGTGAATGTGTCTAGAGCAATACTGTTCATTTCCTCATGTAATACATTTACTCATTAGTTGCTTTACAAGTATCTCATATTTAGGGTTCTCATATTTGACTGAACATAGTAATGACGAGAGTTTCAGTTTACCTTTGTCCCTTTTCCCTTTGCCCCTTTTTGCCAAAGGAATTTGGCTCCCATTTGTTGCACCTTTCCTCCCTAGCCCTAAAAAGAACCTGGCTCCTGTTTGTCTACTGCCTTTATCTCCCTTTGAAAGCAAACTTCTACCTTCCAATTCCCTTCATTATCTATTCAAATCTCTCAGACCTTCCGGAATTCTCACCTGGATCCTTTTTCCCAACCACCTCCCCCTTCAACTGGCCTTTCATTGTGGCTACACCCAATCTCCCCTCCATCGTTTTACGTTCCTATGGCCCCTGGCCATTTCCCACCCTTAATCCTACCTAGGCACCACAAGGTCCAGGACCCAGGAGTTCTGTTCACCCCAGCTTACTAGCCACTCCCATCCACATCTCCCTAGGCCCTTCTTCCCGAACTCACCCCAAACTACTTGGCCACTCCTAGATCTCTCCCACAGTTTTTCTATATATTAAGTCCATTTTGTTTCCATTTAGACGCTGAGCTGTTCTCACGCCTAGAGGCTGAGACTCTTATGCCCGCTCGTCCTTATGGGTGTCACTGATGTTTGGGTTCCTTGGGAGTCTGGCCTATATGCTTTATCTTTAATAAAATATAAATAAAATATAATAATAATATATAATAATAAAAACAATAAAAATATAATAAAAGAAAAATTATTTCTCTGGCTGAAAGATTTGGGTTGAATTCATTCAGGCAGACCCGGTGCCGTGATCTTGGGGTGCCTCTGCACATAGGAGCACCTCAAAACCTCTACCCCTCTTCAGTAAAACTTATGACTTAAGATCTTCCAAACTGACACCTAATGTTTATGGTATAAGAAATGTGATTTAAGCACCCTCTGACCCCTTTTCTACCATCAACTTTGCCACTATTACCACAAAAGTGGAAAGGGGATATAATGGATTCCTTTTTGCATTTTTTCTTTGTTTCGTGGGTTGCCGTGATGAAATAATTCACCAAGTAGCCACCGTAATGATAATAAGCCTCTCCAAACTTTGCTAGAATAGTACTCAGAAAGCAGTCATTTTGTTGTCTGGAACATATTTGAAACTTTTCCAGCATGCTAGAGCTTGTCAAAGGTTACAGTTTGAGAATCCAAAATGCTTTCTTCTACAACATAATGAGTCACTGGATTAGGGCTTTGTAGAGGCTATGACAAAATTTTTAAAAAATCAAACATCTATCTGTGTGCAGAACACTGTTAGACACAGTTATTATAATATATAGTTTTATAATATAGTATTATAACTTATTATTATAATATAAAGTTTATCCAAGGCGTGATCAAATTAGAATACTGATGACAATAAGATGACTTACAGTCAAAATGCTTACAATCTAATGGGAGGGAGAGGGACAGTGCTGAAAGAGGGGGAGGCAGATATGTGACTACTTGGACAAATGTATTAGGAAACAGTACTTTGTGATGTCCAAAGAAAATTATTTTATTATAGATGAGTAAGGTGAGAAGTGATCAGTGAAATATTTGTAGAGATGATGTAATGAGTTGGACTTTAAAGATGAGGAATTCAAAAGGTAAAGAAAGGTATTTAAGTCATATAATGGATTAAAGTATGGAAGGATTGAAAGCATGTTTGAGGGACATAGTATTCCAATCTAGTTAAACACAGAACTTGTGAAGGGAATAAAAATGATAAAGGAAGGTTATATTAGATTATGGAAATCTTTAAATGTCATGCAGAGAAACTTGGTTTTTTTATTCAAAAGGCAATGATGTACTTTATTAACAAATAAGTGAAGTGACCAGATGTCACTTGTATGTATGTACAATAAGTTTATTATGGCAGCAGTATGTAGACTGGATGATAAGGGACCACTAGGAAGCAGACTTACCAGGTTATTAAATAATATTGTCATATTACACATCACAAAGTTCAAGCAAGTATAGCTATACTGGAGTGGCAGCAGAAGACAGATAAAGGAGGGGAGAAATGATAAGAGATATGAAGAAATGGAACAATGAGGAAGGAAAATCAATTAACATTTATTCAGCTCCTACTATATGCTTGGGGGGGGGGGGGGGGGCAATGTGTTAAGCCCAAAGCTATAAACCTGGAAAGCAGAGTAAATGGTGATGCTACCAACAAAAGTAGTAAAGTCAGAAGGGTTAGGGACAAAGACGAACCCGTTTTTAGACATACTGAATTTAAAGTACAAATGGGCATCAAAGTATAGACTTCTGTCCCCTAAGCTCTGGGAGATACAGGTCTGAAGTTCATAAAAGAGGTCAAGGCCAGGGGTATCAACTTGTTGTTGCCGAAAGATGGTAGGTGAAAACACAGGAGTGAATGAGACTGTCAAGCAAGTGTAGAGGCTATGGCAAAATTTAAAAAAAATAAAAATAAAAACCTAAATTAGGTAGCAAGAGGAATGGACAAGAGACACCTGAGAGTTGTTGCAAAGAACCACGCCTCACAACTCTTGTGGAGCTAGAGATGCTACTGAGGTGACTGGGAAAATTGTAGTACTTTCTATAAAATAGCGAAATCAGAAGGAGGTGGTGATTTGGAAAGGAAGATGATAATTCAAAATTTAAGGATAGTTGTAGAAACTGAAATTCATTAGACTGGTTTTCTAAAGTCCTTTCCATATCTTAACAATCTATGAAAAGAGCAGAAAGTTGTGTTCAAGATAACAAGGTGAATGACCTCTGGATAAGAAAAAATTGAGAATGGGCTATACACTTAAGGAATAAAGAACCTGAATCTTCAAACTGATAAGCTCAGGAACTTGCTTCTCAATGCTTTTGAATATTCTCCCAGCTATCACTAACCTATATTTCTGTAAGTCAAGAAACCATTCATGATATCACCAAATATACTGAAATAAAACATTTTTAATTAACAAGGAGGCCAGTATGGATTATATCTACAAGATGCTCTACTTTGGCTATAAACACTCCTAACACTTGCCAACCTTGAGAATCCAAGCCAAGGTAAAGATCAACAAACTAGTCCATGAATTAAATATATAGCATTTTTAAGTTTCAGAAATAGCCTTATTTCACTGTGGTGATTAACAACTATCTCAAATAGAAATGCTCAACACAGCAGTGCTCTCCATAAGTTCTGAAAACAAAATTGTCTTACCTGTTAAGTAGCAGGTCCTATTCAAACTTGAAGGGGAAAAAAAATCATGATTTAACAAACTAATTATTAAAATGTATAATTTTTTGCAGTAATTAGTAACAGTTACTCCACAGAAATGAATTTTTAAAAAAGTTAAATAAAAATATAAAACTAAATTTCTTTTGCCCAATTCTTTTAACACTTACCAGAAACAGAAAATATCAGGAGAAAATGGTTTGTGCATCATATGAACAAACTTTCGACTTAAAAGCATTTGGTAAAGAAATCAAGGTTGAGTTTTGGGTACACTTGGATTAATGATAACCACGTTATTACTGCTATTATTTTTCCCCATACCTCCTTGGTCCTAAATTTCCCTAGTAAGAAGTTTAGGAATTATAGGAAAACCCTTTCTCAAATTATGATAGAAATTTATCAAATATTGCTGTTTCAAACGACTCGATAAAGGCAATTCTTTGTGGTGTTTTACATTTTACAGGATTACAATTCTAACTCTCTTCCCATGGACTTCATTTTTAAAAAATTTTTACATTTTTTTCCATTAAGAACAACTTTATATGGTGCTGCTATATTCAGTGATGTAGGTAGAGTCCAGTAATTTCTTCTTCCACTATAGCTTGAAAAATGCCAAGGCAACAGGGTTGCTGTAGCCAGTATAATTACTTGAATTTGAGTTCCAAACCTTTATAGAGATAATGCCATGTTTAAACAACCCTTGAAGGCCATGATTTTCATCCAATGCACATTCTTACAGTAAATAGCAAAATTAAGAAAGACCTATCTACATTGTTTTTTATATTCACCTCTTTTGCTGAACATGATTACCAATTAAAATAACTTCAATTCATGTGCATAGTAGCAATGAAGTAAAGGTACTTCCATTAAAACAATAAACACCAGGATATTTACCTAAATATATTTGCAAGACCAACTAGATGTCCCATATATATTCCCTAGGATAGGATATTGGTAGAAAAGACCAATGGCAGGAAGCTTACACACTGATAAATTATATTCTACAGACATGGGGGAAAAAAGAGCAAATAAAGAAAACAAGATCACAGCTTTAAAATGTAACATTAGAAATTCCTATCTTTCTTATTAAAAAAAAAAACCAAAATAAACCTCCACATTTTCTTAGGCTTTCAAAGGAGAGGGATCTAAAGAACTGCTCCCAATATAGAACAGAAAATGGAAAACAGTGTACATTTCTCTAGTACTTTTACAATGCTATGGAGTACAGCTGGTCCAAATACTTCCGAAATAAACCATCCATTACATAAACCTGTGCCAATAAGATATATCATGCAGATTATTTTGACAATCTAACATTTTTAAATAAGAGGGTAGAAAAAAAAAGGGGGGGGTAGGGCAGCTAGGTGGTGCAGTGAATAGAGCACCGGCCCGTGAAGTCAGGAGGATCCAAGTTCAAATCTGGTCTCAGACCAGATAGATGACACTTACTGTGTGACCCTGAGCAAGTCATTTAACCCTAACTGCCTCGAGCAAAAAAAAAAAAAAAAAAAAAAGAGGGTAGTAAGGCATTATTTTAAAACTTAAAGAAACTTCATTTTACATTTGAATATAAAGGATTTTCACACTTCACTTAAAGTTATCCTACTTTTTGTTAGTTTGCTTAAGAAGGTTTGATAGATTAGATATTGTGGATTTTTTAAAGTAATTCTTTTTTTCATTCACTTAAGATTTTAAAAATCATGTGCACATTTTAGGGTTAGAAAAGCAAGCCTAATCTCTAAGTTTCCATCAAATTGCTTACCACCTTACCCTTAATCTAATTATTACTTCTTAAAAAATTACAAAGAAACAACTGTCCCATTTTGTAAAATGACCCTGGATCAATTTTTATAAAAATAAACAATAGTATGTCATAAGTATTTCTAGTAAAACCAATGAATTTGATAATGATCCACTTAGCAATTAAGTGCCATGAAGTTGCAAGAAAAAGATGGTAAATGTCAACTGGAAGCAAATCACATTAATTGTCTCTCTCAATAGGACAGGGCCACTGCAAAGGAGGCAAAAAGTAGAACTTCTCTAGCCTTCTTATAAACAAGTAAACCACTCTCTTGTATCATAAGCATAGTATTCCTACTTATAAGCAGTGATATAAAAAAGCAGCTCCTCTAGCAAATTACATGAAAATTCTAAAACTATAAAAACTTAAGAATGTTTGTCTGGGCTTCCAAATTTAAAAAAAAAAACCTTAACTGATATATATTTTTATAAAGTTATCTCTACTTAAACCAGTCTAAGTGAATGAATGTTCAGAATGACTGACTAGATATCAATTTCATATAAGGGCCAGAATTAAATACTCTCTTGAAAATGAATTTTTAAAATGAATGGGCTTGTCTGGCCTGTGCCATTTAGGATTCTCTGCTAACTGTAAAATGTAGACTGAATTACTTCTGTTTCTTTATAATCCATATACATAAAAGTTTTTTTAAGTTCTTAAAATCAGAAATTTGTTAATTTCATAACTGTGTCTGGTGTGCTGTAGTTAGTTTAAAAATATACACATTACATAAATAAAAACTATTGTTTCTTCAATATGACTTGACATTTCTTCCGTAATTTCTTTATTTAAAAAAGTAAATGTAACAAGATACTTAAAAAAGGCTAGATACAAAAGTAGTTAAGCTGCTCACGAACATTAAAATTTTCCAAAATGTATCTGCAATAATCATGATCTTATAAAACATTTTACAGTTATCAGAAAGTGCCCAGGCTGAGTTTACATAACTGAAACACCTTAGTAAAATGTCTAATTGTAACTAAAGTGGGAGTAACCTCCTGACTGACTGTCCATTGAAACAGAGATACAAAAAAAAAAAATGTTGATCATGATATAAAGTACTGTGCATTGGCCCCACCTTATGTACACAAAAAACCCTCACTCAAAGAAACAAATTACATGCAAAATATTAGTGATATCATCTAATGTCCTAGAGCTCAATGCAATCAAAACAAATTGCAATGAAAGTGATTTCATAGGTTAAGTGATTTCAACTCTGAGATCTGAATGTCAAGAACTTTTTACAAGTTCAATACACATGATACACAACTGCAGCCAACCACAAATTAAACACCATAAAAAAGTTAAAAGGAAAACACAGAACATACTTAATTTTTTATTTTGAAATTCCCTACTCCCTCTATACAAGAACCTTTGCTGAAACACTTTCCACAAAGGCAGCAGTGAATTTTCAGAACATTTTACATTTTTCCCCCTCAGCAAAAAGATAAATCACAGTGTAAATTATATTGTTCTGCTGTCATCTTTGGCTGGGGTTAGGCCAAGAAGTTATTGACTAGCAAACAGTTACAGACAAATGTTGCTAGTGCTCCTTAGACCTATAAGTTACAAACTTGGTATAGGAATGTTTGCATTTAATCAATAAAGTACCACCAGGGGCATGACAGCATTAACTTTCATAAACTTTTATAGACAAATGGAAAAATCTACAAAACTTAGCTAGTAATATTACACAGCAATACACACTTTTTATACTCTACACGAAACCAAAATTCTTGGTCTTAATGGCGAGTAACAATTTCTGTTTAAGAATCTGTTTAGAGGAATAAAGTGGGACATAAAGTCGAGAAATGCAAGTATTTGCTGTAGGAAGGTGTTGGTCATCTGGTGGTCTTATTGTGATTGATGGCATAGGCTGAAATCCCTCTTCACTGGCAGGCAATGATGGGCTTGATGTCCAAAAGTAAACCTAAGTAGAAATAAAATTAGTGTTATATTTTCTGGTTTTGCCATATTTAAAGATTAACTTTTAGTTGTTAGAATGTTTACTATATTTTCTTATAATTCTTACACATTAGAAATGCGTTTTAAACTTATCCAAGGTGGTGGTGATACCTCCCTAGTTAAAATATTTCCTTTTACTTAAAAAAACTAATATAGCAGAAATATTCTGAACTAGTTGGTAAATGACAAACATAGGGAAAGGTCTTCCCCCAAGGAGGAAGACTGGTAGAGTATTTTCAGATAGTGGTATAACGTTACCTTGCTATGATTCTCTTTCAACTGAATCTATGGTCAATTTTCATGCATTTTTCTTGAATAGATAGCTGGCACTGGTATGATAATATGACCACTTAAAGCTGGCCCTGAGAAATGGTTATTAATGAGCCTCTCAATATGCATTAGGAGAATTTAAAATTCAACTTGGTAAAAGGGTGAGTTTTTTAAACTCTCAGATTCGTATCTTTGGAAGGAATTAATCACAGGTCTTTTTTTCTAACAGAAATGGACATTTGCATGCTGAGAGATGTAAGTATGTGTGTATACATGCATGGGTGTGCGTGTGTGAGAGAGACAGAGAGAAAGAGATCGATCTGGTAATTAATTGTCTCAATGAATATATTTACATGAAGGGCAGTAAATAGTTCTACTTCGGCTAAAATTTCCTAAGACGACATACATGAAGCTAGGCAACTATACACCTATGCTAACTATTATGGCAACCCAGATAATTATGGCATAAGGAAATATCTAATATCAATTTTAAAGGGCCTTCTAGGGCAGTCAAATTACTCACATATTTACAGTGAGTTGAGGTTGAAAAAGCACATTCTGCACAAAAACCTAGGGAGGCAGATGGTATCTGCATTATTATAATCCTCTTTTGCACATGAAGAAACACGCACAGAAGAGCTAAGTTGACTGGCCCATAGGAACTGGATTTTAACCCAAGTTTCCTGATTACAATTCTGGTGATCAGTTGAAGAACAGTTGTACACAGACTTTTAAGGGTTCAAGATCTGGAGGGTGAGGAGGACTGTTTGATTAAAGGGTCAGCTACAGAGGTCAAATCTTGAAAACTCTGGGCCATGGGATAGGGAAAAAGGTAGGAGAGGTAGCTGGCAAAGAAAGAAAAATATGGCTCTAGCCCAGAGTTGGAATGAATTAAAATGAATAACTACTCTATATTTCTTTTCAAAGGGCAAGTAAGGATATACTTTGTCACAACTCAAGCACTATCAAATGTCAACAGTCTTCTAGTGGAGTATTTTTCTTGTTAATTTCTATGGGAGTAACAATTTAAGAAAAATGGGTGAAGTTTAGTATGGTGGAAAAGTCTCAACAAACTAAATTAAAACCTTTAAAAAGAAGCCTATAGAACACTATAAGGTGAGGACCTTCTAAAGAACACCACTTTCCACAATCTGGAATCATACTCAAAAAGCACTACATTATATACATGCTCTATCTGGCTCTGTGATATCATTAGTAGGCATATACCCCAAACAAGTCAAAGACAGATGAAAAGGTCTTATATGTTAACAAACAAACACATATTAAGAGCTTCAGGTTCTGGAAATAAAATACAAAAACCAGTCTATCACAAGGAGTTTACATTCTATAAGGAAAAACACCAGTAGTTTGGGGTTGGGGTGGGGGGGAGATCAGGAAAGTCTTCATGTAATTTGTGGCACTTGAACTAAGGTGTGAAAAGAACAATCTATTCAATGGGAAGGATACATGTCTTAAATTTTTATAATCTCATTTTGAAAAAAGATTCACTGAAACAGGTAAAGAGAAGCCTACCACTTTCTACAATGTTGTTTATTTTTTTTTAAGTTTAAGACCTGATGGCCATCTTAAATAGAGTGCTCAGTTTTTCATTACTGTCACCAGCGCCTAATGTATACCTACTTTGTATATAGAAGGTGTTTAATAAATATCTATCGAATTGAACTATACCAATTGAAGTCACTTTATTCCTTGTCTATAGACTGTAAAACTCTGATTCAATTAACCAGTTCTGAAAATACATGCCACAAATCATTAAGGAACAAGGGCATATAAATGATTAAGCAGAACTACTGAACAAATATAAATGCATATATACACATCAATGACAGATCAGCACTGTCTTCTTATACCAAAGAAAATATATTAGATAAGAAAAAAATCAATACGCCTAGAGCTTTACAAATGCTTCAGAAGTTGTGGTCTGCGGTATATTTGTGAAAAAATATGCCCAAGGGCAGCTAGGTGGTGCAATGGATACAGCACCGGCCCTAAAGTCTGGAGGACCCTAGTTCAAATCCAGACTCAGACCAAACACTTGACACCTACTAGCTGTGTGACCCTGGGCGAGTCACTTAATCCCAATTACCTTAAAAAAAAAAAAAGTGGATAGACCTCTGGCACTGGAGTCATGAGGACCTGAGTTCAAATCCAGCCTCAGACACATAACACTCACTAGCTGTGTGGCTCAGGGCAAATCACTCAACCCCAAGTGCCTTGCCCAAAAAAAAAAAAAAAAAAAAAAGCCCAATAAATTTTTAGTTTTTGTCCCCTCCTTAGTAAATACTCTTTACCCCTCCCCCCAAGGAAAAAAAACATGATCGGCATTTCAGCTATTTAGTCTGCTAGTGAGTTTCTAGATTCCAGTAGGTATTATTCATAATCTAAATCTCACCTTAAATTTCCTTCTAAACATTTTATGATACAGGCATTTGACTTACAAGGTCTTGCCGTTCTGTCATGCTCATCTTCTCCACTATTGACCAAAACCATCGCTTGAACTGTAAGAGTTTCTCAGCATTTTCTCCTAAAAAAACAAAAAAACAAAAAAAGAAAAAAAAAAAGAAAAGAATTTAAGTTCAACTTTCTGTAGAGGACGTGATATATTTACAACATTGTAAATTCTTACAATAGAAACAGGTTTGACAGGGAAAATTATACATGTTTATCTGTAATATTTCATGTATACGATCCATAGAATAAAAGGTTCTGAGGATGAGTCAGAATCTGAACCAACACGACAGACATTTTGAAAAACACAGATTATATTGAAATGAAACAATGGCTCTAATCCCAGTTCCTAACTGCTCCAATTTATTCAAGGTAACTCATGTAAGATGTCTGTTTTGGCTTTAGGTTTGGTCTGTAAGTTTTGATGTCCCAAGTATTAGTGCTAATGTCATAAAATAACACAAGGATAGGGTTTTACTACCTTGATGGTAATTATCATCTATTAAGATATTAAACCTTCATTGTCCCAATTCTCCTTTATCAAAAAATGGGGGCATGGGAATAAGGGGAGATAGCTATCATGATGCACTTTAGTTTTTCAAATACAGGTTAAATACTTTACCTTCACAGGTCAAAATGCTTTTCATTTTGTTTAAATAAAACAATATACATTGTTAAACAACATATTTTCAGTATGAGGAACCCAGAGACATCCAGTAGTGTACCAGAAAGGAAAAAACAAGTGCTGCTAAACTAGTAGAAGAATGGAGATGTGTGTCTCTTTCTTCCTCACAGTTTACTGATCTGTATCTTTTGGTAGGTGCATTAAGAGTTGTATTTAGGTGTCTGGCATGTCGCAAGTAGAAAGAGGAAGAAAGCTGAAATATTACATAACATGACAAAAGTGCAAAACAAATTGAATTCATTATTTTATGAGACAAAGATGTCAAACTCATAGCAAATTGTACCCTATAAAACCCCCTGAACTTGATTAAAATATAACTGGGAAAATGTTTAGCAAAAATATTTTAAAATACAATGCAACCTAGATAATGAAGATAGTGTTAATTTGCAGTTTTCTAAATCAATATTCAGCTTGCAGGGATATGTTTCTATTTGAGTCTGATACCACTGATATAAGAGACAGGGTGCAGATACAGCACTTGCTATAGAAAATGTTTTCAATGTACTACACTAGTTTTCACCATAATGAGGTTCTATCTGCATTCACATTAATATAATTATTAGAACCTTGACATGAGTTGTACTTCTAAAATAAAAAAGTCTAAAGAGACTGAAAAACTAACATTCAAACACATGGCATTAAATTCTATCATACATTTTAAAGACAGAGTGGTATATAGAGGAAGAGTAGTGACTACTCAATCATATGACCACTCAATCATAAAGATCTGGGTTCAAGTCCTGCTTCTGACACTTCCTGGTTTTAGGATGCTGAGTAAGTCATTTAATCTCTAAGTGTCCCCAGACAGCTTTCTAAGCCTCTAAAGTTGTAGAGCAGGTTCAGATCAGCTTTTACTCATTGGGAGTTCCCTAAATCAGTGAAATCACACAACTGGCCCAAAAAGGGGTGAAATACAATTTCTGGGAGAGAAGAAACAGCAGGGTTTTATAGCACTTGAAGATTCAGTGGAATAGGTATTTTTTTCTGGCTTATACTAATTTATGTCTTCCTGATCAAATATGTAAATTACGTGAAAACAGGAGTGAAGTCTTTTAATCAAGAAGTTCAGAAGATTGAGCCAAAAGATTTTTAAAGCTCATGATTTAGGTCGCCAAGAACAAAACCCCTTCATTTTACAGATGAGAAAACTGAAGTTAAAAGTCACTCAGCTATTAAATAGTTATATTCTGAGTTTAGCATAGATCTTTTATTAATGTCTCATCAAGCTAGGCAGTTAATCTGCCAACTGAATGATTAAATTAGCAACAGTATCTCATATCGAAAAGAAGGTAAACAAAATTCCATACCTGATTCATCATTGAAAGAAGTGAAGCTGATCAACATTTGCACATTAACTTCACCACAACCATTTACCAAAAGTCTGAAATCTTCTGCTGTTAAATCTTCTAATGAATTCTTTGGAAGGACATCCAACAGACCTTTCCTCATTGCCTATAATGAAAAAAATAAATTATTTTCATTCTCCTCCACTAAGCATTATTCAATTCAACTATTTATTTATGGGAGCGCATGGGAGTAGGTGGCACAGTAGATAAGAGTGCTGGGCCTGGAGTAAGGAAGATCTGAGTTCAAATCCGACCTCAGCCACTTAGTAGATATGTGTGACCTTGGGCAAGTCATTTAACCTTGTTTGCCTTAGTTCTTCATCTGTAAAATGAACTGAAGAAGGAAATGGCAAACCACTCCAGTATCTTTGCCAAAAAAAACCCCAAATGAGGTCATGAAGAGTCAGACATGATTGAACAACTGAACAACAACAAATTTATTAGTATTATCTACCATTTTAATGAAGCAGGAATGTACTGAGTTAAAAAAAAGGCTTACAATTTTAATGTCAAGTGGTGCTATGAACATTTTGTTTAGTGAATGAAATAAGGTTTAAAAGTCCAAGGTGATGCAAGTGGAAGGTCATTTAGGTAACAGAAGAAGAAGAATGGTAGTTCAATTAAATTAGTAAACAGCAGTCAACCAGACATAAAATAAATACGGCCTCAAAATCAAGCCATTACACTGTGCTAGGTGACTTTAACATTCCAAATTAAATACAAATGCAAACCAAATACTATGCAAGTATAGAAGAAAGTGAATAAGCATTTACATAGCATTTATTATATGTCAGGCATGTTTCACAAAGTTGGTTTTTTATGATCCACCCAACAACCCTGGGAAACAGATGCCATAATTATTCTTGTTTTACAGCTGAGGAAACTGAGGCAGAGATTAAGTGACTTGCCCAGAGTCACACAAGTAGTTAAGTTTCTGGGGTCGGATATGTACTCAGATCTGCCTGACTGCAGGCCCAGGGCTCTATCCACTGTGTCACTCTTGTCTCTAAATTTGCCTCTTAAGAAAGGTTATTTCTGATTTTAGAATATCAGAAAAGGTTTCACTATGGAAGAAATAGAATTTAAAATCAGACTTGAATGGGAAAAGAGAATAGTATGAAGAAATAGGAATTATATCTGGACTAAACACAACACTTTTAAGGTCTACAAAGTAATTATCCTAAATAACTAATTTTTTCATCACAATCTTATGGACAGGAGTATTATTCCCATACTACAGATAAGGAAACAAACTCAGAGAGGCTAAGTAACTTGCCCTTGGTGACAAGAAATACTAGCAAGAGGGATTCAAATTTACGTCAGTGAAAGGTTCCAAAGGGGATCCAAAAAGACAGGGTGGTGGGATATCAAGTGTTAGCTCACATTGACACAGCTATCTGGTAACCCCAGAATTCTTAATCAACAAAACATAAGCCTAATCATTCAAAAGTGGGAATGCCTCTTTGCACTACAGACAGTTCTTATTTTATGTACGTGGACCATGCTGCAGACATTTACATAAAGAGATTTTTATGTAATGTGACTGTCTGCCCACAGATATGGAGAAGGGCAAGAGAGGGAAGCAGAAAGGGGCTGTGTGCCCATGGAAGAAGGGAGCCAGCACACAGTTTTAAGGACATGTTGGGGAGCCAGGGACAGAGAAGTGAGAGCACCAGGAAGAATATGTGGAGTAGGGAAGTAGTGGGGTTTAGGGAAGAACAGACATACAGCCCAACAGAAGACAGACACTTGGGACCTAACACAAGGGCAGGAGGGGTAGAGTTGGGCAAATGTCTCCTCTCTCTGAGCTGGAAGTCTCAAGCCACGCCCCCAATCCAGTGGTAGCAGCTTTCACTTGAAGGGTTTTAATTGAAATTTTTTCAGTTTTTTTTTTTCAGGGGATGGGGTGGGGGTAGGAGGGACCCATAGAGTGTCAAGCTGAGGGGCACAAGCGGACTGAGAAAGCACAGTACAGCAGTACTGTTATCACAGTAAAGTTATCACAGGTGGGTTTTTTTTGAAATGTAGATTTCTTTCAGAATTCTTTAAGTTGAATATGCATAATGTGAATTTATACAAAGCTAGAACTGTCTGTATCATGATATGTGAAGTTTAAAAGAATAAAGATAAAAACAGCTGCATACATGCAAAGATTTCACCACAGCTAAGTCAGAAAGCCAAATAATGCCTCTGATTCCCCTATCAATTACACCAACTTATCTACTGATATAGTAATCAGATTAGAAAAACCTAAAAGCAAACAGGAAGTATTCCCAAACTTATTTGGCCTACTGCCTCCTTAAAAAAAAATAAAATTGCCCAGCACTCCTCTGGAAATCTACTTTCTTTATCCCTTCGACGGTTTTTTCCCCCCTAAACTTGCGTCATTTCAAAAAATATAAATTTTTTTGAAATTACACATCTGAAATTTAATAATTTATTATAAATTTGCAGGTTTTTTCCCTGCATTGAAATTTTGATGACACAATACTGCATCATGTAACTGTATAGTACAGTACTGTAAAAAAGTCATTACATATACATATTCCCGCCTATGAGTGCTGGACTTCCCAACAATGCATGACATGCTCACCTGCCAACACCCGCTTAAGACCTGTTGTGGATTTGACCACTGATGGTTTATAATTTGCATTCTGTGTGTTTATTTGGAAAATAATGTAATTACTACAACTTTAACTGTTACACAATAGATGAAAATCTGTACGAAATTTTTCAAGATTTTCTTCTTTTCTTATGCTTCCACTGCCCCCTTATTTTTATTTGATGCCTCCCCAATTGCACCTGAGGCTACCCCCCTACTCTTCCAGTGCCCCCCAGGGGGTGGCATTGCATACTTTGGGAACCTATGCACTAGACACTACTGGGTCTCTCAGGTTTGACACTGCTTTTGGGCCTTCTCTCTCCTTTGTTTCTTGCTCTCAGGAATGTATTTAAAATTTGAATAGTATTGTTATTCAGCCTTATATTAAAATTGTAATAAACAAGAAACACTAGATATATGCTAAGACTATAAGAAGACTTAGGTTTCTACACCTGATGAATACTAGACTACAACCAAAAATTCTAAGAAAATACTTACATGTAGAGGCTGTTCAGCAACTACCAACATTCTGTGTTCAGCATATTTCCGTACATATTCATATACATTCTGAGGGGTGACGGGTATATTTACACCATTAGGAATTAGTTCAACCTATGCAAAATGAAGATGTATTTTTTTTAATTGGATGTAACAAGCAGAAAAGCAATGTAAAGATATCAACTATTAGATTAACAGAATTTTTAAATCTAAAAATAATTCAATAGCCAATGTATACCTAAAATATAAAACCTACACTGAAAACAGAACATCTTTCATTATTGATTTTATCTAGTTCTTTTCACTAATCCATTAATATTTTATGAATAACAACATACTTTTAATAAATACTTCAAATGGAATCCTAAAACCAGGAATTTTACTTACCTGTCCTCCACCCTCTTCTTTGCAGAGGTCTATTGCAAATGCCAAATCCATTGCTGCAAAAACAGCATCAGCATCAGTACTCTGTGAGGCGAGGATAAGTTGCCGCAAACTCTCATACATAACAGGATCAAAAAATGCAAAATCATGCCAATTAACCTAATAAAAAAGATATTTTATGACATTATTATAAAAAACTTCCTTGCATCACTACATGAAATTATTCATACTGTTGTTTACAGCAAATAATCCAGGCCAAAAAAAGGAAAATCACACTAGATGCTAATAATAATCTTGTTCTGGAGAAGTAAGTTTAATAGATCTATTGTTCTGACAATGTACTCCAGCATCATGTGACACTAAATAATTTTTAAATTGACCTTTATATTTCTTATTCTGCGCTTAAGCAAAGAGAAATTTAGTTTTTAAGAATAGTCATCAACACTCCTATATTCTTAAGCACGGAATCTATTTTCATTTCTAATACAGTAGACTGAATAAAATTTTTGGCATTTTTTTAACTTGAATGGTAGCATGTTAATCTAAGAAGGACAGTGTCAAACACATGTAAGGGGAAAAGGCAATGAACTGGAGACCTGAGTTGAAATGTCAGTCCCATTACTTGCTGTCAGTGTGCCTTTGGATAGTTTACTCTTTGGAATTCAGCGTCTTCATTTGTAAAATAAGTGGATAGGACTATCATCTATGATCTTTAAGACCCCTTTGTCCAGTATTAAAAGTCCATGTCTAAATTACATTATTGTGGAACACTATAGCTTATGCTGGACGTGGCTGATGGGTTGCTTGCTTTTGCTGAACTAATTTTTTCTCTTTTGTTGCAAAGGATGGCTCTTGGAGAAGGGGAGGGAAATATATTGGGAAATAGTGACATAAAAAAAGATAGCAATAAAATTTATTTTTAAGAAGTTAACATAGCAAAATAGTTACTGGTCTATCAGTCAGTCAGTAAGCATTTATTAAGCACCTGTTATGTTCCAGGCACAGGAGATAAAGACATTAACAGTATCCTGATTAGGGGGTCCTCAATAGCAATCTTTTCTCTAAACCATTCTACACCCAGCTGCTAAATTGATATTTCTGAATAATTCAGGAAGCTTCCATTTTTTTTTTTAATCTTCCAAGATAAAAAACAACTCCTCTGACTGACATTTAACACCCTTTCCAATATGGCCCCAGCCTCCTTTCCGGACTGATTTGTTACTTTTCATCACGCACTCTATATTCTAGCCAAACTGTACATAATATTCTATCTCCTACATTTGTAGCATCATAGAGACTATCTCCTCTCTTTCCTCATTCAAACAATCTTCTCTCTTAACACTACTAGAAATCTGACCCTCTCTTAAAAGCTCACACAAGTTTTCCTCCTATATCCAGCCTTTCTTGACCACTTCTCTTCCCCCAATGGTTAATGACTTGTGCCTGCTATCCCTACCACCTGAAATTACTTTGTATTTATCTGTTTTTCCCCCTCCCCAAGTCCTAAGAACATAAGCTCCGTAAGGAGGACAGTTTCATTTTTGCTGTGGTATCTACCACAGGGTCTGGTACATAGCCCAATACTTAACAAATGCTTGTTGAATTGAAATATTTCGCTTAGTAAATATTTGGTTAGTAAATTCTATAACCTGACATTGTCACACCTTCACCCAGACTGGTATAATAAACCAAATCTGTAAATATAACAAATGCTGATTATCAGGCTAATCATTTTTATAATGTTTTATTAGTCATTTTAAGGGACTCTCCCATGATATCCTGATATTTCACCGGTAGTTTTTATTTTAAATGAGCATCTGCCAATTTTGTCAGCACATAAGTACATAAAAACTAATTCTGCATAACAGTATATAGTACATTTGATTTTTAATACTAAATTGCATACAAAGAAAGATATAGCAATTATTTAATCAAACAAGCAATTGTAGAATAGAAAGATAACTGGATTTGGAATCAGTGGATTCAAGGGGTTAAGGCTCCACCACTTACTACTAGCTATGACTCTGGGAAAATCACATCCTTTCTAAGCCTCCATGTCCTTATCTATAAAATGGGAATAAAATGATTCACACTACCTACCTTTCAGAGTTCTGAGGATCAAAAGTAAAATTTAATGTATGCAAAGTGCTTTGTGCACTATAAAGCACAACATAAATGTGATCTATTATTATCACTATTGTTTATAAACATTAACAAAATCAGGCTACTTAGAATCACTTACTTTTCTACCAAGCAATACTTTAATTACATGCCTATTCAATGTGATAGGACACAGTTCATTCTGTAGCAAGCAGAGTCCAAGGATTCTGAAGATGAAAAATAAGAGGAAATTTATGAAGCTGCAACTTAAACAATACTGAAGTATGGCATTAACACATACTTAAATATTCTCTAAACGTGAAACAAATTAATTTCATCAGGTAACTTCTAAGGGCAAAATTTATATTTAAGATTTGTGACGTAGGTAGAGTGTATATGCCTATACATGTATGTGTGGCTTTATCAACCAACAGAATTTGATTCTATAGCCGAAGTGAATGTAAGTAACTAAGTCCATAAACCAACATTTTTTAATAAAAATTTGAGACTGGTTATTATCTTACCTGCCAATATTTCTGAAACAATTTAACCTTGCTTCTGTGTTTTTCCCAGGTCTTGGAGTATAAAAACCTCTTTTTCCAGGCTGGTAAAATAATGGAGCATTATCATCACCATCATCTGTATCATCTAATTCCATATCTACCACACTTCTACTGGAGCCATGTCGTTTTCGATTTTCCTAGGACCAAAGAATACCAGAGATTCATTACAAAGATTATTTACGAAAGGGCACCCAAACTTTTAAACTTATATACATGGTGAAGCTGCAAGTAGTAATAACAGAATGTTTTACCTTTTAGGTTTTCTGCACTGTTGACTACACTGAGAATATGGGAAATCTCATTTTGTATTGGGTATAAATCTAGGTAGTTTTTACACTAAGTCTAAAACCAAAGTCTTATCCCCATCAAAAGAAACTCCTACCACCTATTGCTCTTAATTCTATCATCATAGCCAAGTCAAATCAAATCCAAATCAGAGTTTGCTTTAAATGAGAGTGGCCTGTGGGTCCTCATTTAAACTGTGATGATCAAAGATTATAGTCCAAATCTCCTTATCTATTAATTTCCCTTTTTTCTATTATACTTATCTTTGCACCCTTCTTCATTCAACTTTGACTACATTAATTTCAAATAACAATAATTTCTAAGCCAGAGAGCTCCCTATATATTCTGTTCTAAAATGCAGTCAAGTACCTATAGGGCTTCTAATGACCCTACTAGTTGAAAGGGTAGAAAAATAGAAGGAATGAGTCAAGTAAACAATCTGAATTATGGTAAAATAAAAACTGGTGAGAACAAAATAAATTCTATTTTTTTGGATATTTTAGGGAAAGCAAGTAGTAATAACCAGCTCAAATTTCTCTAATTACTTTTGTTTTGATCCTGTTTACAAAAAAGATTTCATACCTGCACCTTTTCTGAAGAGTCTAGCAACCCAAGGTCCAAGATACTATCAGCTCCATTCTCCCTTGAAAGAAAACAGTATTGATTAATATTATATTAATATAATATAAATGTTATATTATATTAATATAATATAAATGTTATATTATATTATATATTATGTTATATTAATATAACAGTATTATACAAACAGGAAAAGGAAATAATCAGAACATCATAATGAGACAGTGTACATCTAAACAGTACCAAAATGTGCACTAGAGACAATAAATGTTTTCAGAGTAACAATACAAAATCAACATTGTCTTTGTGGAGAAGAAAAAAGCTGGGCCTTAGAGAATTGGTGAGATTTTCTAGGATAGCAGAAAAGCACCCAAGTGGGAAGAAAAGGGAAAACAAAAAAATCAGCTCTTTGAACAAAATGAGACCCTACTTTCCTTGAAAATATTACAACAAAAAGGAAATTGGAATTTCAACTAAAAAGGAAATGCTTCAGTATATGGAACCATCTCAAAACCAGGCAGGACCTAAAAACAACTGTGAAAATTCCGCACTAATATACTGGGACTTTAGATGTTCGATTGTGAAGTTTGTTAGAAGTTAATTGGGGGGGGAGGCACTCAGTAATAAGTAACTCAAGAATGGTGCTTTACAGTAGAAATGAAATAAAATATGGCACTAGCTTCATAATATTTTAAACAGAAAGTCTTCAAATAATTCAAACATGAAATTTTTTTTTCTCTGCAAATATATATTTACCTTCCATGTGCAATAATGAGTTCCATGGCCTCATCTACCCTTGCTCTCAAAGAGTCCTCACTTGCTAGGAGAAGTAGCAGCTGAGCAGGGGATAATTCCAATAGCATACCTGTGATCTTACTTGCAAATGCCTATAAGCAACAAAAGAAAGTTATTCAAATAGTCCTCCTAAGCCTCTCCTGTTTAGTCATAGAAAACTATTCATAATATACATATATGGCTTTTGTATGAGGTCTAGAGACAAGTGACCTAAGTCTTAGTGTTAAATGGCAGAAAAAGGAGTCAAACCTAGATCCTGTGCTTCCAAGTCCAACAGGATCCAGGTTCACCCATAATATTTCAATTATTTATGACAGTATTTAAGGCTAAACATTTTTACTAAAATAAACAAACAACTCTCACAACAGAACTATAACTAAGTCCTACCTCATGAGCTAGTGGTAGTTCTCCCAGGGCTCAATTGCTCATCTTTCCCCAATAATATATATATGTATGTGTACACACACACACACACACATACACACACACACACACACACACACACATGCAGGAAGAGTGGTCACATAACTATATCATGAAGAAATTTCTTTGATATTCTCTATATAGAAAAACTGCTGGTATACTTATCTTTCAATAAGATAAGGACTTTGCAAAGTGCTAAGATAACCACTATCTGCAAATGTCTAGTTAGCTATTTTGAATAGTAAACATTTGTACCAATTGAAATCCACAATGATTTATTCAGTTAGTTAGAACCATGCTTCCAAATCACTCATAATGGGAGAAGAAAAAACAAGCCATGTAAACACTGTATGGGCCACATTTCCCACAGTATTTCCCTAATTCTACTGCTTGATGAAAAGCATTGGATAACTCTGGGAATATATGAATGGCTGACTTCCTGACAAGGACAGATATAATTCTAAACCAAAAAATCTTGGGAAATAATACAGTTTGTTACAATTTCACCCATGCATTCTGGTCTTACTGGTTGCATTGCTTGAACCCGGGGATAAAGCCTCTCGCCAAGTGCCTGACGATGTGCTGGAAGAGGATCAGGGTCATCACTGGGATTGCCTTCAGATGCTGGCCTGAAAGGCCTTGTGTCAATGGAAAGCTGTCTCCTAAAATCCCTGAATACCAAAGAAAGCTACTAAATTTTCCATATAACTTTATGTCCCCCAAGTACAAAGTGAAATCCCAATACCATAAGTAACAGAATTAGAATATAAAATTGCATAATTCCAATTATAATATAAAAGGTTATTGAGCAAAATTAATTAACTTGACTTTGCTAGATGAAAGATTCACGTTAAACATTACAATTCCAAGAAATGTTATTAAGTCAATCAAAATGCCCTGACAAATAGAATCATGAATAGATTAAAAAGTAAAATTTCAACATAGAGGTTAATCCTTTGATATACAAATTATATAATTCATTTATATTTATTAAAGGAGAACTTTCATAAAGCATTATATGACCAATTTTCTTTCAGTTATGACATGTATGTCTATATGTCAATGTCATAAAATTTTATTTCTTTAAAAACATACCATAATTCACATTTTTCATTAATTTTTAAGTATGTAGTATACTTGCTAGTCAATAACAGAGAGAATACATTATAATGCAATAAACAGAGTTAGCATACCTGTCTCTATCTCTTCGGGAACCTGCTCGCAAACCACTACTCCTCCGCATTTCCCTTTCTCGTTCTCTCTCCCGATCTCTCTCCCCTCTGTTCCTTAATCTCTGCATCAAACCTATAGGAAAGGAAAGGTAAAAAGCAAGTTCAGTGACCATTTTTCAAGTGATCATTAAAGATTACGAAAGGTCATAAAGATCTACTTTTGCTAAAACATTAAATCTTCTATAAGAAAGATGTAGTAACAAACAAAATGCTTAATATATAGATCATACCAAGTTCACAACAACTGTGATAGATAGTATTATGAAAACTTCTCAGTGGCACCTCAAATTATATGGCACATTTTGTTCAATAAAATTAATGCCCCAAGATTTGGCTAAGAACCTTTGTTCACTGCCAACCAAAAAGTGATGCTGACCCATTCTGTGGATAAAGTGACAGAATGAGGGGCAATAAATTGTCCTTGCTTGCTATCACTCCTTATAACCCAGCACAGTGCCTGGCACATTTGACAGATTATAAAAATTTATTATATCTATAATTTATGCCCTTAACACAGACTTATTTATGTTCTTTATCCTAGTTCTACTACTTCAACTTGTACCATTGTAGGAAAAAGATAATGTATATTCTGTAGTCACCAAACATCTATCTATTAGAGGTCATTTTATCCAGTCTCCTCCTAGAATGTCATGAAATGTGCCAAAAAGCAAAATCTCACTCTTGCTAAGAATATTATCTTATGACCAGGTTTACGTTCTTTAAATAAACAGAAACAGCCACACTATTTAACAATAATATTTTAAGACTATTATTGTTTGCTCAACAATATTAGATAACTAAAATTGTTTTCCATTATTAAATTTTAAAATAGGACTGATTATGGTTACAAAACCAATATTTATTATACATGTACTATGTGCAAAATAACTGTGAGAAGTGCTTAGGTATACAAGAATGAATAAGACATGATCTCTGCCCTCTTTACAATCTGGTAGGATGATGCGATACACTCATAAATATACATGTTATAAAACAGAATAGAAGCTGTATATAACAAAGCTAAGGTGAAATGTTATATAAGCAAGAAGGTGTTATATGAGATCTAAAGAGAAAAAGAGCATTTTCAACTAGTGTGAGATTGGGACGGGAGGGGCGAAGTGCAATGCGGAGGGAAGAAAAGTAAAAGAATAAAGGAAATCTTCCTGGAAAAGTGGCTTTAAGTAAATCTTCAAGGATGGGCTATTCTTCAACAAGTAAAGATTTGGGAGGTGAGGGGAATATCAAGAGAAATGGGGAGGAAGGATATTACATTGCAGTTATGGGGAACAAGGTGAACAAAAGTAAAGAAGAGAACATAGGATAAAATTAGAAAGATAGCAAGTAATCCAAACTAGCTGAAAAAATGGAAGGTAAGGTGGTACTGAGTGCAGAGGAATCTGAATACCAGGCTAAGGATGTTGAAATCTCATAACAGTAAGCCATTCAAGGGTGTTTTAAAAAAATCTCTTTATATGTTCTGAATTTTTGTTTGGCCTGATTCCAATTCCTACTTTTGTGGATTCACTTGAGGGACAGTTAAGTTTTGTTCCAGTGTCTCATTTTTATTCTGTTATGTCTCTGCTTCTTGGGAGTGTTTCTTGTAAGCAACATATTAGGTTGGATATAATCTGTCACTCAAAAAATGTTTTGCTTTAAATCATTATTAAAGTTATGAGTTAGGTTTATATTTTCCTCCGTGTATCTATTTTTTCCCCTGCTGTTGTTCCTCTTTTTCTGTAAAAAAAAGTAATTTGCCTATTCAGTTATTTTTGCTTAATCTCCTTCAAGACACCTCCATTACTACAGGCTCTACTTCTTTCCCATCAAGCCACACAACCTTCTCTAATCTATCAGTTTATGGAGTTTTACTAAATCTTTCTTCCTATTGCCTAGGTATCTAATTCTTCCTCTGTTTTTCCCTTTCAGTTACAAAGTCAAATAAAATCCCCCTTCTACTCCTTTAATTTTTAAAATTGCATCTTTTTCTAAAAAGGATTTCTTTCCCTCTTCTCTTCATTAATATTCTTCATTGATTATTACACCAGTTATGTGGCACAGTGGATAGAACACTGGGCCTGGGGTCAGGAAAACCCGAGTTAAAAATCTGTTTTAGACCACTGTTAGCTGTGTGGCCCTGGGCAAGTCACTTTAGCTCTCCCTTAGTTTAATTGTTAATGTTAACTATAAGCTATGATTATTATTATTCTGGACTTTTATAGTTTGATTCAGGGTACTTATATCTATTTATTCCTTTTTTAAGTCTCCATAATCCTCATGACGTTGAATTGTTTAAGGTTCCTACTGAATTCACTCTTATAAGCCATTTCTTTTTTATTGTTGGAAAAGTTATATAGCAGTCTGGCAGAAATTAGACTTAGATCAACATCTTGTACAATATTCCACAAGAAATTCAAAATGGATGTGACCTTAGAATAACAATATTAAAAATTAAAAACTCATACCTTTCATAACTATGGTAGATTATTAACCAAATAAGGGATAAAAGCAATTACCAAAGATTTTTTAAAAAAGATGATTTTGATTACATAAAACTGTAAAGCTTCTGCATAAACAAAATAAATACATGTAAGGTAACAAAAACACACAAGTGTATATACATGTGTACACCGCCCCCCCCAGCCATTCCCCTAAAAGGAATTGTAAACTATTAACAAACATAGGAAAGAATGCTCCAAATCACTTATAACAACATAGAAGGAAATCAAAACCACCCTGAGATTTCCCTATATGTTCTGCAAAGTGACAAAGACGGCAGGCAATGGTCAATATGGGAAGGGACATGGGAAGATAGACACACTAATGCATAGGTGATATAGCTGTGAATCAGTGCAAGCATTTTGGAAAACAATTTGGAACTATGTAAATAAATTGACTAAAGTATTTATATCCTTCTAGGTTTGAATCCAATGGAGGTAGAGAAAAGCTAGAAAGTCATCGTCACAAGGTTAACTAAAGAACTGCAAACAGAAAAAGCACAAGAACGTTGGGCCAAGATGACAGCTGTTCCTCGGACTGATACATGATCTAAAGGAAAAGGAACCTCAACTCTGAGCACCATCAACACACAGAAAAACCCTGGGAGAATTACATTTTACTTTACCATTTTTCCTAACTTCCAATTCAGCTTAGATATAATGTTTACCTTCTCTCTTAGGGAGATTAAAACTGAGGTAAAAAAACAATTTCCGAACTGGGATGAGGGTTAGGGGAGGACAGAAAAGATTTAGAATCTTAGAATTTAGAATTTTAAAGTTAAATAGATGTCAGATAGCTGGTCTCCTTATTTAACAAATGAGGAAACTGTCATCCAGAGAGTTTAACATGTTACTCTTCTTTCCTTTAAGACTATGACTTCTTGGCATGAAGGGAAAACCCATCCATTTTTGTGATGAGGTAATGGAAAGTATAGGTCACCTTAACAGAAACTACTGATGTAGTTTTGTAGTAGTATTTGGTCTAAAATCCAAATATAATGACTTTTAAATCCATAGTATGTGCTGATATGGATGAAATTAAAAATTAAATTGCTAGGTTTTCCTGAGCACAGCTAGTTAAGTTGAAAACTAAACTGAATTAATCTGTATAAACAAAATATTTGATTATCCATAGTTTAAACTATTATGCTATTTCACCATCAACAAGGGATGGAGTAAACTCCATTACACTAAATTACATAATTTAAATTTAAATTACACATTAAACTCCTTAAAGAATACTTACTGGTATGTGTACCCTTGTTGGCATTCTGAATACAATCTAGATTTGGCAGTTTTTCATTTGACAAAAAAGCTTGTGCAATAGCAGTATAGAAACTTCGTGCCACACCACTGCCCTCCCCTGGTTCATCCTTAAATGTAACTTTCACTCTATGTACAGCCATTGGAGTAGTAGCACATCTGCGACCAAAATGATTGTTAAGTTGCCTCATTGTTTGCTGAATTAGAAGATCTCGATCTCGATCAACCTAATGAAATGCATAAGAAAAGACTCATTTACTTGATCAGAAAACATTTAGTGATTACTTTTCCTAGGTAAAACAACTGAAAATGTAAATGTTTTCTTTCTTAACAATTTAAAATGTTTCTTATGCACAACTGAAAGCTATCAAAATTCTTAACCTTTCCAAAAAAAAAAAGAAAGTGTCTCAAAGCACGAGTCTCAGGTAGATAGCTGGTGGCACAACTGATAGGGCACTGGGCCTGGAGCCTAGAAGACCCAAGTTCAAATCTGGTTTCAGACACTTCTCCACCATGGGCAAATCCATTAACCTATTCGCCTCAATTTTCTCAACTGTAAAATGGGGGTAATAATAGCATCTACCTTGCAGAACTGTGATGAATATCAAATGAAGTAATTTTTGTAAAAGGGCTTAATAGAGTGTCTAACACATAGTAGGCACTACATAAATTCTTATTCTCCACCCCCCTTCATGTAAATTAGAACAAAATTATCTCACTTCTAAAGTTTCTCACAACTAGATAATGTTACTCATGGAATACACTTGCATTCAGTCCTAATAAGTTCACTGCAAGCATCACAAAAAGTGTAAAACTTACACAAAATTGACATTTAAGTATTAAAACATGTCACCATGTAAAATTAGTTATTAAGCTGTCAACGTTCTTGGGAATTGAACAAAAATATGTTCTATATACTGGGAAAAAAAAACCCCACAATACCTTTACCTCTAATGTTAAATCTCTTGATTGCTGATTTCTCAGTTTTTCCATCTCTCTACGGAATTTTGATTCTTTTACTTCAAAACCACCTAATTCAGTGAGTATCTTAAACAATTACAAAATGACAGCATTAGTTTCTGAAATGACCCTGAAAAAACAGAACAGCTTCTACAATGAAAAAATTACATACTGATCCTGGTTCTGCTCCAACATCCTCCATGAACACTCTGCCAAATAACTCCAAAGACAGGCGCCAGCGTCCCAGCAACATATCATGAGATATAACCATTCCCATGAAACTGCATTGAGGCCTGGAAGAAAAAGGGGGGGGGGGGGGGGGTAAAATCATTTAGCTAACACTGGAGATTAATTAGCAATGTAAACTATAAATTAATTCATTTGCTTCAACTTCAACAATCATTACATTGCATTGATCATTGGAATTCCAGAAGACGCACGATGAAGCACATTACCCACCTGCTGATAGAGAGGTGATGGACTCAAGAAAACAGTTTGAGACATTTTTTTTTGGACATGGCCAATGGTGAAATTTGTTTTGCTCTACTACACGTTTGAAACGGTGTTCCCCTCCTACTGGTTCTTTCTCAATGGAGGGTGAGGGTGGAAGGGAGAGAAGATAAATTTTTGTTAACTGAAAAAAAAATTAATTAAAAAACAATTCTACATTCATTTATCACTAAGGAAACAATATGCAAATACAAAAGATAATGTGATTTTTGTCAGTATGGGTGCTGCTTGGTATGAAAACTCGTATCAACACAAACTGACAAGCTATCCATGAGCTAGTGATTAAATTCAAGTAAACCTCCTAAGAAACACAGAGTTTAAGTGACTAGCCTGGGTCACAAAGCTATTAAGTGTTAGGAGTGAGATTTAAACCTATTTCTTTCTAACTCTAAACCCAGTACTCTTATCTATTAAATCACAGTCTCTATGAAACTTATATTAATATTTTAAAAATACCTGAATGATGTTAGAGGAGGCCCTTCACTTTCAGTCAATCCTATTTCAGCCAACAAACTACTTTTCAATTGTGCTGCAAGGTCATGAGCAGATGGTCCTGGTTTTGAACTCTCAGATTCTTCTGTCAGCAAATTTTGTTCTTCTCCTTCTTTCTTTTGCCGATTTTGCATGTTCATTACATTTTTCAGGTTGGCAGCATAAGACATTTTAGTTGGAAGAACCTGCAGAATTTCAGGAATGAGTGATACATTTCAAAATCAATTCAAGACATCATTTCAACTTAATTCTCTCAAGTAAATAGTCAAAAGAAACAATTCCCATCAAGAAAATGTGACTATAGTAAATTCCACCTACTGATCACTCTGGCTAGTACAACTTACCTACTCTGCTGGGTATCAACTACTGCTTTTAAAATTCATATCAGTATCTCAGAAATTTCTAAGACATTTTTATATTTGTGTCATATAATTTCCTTTATCGTTCTTATCATTTTCGCTCTGTACTTTCTTCTAACCATAAAATACTTTCCAAAACTGTTTTCAACTGCATTTTTTCCATGAATACTTCACATCGATTGCTCCAACTTCTCGAATTCATTAACTATGAGTATTTCTTTTTGAGTCCCAAATATACATATCAACATTTTTTTTTAAAAAGGCAAACACTTACACAATCATTTTATATATAGTAAAGGAAAACCCTTAGCCACAAAATATATCCAAAAGCCCTGCGTTTAACAAGTTAGTTTGGGTAGAGAACTTGGATAAAGTATATTTAATATAAACTGTAACTACTTGTACTAAAAGTGAAAATCCTGTGGAAAAAATCTCTTCAGTAGTTATCCTGATTTTCATCTCAAAGTTTTTCAAACATAATACCAGCTAATATTTTCAAAGTATGTTACTGTTCTTAGGACAATTTCAAATACAGCAGGAGACTTTGATTCTAAGATCTCACTGAATTTTCATAACAATCTTGTGGGTTAAACAAAGCACACACATCTCCATTTTCCAAAAGACATGAAGGTTAGAATCAAGATTAGGATTAAGGTTTTCTTACTCTCAATATATTATTTGCCCCATCACCACACTAATATGTTACTCATCATGTTTCACTTATCTGAAGATTTCTAATATGACTTCCCTTGGGAATATCAGGTGGCTCCACAACATATCTGTCTAGGTATAAAATGTACCTGAAAAAAATCATCTGAAAAATGTTAATAGTGTTTTTTTTCCCCCTAGAAAGGTGGCAAACTTTTCAATGACTGACACTCTTTTCATTAAAACTCTATGCCCTTGCTTCTTACCTTTAGCACCTCAGTTATTACAAAATGCTGCCATTATGGCAATTCTACGTTTCAAAAGCGATGCCTATCCCATTTTGATGGAACATTCTGAGGTGTCAATTCTAGGAACATCATGTTTTGAGGGATGGTCCTTACTAACGGGAAAAAAAAAACCTCACAACTTTTCAAGATAATAGACCTTTGATGATAAAGGTACAAAAAACAAAAACATAAAGTTGCTAATAAGTTTCAATCAGTTTTTAAGAATCATAATTCTTGAGAGATTTTGAAAATTTCCAACACAAATCTATTTACCTCTTTACTCAATACATGATGCAGGTCATCAAAGAAACATCAAATTCACCCCACTTGCTAATAGTCTCACCTCCCAAACAACATTACATTCACAAGAGAAAAATCAAGATTTACAGAAGCACCACCTGTAGAGAAAATGTGTGTAAATGGAAACAACAGTGCTTTTGAACACTTCCATTAGTTTTTTGAGTTTTGGAGTTCATGCTTTCTTTTAAAAGGTGCCAAAGTAAAACTGCATTAATTTCTTTTTAAAAATGATTCAGATTATTGCAGCCTTACCTCAAGGCAGTTTCTATCCACTGTAACTTCCATTAAGCATTTCCCACTACTGGCAGATGATGAATAGAGACCCTGACTGGGACGGCCAAAAAGATCCTCTTTTCTAGCATTTGGCTGTAATTTCAACAGAAACATTCTAGTTATGCTACACATTTAATTTAGTTACAATTTAGACAAACCAAAAAGATTTTAGAACTGGCCTTTAGTTTCACCTGTAGTAGATGTGGCTGATCAGCCAAAGGGATGGCTTCAGCCAAAGGTACTTCAAAAGGATTTGGAGGTATACACCCAAGGAATGTCATGGAATCTGATCGTCGGAAAAATGGATGATTCTGTCCAGTTTCTGCAGTAAGCGTATCATCATCTTTATCATTCAATGTGGCACCTAAATATCAAGACACAAAATTTGGTTTTTTTAGTGGATTTATTACCCGCATCTTTTAAAAACTGAAACTCATTCTAAATTTCTTGGTCTTATTATGAAACCTCAGTGCCACCCAGAAACAATGGATAAAAAAACAGTCCCTGAACTTTAGAAAATAGAATTGTTAGAAAGATCTGAACCTTCAGTACAAATTATCCTGACTCCACTAAGGAAAAGTTTCCAGTAGGCATTTATAGGAACAGTCAAAGATCTTTCCTGGTTTCTCCCAAAACTGCTATAATTCTCTCCCCCTACAGGAGAAAAGTGGAAAACTTGTCTAACAACTTAGACCTCAGTCCTGAATGATATTTTGATTGAGAAATGAAGAGACTGCTCAGACGTTAAAATCTTAACATGTGCTACCCTCAACAAAGACAAATCCAAGTTAAGAGCAAAAAATTCAGAAGCAATTTATGCATAAAGATCACCCAGGGACCAGCTCATAGTATGTGCTAACATGTCAATTTGTGATATGTCCCTGGAACAATACTGAAGTAACAGTGGGTTTGGAGTTAACTACTAACATAGGAATATCCAAGGCTGCCTTACTCTTCACTGGTACAGAAAAGTTTTTATCAACAAGATGATAAATTTAATGTCCCAATCCTGACACTCATGAGCTAAAATTATAGTTCAATGTGTAACACAGTCAAGATCCCCTGGCCATTTTCACTGTTTTACAGCATATAACTATAACATAATAAACTAAATTTAGATTCTTATACTTGGGTAATTCTATTCTATTAATAATACATATTTTACTATATTCATAAGATAAATTTATTAATGAATACAATGATTAATTAATAATTAATGAATATAATTCTGTTAATTCTTTGTTCCAAGTAGCTCCTCAACAACACATGCAAAGGAAAACACATACACCGAAAGGAGAAATAACAAAAAGAGATATGAAGGAAAAATTAAGAAATATGGAATTGGAAAGCTAGAATAAACCTCCATATTTAAAAAAAATTAGCAATAAATATAAAAATATAAAGAAGATGCATACAAGCAAGAAAATATTTGGAATACAGCATGAAGAGAAATTCCCAGCCAGACAAAAAAATATGAAGTTAAAAAGTTTAAAAGAATAATATTGAGGCAGTCATTCCTTTGAAGCATATTAGCAGTTTTTCTGTACACTAACTTTGATTGGTGTCATCATCATTTTCATGTTCTGAATCCTCATTGTCAATACCTAGTTCCAAGAGGTCCCGTGTCCTGAAAGAGAATCAAACTGTTGGTTATTTGGCATGAACTTTTTTTGGCTGCATTAGCACCAGGTAAAGTCGGGTCATAGCAAGCAGAAAGGGTTGAAAATATAACTTTAAGAAAACACCAAAGCACATCAAAACATGTTGAAGAGTCATGGACTTCAGGGAAATGGCAAAGAGGCTAAGTTGAAAAGTTGCCAACAGCATCTGGGTGGTTGGCTAGGTTTTTTTTTTTCTTTTTCTTTTTTTTATAGAGGGGTTATCTTTTTGTTTTTCTGCATTAAGCTTATGTTTGCATTTATGATTTATCTTGAATCCACAAACTACTTTGGCCATCCACTGAACTGACTAGTTGGCTTAGTTTAAAAAAGAAAAAAAGTCAATTCATCCAATAACCAACAACTCATTAATTCAATTATAATGGTGAAAGCAATTTCTCTGTGTAAACATGAAAACAAGGATATGCTATTACCTGTCACAGCTAAGAATAAAAGAAAACTCATAGAACTTTTGACACTTATACGCTGAGAAGCTGCTGTCAGCACATTTTTTGATTAACAACTTGAAATGGAAACAAAATTGCCAACTTAAGGATAGCATTACAAATGATATCAAATTTCGGGCTGTAAAAAACATTTTGCTGTACTTCTCATCCTTAGGGATCTTATGTATTATATGCAAACACAAAATTATATGCAAACAATGTGTTAAGTCAGATGGGTTTATACCACTATGTTTTCTCCATAAGTTATTATTGCTGGGATTATTATTTCCATTATTTGTTCTCATCATTTATTTCCATTATTTTGTTCCAATTTATAATTTGAATTCTTAAGAGTTCTAAATTTCAAAAGAGGGCATATGCTAGAGTCAACTATGAATGCTAAAACCATATTCTTTCTTCTAAAACAACAACACTGTACAAATCACAACTTTTGAAAAAGACTAAAAAATTTCCCAGTATTTTATTTTCCAAACCAAAGAAATTAGTCTAACTAAAAAAAAAAGTTGCCATAAAAATGGCAGTTAGTTGAGTAAAGTTTTACAAAATTATGTTTTAAAATGAACCAGATAGATAATAAAAGCGCCCACATATCTTAGTTAATAAGGTTAGACAGGCCTAAACTCCATTTCAACCAATAATTTGATTTGAGTAATAAGGTACAACCTATCAGACTTTTTAGCTTAACAATACAACTAACTACTTGCTACATGAGTGAATACAGAACACCACCAAAAGTTGGCTACAAATGTATTACTATTTTAACTCTGTACTCCAAAGTCTGTCCAGATTGCTTGTCTGTATTAACAGGGATGAAGAAGAGTTTACGTATGATTTTTATGCGAAACTGAAAATTCAACTCTCTCATTCCCCTTTAGAAAGCATGAATTATAATACAACATACAACACAATAAGATTCTACAGTCAAATATATTCCAAAGAAAGAAATAAGCAGTTGTCAACTTTTCATATGGAAGTAAGTGGTATTTCACTTAAAGACCTTTAATCACAAAAGATTTAAAAGAGGTTCCTGCTTTTGACTATTTTAAGCCTACTTTTTTTTTTTGTTCATTCTAATTTAAAATTACTAAAGATATGAGTCAGCCTTATTATTCAAGATTCTTAATAGCTCTACTCTGTGACTAAGGAGTAAGGGGTAAGAAAAAAGAAGTTAAGAATATGAGCTTGGTAATACTGTAACAAAGAAGTAATAAATAATTAAGTCTAAATTGAGACAAAACCATAATATAGCCACCTCAAACATTAAGCTCAGTACAACTACAATGGTAGGTACAGAGGAGAAAGTAAAAACATAGAATACGGTCCTATATAGAATCAAGAATTATTGGGTTGCCTACTTTGGCTATTCAAACTTTTTCCTTACAGTCTTCTTTGCCCAATTCTGATCTCCTAGCTCCAAAGTCTGATGACTTGAAAATAAAGGTAATCCCAAGCAAGTAAGTTTTAAAACTGCATTTGTTTACCTTTTGCGTTCCAGCTGAGGTGTATCCAAGGTTGTCTGCTGGTTCATTGCTTTAATCCAATAAATAAGGGCTTGAAAAACATATGCCACATGTTTCAGCGAGCAGACATCCAAAACAGGAAGAACATCAGAATGCTCATCGTTATGAGATCGCATCAAAGAAAGGGCGTAATTTAAGAAGTCCCCTCGAGCAGACATCATTCCTTGGCGGGCACTAAGTAAAGTGGCACGCCTGTAGAAAAAAAAAACAGAACAATTGAAACTGAAAACTGTGAAAGTATAATGACCAAGTTTGACTCCAAAGTAGATATATAACAAGCCACTTCTCCCAGGTCCTTTGCAGAGATGGGGGAAGTATGGGTCTAGGACACTGAATACACTGTCATTTTCTGAATATGTTGATTAGTTTTGATGAACTATTTTGTTTTCCTAATTTTTATTCTTTGTTGTAAGAGACTGTTTTCTGGCAGTGATGGGAAAGAGAAATTGGGAAATACAAATGATGTGTAAAAACAAAATGAATCAATAAAGTTTATTTAGCAAAGAAAAATGGATAAGTAGTGTGATTTTGCCATCATAATTTTATCAATCAGTAGACTGAAAACACTAATTAATAACAAAAGAATATAAATATTATTTCAGGGCAAAGAATTTTTGTTTTGTTTTTGTACGCAAGGACAATGCTTTCCTTAAACAAAATAGACACATACAAAATGCCTTTTAAAATGAATGGATTACATTATCTCCCAGAATCTGCTCCCTGATGTAATACTTCCTACTTCTATGTCCAATGCTTAGCACATAGCACTTGACAGATGTTTTTATTCATTCACAATAAATATACACTTTCACATCTAGCTGTGAAGGAATTTTCAAGTGCCTATTGTAATGGATCTCACATTTTAGGATGGACATTGATGAGCTGGTAACCAGGATGTGAAAGGCCATGAGGATAGGTTGAAAGAAGAAAAAATCCTTGGAGGGAAAAAGAATGGGGAATTGGTGTGGGTACATGGAGACAGTGGAAGACAGAACATGATACCTGTGTTCAAGGATTTGAAAGCCTATCACCTAGAGGACGAATTGGATCAGATACAAAGAGATAGACATAATATAAGGAAAATATCCAAATACTTGGGAAGGGGTGGGTTCTGTCTACCTCTTTAGAGGTCTTTAACAACAGGCTATATGGCAAGGTGATTATTCTTCCTCAGGTATGGACTGGACAAGTAGCTTCTAATGTCCCTTCTATCTTGAAAGCTGTGTTAATGACAGAGAAAATATGCTCCTGCTCAAAGAAGTAGGCCCAGTATGCTACACACTAAGCGAAGAGTTAAATCCTTCAAAAAAGTTTTTGTCGCTATTCTGTCATTTCAGTCATGTCTGACTCTTAGTGACCCCATTTGTGGTTTTCTGGCAAAGAGACTAGAGACGGGTCTTCTTTATTCCAGGCCTGGTCCTCTATCATGCCATCTAATTATCATTTAATTGAGCTAAAAATGCATAGGACTAAGACTTTACAGAGCAGACTTCCTAAGAAAAGGGATATCACCCACCTTTACAAGACATCCTGACATACTAATGATTCTTGATCCTAGATATCTAGCCTGTATCTCAAACTAAATACATCTTAATCTTACCCCTAAAACCAAACTTATTTTATCCCCAAATAGACCTTTATTCGTGATTGTCCTTATTTTCTTTAATGGATCCTCCATCACTCTACCAAGTAACTCCATCAACCAAGAAGTCTTTACAGAATCTTCCTTCCCAATGTCTCTCTCAAAATCGTTCCTTTTCCTCCTTTCTCTTCATGACCACTGCCACTAGCTCTGGCCCTTATCTCACATCTAAACTAAGAGTGGAGCCCATAGTCTTACCTGGTCTTCTACCTCATGGACACTGGTACAACCTATACACCACCAATTGTTCTCAAGGTACCCTTTAAACTATGTCACCACCCTCCTCAAAAACTTTTAATTTTCCTGCTTACTGAATAAAATCAAAGCTCCTTATGCTGGAATTTGAGCTTCTATACAACATAGTCCAAAAGCAACTTTTCAGCTTGATTTCCAACATTTATCTGTAATATTCTCTAAGGCTCTAGAAGAGAAGCTAGGTGGCATAGTAAATAGAGTGCCTGACCTGGAGTCAGGGAGACCCGAGCTGAAATTCAGCATCAGACACTAGCTGTGTGACCCTGGGCAAGTCACTTAACTCTGTCTGCCTCAGTTTCAACTATAAAATGAGCCGGAAAAGGAAATGGGAAACTACTATAGTATCTTTTCCAAGAAAACTCTAAATGGGGTCAGAAAGAGCTGGAAACAACTGAACAACATTTTTATGGAGAAGGAAATGACAAACCACTCCATTATATCTCTGCCAAGAAAACCCAAAATGAGGTCACAAAGACATATACCTGACTTAAAAAGGACTGAACAAAAACAAATACTCTAGCCAGACTATAATATGTGTCCTTTCCTAAATCATATTTCTTGTACTAATAATGACTGTCTTCCATTATCCCATCTTTGTCTATAAGTTTCTTACATTCTAAGGTCCAGATAAAATACTACATGTAATCACTACAGCTAGAAGTAAACCAGTTTTCCTTTATGAGTCTATTTTAATTCTACTTAAACAGCACATTGAATTCTAGCATTAGAATTATTTGTCATTATCTCCATTTTTGGATTATGTACCCCAAACAAAAACTGTATCTTGTATGATTGCATCTGGTGAAGCATCAAGCATAATATTAGGGAATAATTATATTATTTTTTATATCAATAAAAAAGTACGCAAACTAACCTTGGTGAACTTAGGGGAAGACATGGACAAGAATAGCACAGAAGAAGTTGAGACAAGTATTACTGGAGGGAACATCCAAATCAATCAAATGACAAAACAATACTTGAAACTCATCTGAGTATGTATTCAGGCTATCCTTCCAGGACAAACACTGTACCTATGATACAATCCTTCCTCTCAAATTGGAAATGATCTTTCCTTCAGCAGCTGGTGGCACAGTGGATAGTATGCTTGGCTTGAAGTCAGGAAGACCTGAGTTCAAATCTGGTCCTAGACACTTACCAGCTGTATGACCCTAGGCAAGTTGCTTAACCTTTTGTTTGCCTTAGTTTCCTCAACTGTAAAAGGGGGATAATAACTGCATCTACCTCCCAGGGATTTTGTAAGGATCAAATGAGAGAATAGTTAGAAAAAGTGCTTAGCACTGAGCACAAATGTTCTCTTTCAAAACTGGGGACAACTTTTTTTTTTTTTTAAACTTCATACCGTCTGCCCTCCAGCGTTCTTAAACTAGCCTCCTCACGAGCAGTCATTCTTTCTCTCCTGGTTGAATTCTGAGAAGCATGAAGAGGGTGGTTTGGATGCCCAGGATCACCAGCAGATGCTAATGCTGAACCATAACGCAACTGGGCTTCTGTAGAATCCATAATACTGACCATCCAATTCCATGTGGGAATCAGCTTTTCCTCTACATAATTCTATTTAAAAATCAAACAACAACAAGATGATCCAATAAGACAGAGCAAGGCTAATTCAAGAAGTCCATTTAATCTTATCTTTAGGTATAGTGATCATAATAATAATAGAATGTAGAAAGATAAAATGCATTTTAAGTTGATTCATACCTGTAAGTTTACTGCATCTTGATAAGTCAGTTTTACAGCCGCTGGGATCTGAGAGTAGACAAGGTGGTTGTATTTGGGAATAAGCCCCATCAAATCAGAGATCTGTCTGATGACAATGCTATACGCTCTTGCTAAACTGCTTGCAGATGTTAAGTAGCTGCTGGCATTGCTAGCTTCAAGAGCAGCTGCAGCAGCCGCAGCACTTGTACTGATGGTACCACTCCGGCGTAAGTTGGATGGATCAATATAAATCAAACCTGCTGAACTGGCTAAAAGGAAGAAAAAAAGCCACAATGAGCTATCCAACTGTTGATCATTATATTTCTCTAGTTCTGTACATACTTATTAGATAGTATTAAAATTCCCACAATAAATCTATTTGTACAAGTCCCAGAAGGTTAAATGAAGATTCTGATAATAATGCTGATTTCCTTCTTGGGAAGGAAGAATTATTATAACTTACAGCAACAGGTTTTGTATTTGGCATTTGTTTTTAAAACACAAGTCATAACACAAATTATTTTAAGATTTCATTTTTTTCCAAGATAAAAATATTTTAGTAAAAATTTTATTCAGTCACTCATTAGAAAACATAGCATTTAGACTTGCCTGCTGGTGCTGATGTACTGGAAGGAGTTGTGCTGGTAGTTCTCTGATTTTGGGTGTTGCGTACAGCCCACTGCATAGAACGGGGTGCCTGGGCGGCACCATTAGCATGAGAACTATTTGTGGTTCTTTCCAGTGGTTCATCAAGCATAAATGTTTCCTGCTCTATGTCATCACTCTGGCTACTGCTGCTGTCTGAATCACTGGAGTCATTGGACTGAGAGTCATCTTCAGAAAAAAATGCAGGTACACTGCTGGCACCTAAATTTATCGACATAAAAAAAAATTTGTCCTGGATTTGATGGTACACTTAAATGAAATTATTCTGCTATTATAGCATATTCACTTTCGAGAAAAGAAACATGTATAACAGAATCCTCAGAATATGATCAGTGGCCCATAAAACCAATTGCTAGTAAATGCTTATTATAAACCTTTTTAAGGTAATAAAATTGAAAATAAATCAATGTATGATTGGGAACATAAAGCTGCAATATGGCTAAAATAATTTCTTTAACACTAAATAACCTATAGAATGAGAAAAATGAAGCTAAAAAAGATTTAGCATCTCCTTCTATATACTGTAGCATTTTTATCAATTTAGACTGAGCAATTCAATAGTGGTCAGAATTTAAGCTACTCTTTTCCCCAAAATCAGATTTAAAGAAAAACTGAGAACAGCCTACAACCCTGTTCTTAATACCACAAAAAGAAAAGCTATGATTTAGGCTGAGACCTCAGGAAGCAAAAAGAAATTTAAGATACTTCACAACTTTTCTTCCACAGCTCATTTGTCCTTGTGTAAAGTGACACTAGTCTCCTGGTGAGATGTTAGAGACTACATCTGTCTAAAAGTTACCCATGTTTTATAGATGGCATAAATGAGTCAATGTCACATAATTAGACATCTATCATTTAGGCTAAGATGTGGTTATGACCCAAATTTTAAAACAGCAATGATGAATACACTAAAACACATGAGGTGGTGTGGAGCACATGCAACTGGAGTCTGACCTTGTCTCCTTACGTGGGAGCCACATGCTGCTCATTGGCAGCTCCTGAGTTTTCCCTGGTATTGATTCTTTATCCATAGAAAATTAGGGGAATAATATTTAGCTATTTCTTTCAGGGAGTTATTGGGAGGAAATCACTTTGCAAATACTAAAGTGTTATATAAATCTGAGTTATTATTATTATTACAATTAATATGGGAGAGGAAAATAATATAGATGAACATGTGTGTCATTCATTGTAGGTCAGATAAAGGTAGGAAAAAAGAGGGTTGTTTTCCCTTAAGAGAAGCTTTCAAAGGAACAATATAGGGTAAATTCTTTACTTCATAAAGCAACAATGAGAAAATGCAATCAGCAGAGAAAATACTCAATTACAAACATCAAAAACTGTGTCTAAATATTACATATGATGACTATTATTAAGCAACCTTTAAAGGCGACAGAGAACTGAAAAAAAAAATAAGCTTAGCTGGTACAATTCAGACAGAAAAGAGTTTGACTATTTATCACAAGTATTATTCTTCACTAACTTTCCCAATTCTAGTACAAACTGTATATGGAGAGGGACCCAAACAAAACATCACAGTCAGGGTGTATCTTATGCAACCTTAGTCTCAAGTGGTCAAACCTCTGTACTTCTTCCACTGACTCACTGTTCGCTACAAGGTCATGTCATATCATTTCCCCCATTCTATGGCTCCCTTAAATATACCAATGCAAGAGCCAGTACAGTCATTTACTATCTAATTTAGCTTTTTACCAAAATCTAAGTATTCTGAGGAATGTATGAGAGTATCTCATGAAACCTCAACTGTGCTCTCTTCTGCCTCTATTAACATATATGCCCTTAATATAATAACACAAAGTCTGTCTTTATAAAAACTACAGGAAATGGGGGTAGGTGGGGTGGGAGAAGAAAGAAGTTTAATGAACACTAAAAATAATCAAATAATAAAATTTAAAAAAGAGGCCTGGTGCTCCTCCCCAATGAAAGACTAATGCTAGGAGGAGAGGATTCTAGGAAGATAGAGGTCAGAAAACTTTCAGCTCTCCAAATATCCTCCACAGAAAAACACAGAACATTGTCTCAGAGCGATTATAGAGGAGTGGAAATAAACAAAAGTCAGGGTAAAACAGATGTTCTCCTAAGACAACCTAAGAAGATTCCAGGAAAGATCCAACCTGCGTGAAGTGCAAACACCTCTAGCCCGACTCTGCAGAATAAAAAAACAACAAGCTCTGGGAGCAGCTAGGGTTGGGAGGCATCCTCAGCCTTAGAAAGTTTCATCTCACATACAGCATGGAGGTCTGATAGCTGAGGAAAAGGCTGAAGGACTTTTGACTGTCAAGGGATGCCAAGCACAGGTGTGCTGCTCAGATGCATCCCAGGCTGTGGCTGAGGGGAGGAGAAAATTATGAAACGAAAGTAAACTAACTTGAAATAGAGAATCAAAAACTTAAGGAAGAAAATAATTACTTGAAAACTAGAATTGGGTAAAGGGAAGCTAATGACATTCTAAGATACAAGAGAAATCATAAAACAAAATCAAAAGAATGAAAAAATAGAAGAGCATATGAAACACCTCATCAGAAAAACAACTGATCTGGAGAATAGATTGAGGAGAAATAACGTTAAGAATAGTTGGACTGACTGAAAATTATGATAAAAAAAGAATCGTGATGAAATATTACAAACAGTTATCAAGGAAAATTGCCCTGAAGTTCTAGAACAACAAGGCAAAGCAGAAATTGAAAAAAATCTACCAATCATCACCTGAAAGACATCCCAAGATAAAAACTTACAGGAATATCATAGCCAAGTTTCAAAGCTCCTAAGTTAAGGAGAAAATATTGGAACAAGAAAAAAAATTTTTTTTAAATATCATGGAGCTACAATAAGGATTACTCAAGACCTAGCAGATACTACATTAAAGGACCATAAATTTTGGAATACTGTATTTTGTCGAACAAAAGAGATTGGGTTACGACCAAGAGTAACTTACCCAGCAAAGTTAAATATAATCCTGAATAAAAAAAAAAAGTGGAAAAAAAAATGGACATTTAACAAACTGAAAGACTTTCAGGTATTTGTGACAAAAACAGCAGAACACAAAGGAAAATTTGACATTTAACATCCAGGAAAAATTTAAAGTAAACACTAAGGACAAATTACAAAGGACTCAATAAGGTCAAATTGTTTACTTCTTATATATGAAAATATTATCAGGTCTATTATGACTGTCATTTCCATTTGGGTAATTTGAAAGCAATGCTTGGGTTAAGCTGAGTATGATGGGGTGATTCTTGAAAACAAAAAAGTGTAGGGGAGATAAAAAAAGAGCAATTATCTTATACAAATGAGGCAATAAAGGAAAAAATTGATACAGAAGAAGCCAGTGGGGGAAAGGGCAGATAGTGCTGAAACCTAATTCTCATGGGGAATGGGTTAAAGAGGGAACAACATCTAAATCTAGAAGGGTATAAAAGTCTTCTAAATTCAGAAAGTAAGAGGTCAAGAGGATCAGGGGGGTGGGGTGAGACGACAAAGGAGGGATTCCTGGAGGGGTGGGTAGCTTAAAGAATAGGAGGACAAAGTAGTAGATAAAATGAATTTATTATATATAAATTAAATTATTTATATAAATTTATTATATATAAATTCATATGGCATGGATTTACATATAAATGTATTATATATAAATTCATATGGGATGAATTTACCCATAAAACGGAAACTGATAGCAGTTTAAAATTTTGAATTTAATAATATGTTGCTTTCAAGAAATGCTATAAAAATGAGAGAGGCACACAAATATTAAATAAATGTCAAGAGTAAAACTTGGTATATAAAAAAAGCAGGGGTAGTACTCATGATCTCAGACAAAGTTAAAGCTAAAATAGATTTAATCAAAAGAGAAAAATAGAGAAACTACACTATGTGTCAGCCATATTATTCAATATTGCTTCAGACCATTTAAAAACTAGACAGGATAAACTTGAGAGTATACCTGCCAAAACAGACACAGGAACTATCTGAATATAAATATAAAGCATGTTTTATACAAATGCGGTTAGATCTAATTAAATGAAGTAATATATATTGTTCATGGCTAAGTAAAGCCAATATATTAAAAAAATGACAATTTTACCTAATCTATTTATGTAATTCTATCTTAATTAAACTACTAAAAAATTATCTTACTGAGTTAGAAAAAATAACAAAGTTCATTTAGAAGAATAAAAGGTCAGGAACTTCAAAGAAACCAGCAGAAAAAAGATGTAAAGGAAGCAGGTCTACTAATATCACACTTTAAAGCATAATAAGGTGAGAACATTGTTGAGGTGGGTAATTGATTTTTCTAAAATTTTCTTGTATTAAAAAACCTATGCCGCCAAGAATAGAAGGAATGCAGAAAATTGGGGGGGAAACTTTCATAGACAATCTCTCAGAATGAGATTGGGTTGGAATATTGCTGTAGTGTAGGAAATGATGAGCTGGTTGATTTAGAAAAACATGGAAAGACTTAGACTTATGAAAGAAGATGCTATCTACCTTCAGAAAAACATCTATAAACATGTATGTTTATAGATATCTAGGTATCTGTATAGTGTGTGCGTACTTGTGTGTGTGTGTATCCTGCCATACTTTGTTGTATAGCCTTCTCTGGGGGAAGAGGAAGGGGAAAAAATAAAATAAAAAATGCAAAGGAGAGGACAAAAGAAAACCTACAAGGAAGCAAAGAAAAGCTGTACAGCTTTGAAAACAATATATGGTATTTATTATATAGGTTTTCTTGAAATGAAAATTTATTGCTTTATATTAAATCTTCTCTTATGTTCTGCATGACAATGTTTTTTTCTTTTCTTTTGTAATTAAGTTAAAAATACATTTAAAAACTTAAAAAAAATAGGAAAATAAAAGACTAATGCTAATAAGATCCATCTATAGGTCATCCAAACACTTAAGAATAAGACTGGATCCTGAAAAACATATCTAGTAAGTATTCCAGATGGTAAGAAGTCTTCAATATGATTTTGTATAAGTCCTTTATGGAAAATTTTTAAAGAAAGGACTCAAATGTTCTCTGGTAAGAGATCATACAAATGGCAGAAGTACCCACATGTACAAAAATATTTATAGTAGTTCTTATTGTGGTGGCAAAGAATTGGAAATTGAGGGGATGCCCATCAATTGGGGAATGACTGAACAAGTTGTGATATGTGAATGTAACGGAATAATACTGTGCTGAGCAGACAGACTTTAGGAAAACCTGGAAACACTTGTATGGACTGACGCTGAGTGAAGTGAGCAGAACCAGGAGAACTATACATAGTAACAGCCACAATGTGCAATGACTGACTTTGATAAACTTGGCTCTTCTCAGCAATGCAAGGACCTAAGACAACTCCAAAAGACTCACGATGGAAAATGCTATCCACACCCAGAGAAAGAACTATGGAGTCTGAATGCAGATGGAAGCATCCTATTTACTCTCCTTTTCCTTTGTTGTTTTATTGACTCATTCTCGTGGTTCCTCCCATTAGTTCTAATTCCTCTTTGCATCATAACTAATGGGAAAATATCCTTAATATGAATGTGTAAATAGAGCCTATATCAAGCTCTTGGGGGAGCAAGTCAGAAGGGGAGAAAATTTAAAACTCAAAATCTTATGGAAGTAAATGTAAATAAAGTATTTAAAGAAAAAAAAACCACCCTCAAATTAGCTGTTGCTGCCACAACAAGGCTGTACAATAGGTTTTTAAGTACATAGGAAAGTTAATTTCCAATATTATCATTCTTACACCCTCCCCAACATTCTTCCGAATTCTATGGATGATATGGATAATATAATATGGTAAGAGACAAAAAAAGTGATGAAAACCAGAAAGTGATCATAACAATAAATAAAACATCTTCTCTTTGAACTTAAAGAACTTTACATCAATGTTGATGTAATTCATGAAATTATTTTTTCAGAATAAACCTTTTAAAAAAAATTTCAAAGACATCTATCTCATTTTGGGGTTCTGATGTATTTTGGGACGAGTAAGGTGTGCTCAACATGAAAAAGGGAAAGAGAAGCTGCAATGAGACAACATACCTGCTTCTGAACCCGCAGTGGCTGCAGTCACAACACTTCTTCTCCCGCTAGCATTATCTTGGTTGCTGTGGTTACTCTCACTGTCACTTTCTGTTTCAGCAGCTGCTAATAAATCCAGTTCCATATCACTCCCTAAAAAGATTTTAAAGGAGAAATATCATCAGTCACTCTATGGAATCAAATAAAAAGCATTAAGGAAAAGAAATAGTGATAGAATAAGATGGAAATAAACACTATCAATCTTAATAAGTGATAGGCAACCACAAGCTCAACAAGCTTAGATATGAACAAAAACAAGAATCTGAGCATAAATGTACATACATACATATACACATATATACAAACACACATACATGTACATAATGGTACTTTAATTTATATGAAGAACTATTTAAGAGCTTATAAAGGCTACGGTCCTTCATTTTTATGCTCTCTATTCCATCCATTTTAACAAAATGATTCCATTTTTAAAGTGTTTTGTTAACATAAAATACAAAATCTCTCTCCTCACTCCACCACCAACCACTGCAGAACAAAACCCAACTAACTGGCCTCATACCATCCTCATCATGCTCATCATGCTGACCCTCTGCTTCAGCATTTTCTTCTCCATGTTCTTCTTGTTCATCATGATGATCTTCTTCTCCAGCAACACCTTCCACAACCTCAACCTAAACCCAAAGTCTTATTTTTAGACAAATGATAATAACATCCATTATAAAAACTGCATTAATACTAATGTTCCTTTATAATACTCAAATGAAATGAAAACTATGTTAAAAATTGAGTGTGTACTAAAGTCAGAACTGAAAGCAAACCCTGCCACTAATAACTTTGTTTCAGAAAGTGATGGTCTTTCTAACCATTTGAAAAATATTGTTTAACAATAATGAGTTAAAATCAATTTCACTGGCATTTATCTTCAGTCAATATGTTCTTGAAAGATACACTGATTCAAACATGCCCTACTTAAGTCAAAGTAACTATTTTCTACCTGGTCATGAACTAAGGATACCAGGTATTCAACTATATATATGATGGTTATGCCAGAAAGATGCAGTTTAATTAGTGGTCAACAAGTTACCTGATTCATTTGTTATTTGATAATACTATTATACTAATAAACCAATTAAATATTAACAAATTAATCTGATAAAACAAGACGACCTCTTCCACATCTGCTGAAACAATATCATCTTGCTCTTCATCTCTGCCTCGAACAGGTTGGGATTGACTAATACGTCTCTGTTGAGGATTCCTTATGATATAAGATGACTGAGATTGACTAGAACTGTAAGAAATTAGAGAAGTGTAAATACAGTACTAATATAAACAGATGCCATTTCAAATTATGTTAAGAAAGCATATTTTGGTTCATAAGAGAAAGATCATTAATAGTTTAGAAATAAGATACTCTATATTTAGACTCCACTTCTAGTCGATTTATAAGCACCATAGAAAGCTTAGTGAAAATTTATATAGGTATATATTAAATATCTCAATAAATGTATTTTAAACATAGTGTTTCAAACGCATGAAGCCAATAAATCTACATAACACATGCTACATTAATCTGACCACAGAATAGTATTTGGCCTGGAATATGTTGAAAGAAAACATAAAATAATAGCCCAATAGGTATACTGCATTAAACACCTACACAAAATTTAAAGAGTGGAGTAACTGGGGTGGGGAAGTGATTTAAGATAATTTTTATACTGAAAAATTGTCATACAGCATTTAATGACATAATTTCATATTAAATATTTTGGAGTAGAAATTGATGTTTACATTAAAACTTCCCCAAAAGTCCCTTGATAAAAGGTATTATTTCCTTCTTTATATTAGTATACCAACCACAAGCACAGTGCCTGGCATATTAAGACTTAATAATTAGCGCTTGCTGATGGATTTGTGAAATTAGTTAAAGTAACTGATAATCTGTAAACATAAGATGCAAATTTCATATCAACAGACAAAATAATTTTACTTATCACAAATCTGTTAGAAAACAATTTGCCAATCTCAAAAGTAGTTTTTATCTTTCTGGTGGGCAACCTCCATTTCTTCATAGGTGTTAAGATATTCATGACCTTCATGCAACCCTCAAATTAGTACCTGAACACTTGGTAAGACAGCAGTTTTGTCAGTGAGAGCACTTCTATTCCAGATGAAGATCATAGCCCCTTAAGAAAGAACCTTTTGAGCTGCTAAGGCAACTCACCACTACTGAGTTGTTCAGTCATTTTTCAGCTGTTTGCAACTCTTTGTGACCTCATTTGGGGTTTTCTTGGCAAAGATAATGGAATGGTTTGCGACTTCCTTCTGCAGCTCATTTTACAGATGAGGAGACTGAGGCAAACTGGATTAAGTGACTTGCCCAGGACCACACAGCTAGTAAGTGTCTGAGGCCATTAATGAACAGTGAATTGCCTACCAGAAAACTTAAGTGGTATTCACGATATTTCTAAGTTATTTTGTTAGTAGATTTTGAGGCAACTAAAATGAATTGATCATTTACTAGTTAACCTTCCACTGATTAGTAACAGAGCTCCTCAGAAGACAGATTTTATCCATCTTCGCAATATCTGGCGGACATTACCACATTGGTAAAGCTTTCCAGATCTCAAGGTCATCACCATACGACAATGAATTAAGTATCAGAACAGAATTATAAGTTTAGTACAAAAAAATTGCACTAAATTTGGATCCCAATTTTTAGTGGTTAATTTGGAGTAGGTTGAGTTCAATATATAACTACAGCAAAAAATGAAAAGTCTTCAGGAGGAAGATGGGGAATGAATGAACTTCTCTTTTCTAGGTTTTCATGACATATTTTCTTCGATCTCCTTTCGCTTTCTGAACACTCCTCAGTTTTCTTTGCTGGCTCATTATCTACATTTTGCCCCCTAATTGTGGATGTTTTCCCAGGGCTCTGTTCTGGGACTTCTTTTCATTTCTCTCTAAACTATCTCTTGGAGATCTAACTAGTTCCTACTGGTTTAATTATTATCGTTATGCAGATGACTCAAAGATTTAAATATCATAGCCCTAGCTGAGATTCAGTCCTACATCAACAACTGCCTACTAGACATTTCAAACTGGATGCCTCTGAAACATCTCAAATTTATGTCTTAAAGAGAACTCACTGCCTTTCCCACAACTCCCCTCTTTAAAATTTCCGCATTTTCTGCTAAAGGCACCAACATTCTAGTTTCTCAAGTTCATAACTTTGGATTTATTCTCAACTTCTCATCCCTTATATCTAATCAGTTATCAAATCCTGTCATTTCTACTTTCACATCTCTCCCATCTGACCCCTTCTCTCAATTCACATAGCTATGACTTTGGCTCATAATTGCCTTCTCTAGTCAACTCATTCTACAAACAGCTACAAAAATGATTTGCCTTCAGTAGATATGATCATTACTCTCACCCCCTCAAATTCTAATGGGTCCCTGAAAGCCTCTATAATCAATTATAAACTCCTCTGTTTAGTTTTTTTATTCTTCAAAATGAGACCCAAATCTTTTTTTTTCCAAGTCTCATTATACTTTGTTCTCCTAATAACACTGTGTGTTTCATCCAACTGTTATTTTTTTGTATTCCTAAAACACAGCCTTCCATTTCCTGCTTCACTGACCTTCCTCCAATCACCCCTGCCTCCCCCGGCTAGAATTATTCTCTTAAGGAGAAAGGTGTCCCAGTGGAGAGAGCCAGCACCAGGCCTGGAGTCAGGAAAACCTCAGACACTTACAACCTATATGACCTTGGGTAAGTCAGTCCACGACTATTGGCTCCACTTTCTTCAAGGTTCAAATGAGATACTATTTGTAAAAGTGCTGGCACACAGAAGGCACTTAATAAATGCTTTTTCCCTTCCTCCTCCATTCTAAAACACTACTTTCTTTAGAAAACTGTTTTTGATCCCAAGTACCTGCCCACCCTGAATATTGTGCCATTTGTTCTGTAAGTATTTAAAAACATCTATATATTCAGATACATACAGGTTGTCATCTTTCAAAGAAGGTAAGCTCCTTGAGAGCAAGGGTCATTTTATGATTTGTATTGGTACCTCTAGCCCCTAACACAGTGTCTCATACACATTGGGAGACCTATTTAATCATTAGATCATTAGACCTAATACCTTAGTCCTATTTAGCATGGTATTTTTCTTTTGCTAACAAAATCTCAACAAGTCTTGAACTTTGAAAGCAAAGTAAACAATGTTGCAAAATAATCTGTGTTTGCTGAAAGTAATTGCAAAGTCTCATCTCATGTTTAGGCTTCAACTCTTTCTATCAAAAAGGCCCTAAAGGCTCTGAAATGAAGCTGCCAGAACATATATTCTCCATTTTCATGGATAAAAATAGCCTGCAAAATCCAAAGATGTTCCAGATGCAAAAGAGGATACATCCTAATGTCTAATCTACAGGAGAGAACCAAATAGATTTAAGCACTGTTACCATTTAATTACACAAAATGTGCTTACCACAAATAAACCTGTATCATTTATAGACAGGATAATGTAAATCATCCTATCTGAAATTTGCACACAATAGATGCCAAATGTTTGCTAAAGTAAACAAAGATTTTTATAGATCTGCTCTTTCATTGAATAAGGTAAAAAAAATTTATCCATAGATTTTTGTTTTGTTAACTCCTTTTCTGTTTTGTGAAAACAATGATAGGTAGTATTTATATAACACTTTACACGTGTTATTTCTTACAGATGCAAAAAAAAAAACCAAAAACTTTTCTGTCATTTTTTTTAAACAGTCAGAGTCATGTTGAGTCATTCACAAGAAAAAAGATTCCCAAACTTATTTGGCCCAATACCCACTTTAAAAATTACTCAGTGCCCCTATAGAAATCTACTTTCTTCAACCCTTTAAGAGTTTTTTAAAATTTTCATCATTTCAAAAACATATAATTTTTAAATGACACACCATAAATTTAGTAATTTATTGTAAATTTGTAGTTTTTTTCCTGCATTGAAATTTTGATAATACAACGCTGCATCATATAACTGTATAGTATCATATTACAAACAAGTCATTACATGCAAATATTCCTGCTGATGCATGCTGGACTTCCCAACAAAGTAGGACATGCTCACCTGCCAACACTTGCTTATTAAGACCTACTGGTGGTCTCGACCACTTATCAGTTATAACTTGCATTTTGTATGTTTATTTGGAAAATAATACAATCACTACAACTTTAACTGTTACACAACAGATGAAACATGTATGAACAGTTTTTCAAAATGTTCTTCTCTTCTTTCCTTATGCTCCCACTACCCCTTTATTTTTATTCAATGCCCCTCAACTGCATCTGAGGCTACTACCCCAAACATCCTTCCAGTGCCCTCCAGGGGTTAGTATAGCCCACTGTAGGAACCTGTGCATAAGAAAAAGGTCTGATGTAATTAGAAACCATTAAGCATAAAAATGCCTTCATCATAAAAGATGAAAAACTAAAAAGTGACTCTTGGCAAATTGAGGACAAGATGAATACTCAGAGAAAAGGGGGCAGAAATGCCAAACAAACTTGATGGAACTAGTTAAAACCTTCCAGTTGCTAGTAAATAGCCAGGCAATATGTGATATTTAAATATTGGGAAGTTGACACTTTATTTGATAAAAAAGTAAAATGAGTGAGGTGTAAACAAAACGGCCCTAAGGAACCTATAAAAGAAAATATTAACATCTTCTCCCTATGTCTGGAATACAAGCTTTTAACACCATCTTCAAACTTCACAGAATGCCCACAAAATGATGTTATCTGTGAACAACAAGGTGACTGAAGGACATGGAATTATATAATCAGAAGCTGGCTAAAAGACTAACACAAATAAATCCCACTTGGGCTTATCAAACAATCAACAGGCATTTATTAAGCAATGACTGGGATTACCAAGACAAAAGGAAAACAATACCTACCCTCCAAGGACCTTGTAAGTCATAAAGGTAGGCAATGGAGCATCACTTTTTAGGAATATAAAAAGACCAGTTTAGTTGGACCTCTATATGTATATCAAAGGGAATAACGTTTATTAAGGTAGGATGGCACTATATTATTAAGGAGACAGGACTCTGATTCTAGAGGCTAACAGGGAAATCAAATCATGAGTGTACTGAGCAGAGGAGTGACAAGGTCAGATCTGTGCTTGAGGACTATCACTTTGGCAGCTGTGTGCATAATATATTGGAGTGGAGAGGGACTCAAAGTCTCAAGATCAATCATCTCTGGACCATGATTCAGTTATTACGCTTTTATTATCTTTTTCAATTCTTTCTGGTCTGTGACACTGGGCAACAGAAACTGTAGCTCAGTGAAGCAGATGAAGATAAATAAGCACCTGGGTTTACAGTCCTTTCCAGGTCAACACATGCAGCATATACCCAAGATGAAAAGAGACAGAAAAGGCAATACGTGTAAGATGTTTCCAGGAAGACCACTGAGTTTATACAGGATTGTTTTATAAATATATGTTGTTACTTCACCTTTCCCCCTCTTGGCAGTCATATAGGCAAGTCAAGCCAACAGTTTTCAAGACTTGTGTACTATAAACATTAATGGCAACAGACGGAATTCAGAAGACTGCTGCCAGTGGCACCCAGCTAATGAGATAATGAGAACAAGCACTAGAAATGAAATTTACCTGTTAGACTGGTCTGATGATGGTCTTGGCGGTAGTGGCTCCACAGAAAAGAGCTCTTCACTGCCCTGCATAGCGTCTATACTAGTACTAGCTAGAGTAAATGGGGCAGTGGGACGAGCAATCCCCATCCTAACTGGAATAATCAAGGATTCAGCTACATTACACAGTTCTTCCACAGCATATGGCAACAATGCTTGAAATACTCGCTTGCACTTCCCAATTGGCTGTGGAATAAAGTTGCTGAAAAAATAAGAATAAATTTTTTTACAATCCTTTGAATATAACGAACAAGCTAAAAAACTATGTGCCAGAAAAACCAAAAAAGGAATATTGAAAATAAACAGAATCTTACTTTTTCTTTTTGGATGAGGCCATTTCCACACTAAGAATGACAAAAACTCTTGCCACTGAACGCAGAAACCTCATTGTAACAGCAATAGCTTCTTCTCTACGACCAGGTGTGTATTTATTTTGTAGTTCTTTCACAAGAGTACCAAGCAGTGTGTCTAAAAGCTAAACAGAGTGCTCCAATTATAACCATTTTTCAAACGCCATGAAGTTCCCCTATGTATTTTTATTCAGCACTATTGTAAAACTCAGTGTAGGATTTTCATTTGTTCGAACAATGCTTCAAATAAAAAAAAGTCAAAATCAATCATAAAAGAATTCTGAAAACTTGCCAGCAGTCACATGACAAGAAAGCACTCTAATTAAACAGTACTCAACTAAGTTGGAATCCACAAATTAACAGAGTTGTGGAGGGGGTTTTTTTGGGGTAGGGAAGATTGCTGAAGGTTAGTTTTAGAAGGGAACAGCAAATAGGGGAACAAAACCTATAATAAAACAATTAATCACAACAGAACACTACTACACATAAACATCTTCCAGGGGATGTGTCTAGGGGAAGTATAGATTTAGTCCAATCTTCCTACAGCACCTACATCTATAATACAATGACAAATGATACACATAATAATCTTAAGGCTCTGCAGGGTAGTTAAACATATTTCACAACAGTATACTAATTTGAAAAAGATTAAATATCTAAGAAGAATATCATTAAGTTCAAAAAAGGGAAGCTTCTGTTTAATTTTAAATTAAGCCACTCATAATCCCTAAATGCAGTCAAAGCAATACTTCCTTACAAGAGGTCTCTTTCTGGCTAACTACTCTATCCTCCTTGAAATTTCTTCATATTTATTTTTTATGCACTATAAATATCTGTACAAGCAACAAATCCTCTTCTGCAAGCTCCTTAAGGGCAGACAGTTTCATTTTTGTCTTTATATATTTCCAAGGGCCCAGCACAAGTGCCTGGAACACAGCAGATGTTTAATAAATGCTTGATGACAGATTGATTAAACCAAAATTCCCAATCCTCAAATTCTAGTTTATTTTACTAGACTTACTGCTTGGATTGGTAGCATTTTTCAAGTAAACAGGAGCACATTTGTAAAGTTAGTATTTTAGACAACATAAATTCTAACAAAATTTTATAGTAACACTTTAAAGATGTCAAAGTAAACAGTCAAGTTACTCACCAAAATGTCTGCTGTACACTTAACTATAAGGCAGTGTGTGAAACAGTCCAATCGAATTGTGCCACTTTGCTGATTAAGGTATACTTGCTCTTCAGGCAAAAGGTGACCTATTCTACTGCTGGCACTGAGACTTGAAAAAATGACAGAAAAATTACATTCAAGTGTCTACCCTATGTAAATACAAATTACTAAAATGAAAATTTACTGATTAGTACATACGGATCTTTATTCTCTTGTGAACCAAACATAATCATAGATTTCAGAGCATTCCAGTCCTGTAAAACCCTCTCCAAAGCAAGTTGAGCAAATCTTGGAGGCTCTAAATCATGATCAGGCATATCTGAGTCTGGAAGAAAGTAAAAAGAGAAGTTAAGAGTGATGAGGGCCTGGGGCTTTACTTTTCACCCTCGAACCAATATTTGTGTCATGCTCACCCTCAGGATTTGCAGTTTTCCGGTTGCGGTCTTCTCGGATTCTAGGTGGCCGATACTGGCAGTGCTCCACTGTCTGCCTGGCCACAGTCTGGACTAAAAACAGCAGAAGGTGTTCTCCCCTAGGGAACAAGAGAGTCAAAGGGCCACATAAAACATTAAAATAGAAAAAGATTTCTACTGATACCATCTATTACTATTTCCTGGTGTACATGTAAATATACATGAGGAGCGGGCAGCTAGGTGGCACAATATAGAGCATCGGCCCTGAACTCAGGAGGACCTGAGTTCAAATCCGGCCTTAGACCAAACACTTGACACTTACTAGCTGTGTGACCCTGGGCAAGTCACTTAACCCCAATTGCCTAAAAACAAACAAACAAAAAAACAACAACAACAAAAATATACATGAGGAGACCAACCTGTTTGTGTGCACAGTGATTTCTATACTTGCCTGCTGTTTGGCAGAGTGACCAGGTTAGTGGTAGTGAGCAGCCGATAAAGCAGATCGAGACGTGCAGATTTTTGCCCAGCAATGAGGGTTTTACATTTGCATTTCTCCCAGCAATCACAGTAAGCTGTCGGGGAAGTCCGCTTGAGTCTAAAAAGAACCCATACAGAAGTCTTCAAACTAAAGTTCTGAAAATATTTCTCAAGTAAGTGTCATTTGTATAGGTATGTATTGAAAGTGAAGAACCCTGTGAAGCTTATGAGCCCATTTTCAAATATGCAGTAAAAAGTACTGGATATACAAGATGAAGTGGCATCAGAGCTGCATGCCCTGCCTAACTAGCCGATCACACAGAACTCCTGGAAAAAGGGTGACTGATGCCTACCACGTCTGTCTAAGCATTATTAATCAACTGCTTCAATATTTAAAGCAAGAAGGTGGTATGAAAGGTGCTAGTAAATTTAAGACTAATACTTACTTGTAATCATGACCTTTATGACAAACTCTCGCGCATTCTGTACAACAGCAAAGTGATTCTAGTAATCCACAAGTTCGACACTCAAAAATATCCTAAAATCAAAATGTATAATATAAAAATAATAATTACACTTTTAAAGTTGTATGGCTGTGACAGACAACTACTTTTTTTCATAGGTTTGGCAACTGTTAAACTCAATCACAGGATCATAGATCCTTATCATCTCAAAGATGAGGAAACTTGGGCCCTGGAGGTTCGGTAACTTGCCATAAATCATACAAAGTACATTGCAAAAGTGAAATTTGAGTCTGGGTTCTCAAGACTCCAAATCCATTGCTCTTTCCACTGTGCCACTGGGGAAAGTCATTGTTCCACATATATCACATGTAAAAATGCAGTATTAAAACTAGCACTTTAAAAAACACTCAGTTTTCTGAAAAAAAGTTGCTATGCTTGCTGCATGGAAAGATACACATGTACATCAAATTACCTAACAAGGTTCTGTAGACCTGATATTACTAGTTTTTGAACTATAATAGTGTATTACATGAACTCAGATTTTGTTAATATAGCCTTCCCTCAAGGGTACTGCATAAACTGCCCTATTCCCACTTTGAAAAAATTTAAAATAAAATGTTTTTTGAGATCCACAAATAGATATTAAGACAGGTGATTTCTTTTTCCCAATTCTTTTTTCCTTTTCCCCAGAAGGAGCGGAGCAAATCAAATCACAAAGACTACTAAGGAATGGTTGGGTTACAATCTACACTGGTTGAAAAAGTACTCACACAGATAAAATCATAAATCTCTTAAATATGGAAGTAAAATAAATAATTCTTTTTTGTGAAAATTTTTAATACAAAACCTGAAAATTATTTGATTGTCTGGTACCCAGTTAATGAATTTCAACTGTAAAGTAAGAGTACAGGACAAGGAAAGTGGAACTGGAGAAATATTTTTTACCATCTTAACTGGATTACAATTAACATTTCAGACTCCATGCTACATAGTATTACTTACCTGATTAATGTGCTCTGTTCCAGTCCAGGTAAAACTACATGTATCATTGCAACACAAGACATATAAAGGAGAATCATCAGGATTTGTGCCAGATGGACAAACCATTCCCATAAATACATCATCTTCTTTTTCACTTGAAGATGCCTCTGCTATAAGGATTGAGAACAATGATTTATATGAAAGGATTCTTTCACTGTGTCACTTAGTTCTTTCCTCAAATGGGATGCTTAGCAAACACAGTATAAATATTAAACTATTACATATTAAAGTCAAAAGAATATGCAGAATGAAATCCAACCAAGTGACGCAGAATATGATATATCATGAAATAGCAGCATACAACAGAGGCAGGCTAAATAAGTTCATCTGAAAAGATGCAAGTTATTTGTTTGCTTTACTAAAGCACGTTTGTAACAAAGAATTTGTTTTTTTTTCCTTTCCTCTTATTCCCAATGGAGGAAAAATGAGAAAAAACAGATTTCTGTTTATCAGAAAAATTTTTTTAATAAAGAGGTTGGGGGGATGCTACAGATACAGAATGTTTCATGCACTTACAGATGAGGTAATTTTGTTGTTAGTTTTGCTTAATTCTTTTACGTTGTTACAAGGGACTTTTCATGTAATTTGTAATGTAAAAAGAAGACATCAATAAAACTTCTTTAAAAAGTGGAGATAGTTCATCTAAGCAGACAGAATGAAAATCTTATCTTAAATTCCCTTATCAGACCTACATTAATTTTGTTCCTGCAAAAGCTTAATTATATGTAATCCAAATATTCTATGGTCCTCTCCATTCCTTTAGCCACAGTATTCAAATAACAATAACTGTCATACCCTTGATCTTGCCATCACCCACAAATGTACTACCTCCACATTCAAGGATTCTAAAATCCTTATCTATTGGCTTTTCCTCTCTTGTTCTTCCTTATATAACCCTATTCTCTATCCTCATCATGATCTCCAAGCCCATGACCCTTCAATTTTTCCCCAGGGCTAGCTCCCGCTCTCTCCTCTTTTTCCCATCTTAATCTCACAAATGAAGCAATTAAATTCTACTCTGTCTTCGTCTCTTGAATTCCTAACCCTCTCATCATTTTGGCCTCAATGCTGAACACTCATTCTATGTGCCACCTTTACTCCTATATACATGCTGTTGAATAAAGGTGCAGAAAAATCACACAACTGTTCTGAAGGGTCCACTATGCTCTCATTGCTGTTAGGCAATCCTACTAACTCCTTATCCTACTATCCATGGTGGCTTTTCCAAAATTTTTCACCCCTCCTCAAATCTCCCATTGCACTCTCTACCCATATCCTCTTAGCACAGAGGCTTGCCTCATATTTTACAAAAGAAATTGACATCACTGAGATTTCTCTCTCACATCTCCTATCACTCATATACCTTCTGCCATTAACTCTTCCTTCACTTCATAAAGTGGCCTAAATCTTTACCAAGTCTCACCACCTCTAAAGGGTTATTGTAAATTTATATGGCCCACAATTCAGTTATCCTGGCAAATAGAAAGCTGTATTCTTAAGGATAAATTTCACAAGAGGAACATATTTTGGAAGGGGATAGATCTTTACTTGGCAAAATGAGCATGAGGACAGGGACTTATACTTGACTGGAACCTCTACTTGTACTGTATTAGTATTTGTACTTGTACCGCACCAGTATTTGTGCTTGTGCCAGAGTAAAGCTAAGTATGATAGCACTGGAGAAGTTGCATTTCTCAGGTCCAAGTGGGAAGGCCCCTATGTGTCAGCTAGAGTTAAAAGCCTTTCAGAGTCAAAGATTTTATTTGGGAAGGGTTTGTTTGTATAATAAATTGAGAAAATGAACCCTCTCTCTACTTAAGGGGTGAGAGGGAGAAGGGGAAGAACCACCAAGGAAAGAAACTACAGCATTTTCTCCCCCTTTTTATCCAAGGCTCACCACTATAGCTTATATACCAGAGCACCAATGGAGAATACCAGTGAAGATAAAAAGGACAAGCTGGAAAATGCTGAAAGAAGATGCTCTGCTATAGAGATGTTTAATATTGAGATGAGAGACACTTGGGATGGGGCGTGTATGTTCCTCCTGTTTCTGTGCTTGTATATATGGTTGAAAGATAATTATAAAAATGGATTTTTATATTAGAACACTATGTAATATTGGATTTTTTAGATGTAAATTTTGTTAACTGTTAAATCTGTTCATTTTTTATATTAATTTTAGGTACTCCTTTCTCCTTTATTCTTATTATTAAAAGGAGGAGGAACTGGGGAGAGGAAGAAAAAAACTGACAAGCGTAAGTGATAAAAAACAAAGTATCAATAAAGTGTATTTTTAAAAGAGAACATACAGTAATAAGCATGTTATCTTAAGGATACAGGGGGCAGACAATAGATGAAAGGAAATGGGGTCCTCTGATTTATAGTTAGTGTCCATCACTAACAGTAAGAGATAATCAAAAGATAACTAAAGAAAGGCAGGGCCAATGAATATCAGGTTAAAAAATATCCAAGAGAAGACGTAAGTGCAAAAGGACTCATGTACTCATGTTATTAATTGCTACTAAGAGAATCAAAAAGCTCTCCTCCTTCATGATGCAGGTGAAATCAAATGTAGAAAATAGGCAGTAAACAATAATGGAAAGAAACACTGATGACACAAATTCAAATGACATTTGGAAAAGGGTCAGAGGAGAGATGAATGAGTCAAGTATGTGGGAAGTGACTCTCTTAAGGAAGAGTACTGTGTAGCAAAAAGGAAAGTTAAATTTGAGCTACATATACTCATCAAATGTGTAGACTGTGGCCTAACTCGACTATTGAGTCGAAATACTAAGTAATTAGCTAAATTCAAGAATCTTTCTACATTATTCTATTATATCTCTGTCCAGGACAGAAAGGTAGGACAAATCAAAACAAATCTAATTCAATTTCTTAATTGCTATCCATAATCAACTCTTTAACAAGAACTTATTACATGTGTATTATATATACCAATACAAAGAATAAAAGTACTCTTACTTGCTGACAGCGTACATTCTAATGGGGAAGAAAAGAATATGTTGAGAAATTTACATTCCACAATTTGTGAGGAGAGCTGGGAGATACACAAAATCTTTTTCACAAAAGAAAAATATTTCAAAAGAGAAATTTTCTCATTAAAAGATGTAATTACCTATTTATTAGGTTCCATTAAATTATATTAAATACAGAAAAATTTTTTTAACATAAAATAAATGAATAATTCTGTATATTTGGGAAATTAAACAAATTTACCTTTTGCAATTTTCTGCGCTGTTTCTAAGATGGTGATTGCAGCAGGGTAAGCTCGGCCACTTACAGCAGACATAAATGGTGTCATACCTCTTGCATCCCTAGGATAAGAAGAATCTCATATTATAACTTAAAATATTTCTATTAATGCTTGAAATGTTTAATTGATTTCTCAAAAGTATTAAATTCAAATAATACTTATTAAGTATCTACTACACATACAAGACACTGTACTAGAGGTACTAGGGATTCAAAGATTAAAAAAACAACAATGGTCAATGTTAATAGAACTACACAGATGAAGCAGATAATGTGTTCGTGGGAAATTAGTTAATATACTTGTCTTTGAAAAGTGTTCCTCCTCTTTGGGTTTGGTTACCATTATCATAGCTCTTAACTCAATAGGCATGGAAGGTACCATGTCTCTTTCTAGTTTTTTGCTGGGTCTCCTTTCTCCTCAAGTATTACTGTTAAATAATTTACTGCTTTCTCTCTCTTTCTCTCTCTACTCTTCCCATTCAGAAACTGACACAGTTGTAACAATTAACATGACATGAAGGAAGATTTTGTACTGATCTTCCAAATTCTCATTACAAATCGTATTTCATATTGTGGTTTAAGTAATTCCACTTTGATGTCCATTTATTGGAACTTACTATGTCTAATATGAAATTCATAAGATTTAGGGCTAGAAAAGACCTTATGGATCACCTTCGGATTCCTCTCCCCTCATTTAACAAATGAAGACACTGCAGTACAGGAAAGGTCAAGTGATATGCGAAAGGTCGTCTGGGTTTGAAGTCCCAGTACTTTTCCCACACTATATGAGAGTTCAATGTTTTTCTGATAATTTCATGGTTTTGTGCATAGGTGTAGAATTAAGAGAAATAAGGAATACCTCTTTTACTGCTCATACCTAATAATTTTGGTATTAAAGACATTATGACAGAAAATTCAATGCCTCAATACCGAATTAAAGATAAAATAATTTTTAAAAATAAAGGGAAAGAGAATCTAAATATACCTAGAGGACTCAGGGATAATATCCCAAAATATCAGTTTATATATGAAATTAGATTCAAGGAAATGCTGAAGTAGAAAGATGTACTGTTTCTGTGTACATAAATATGGATTCTCTCCTCACCTCATCCTTAGATCTTTCTTCTTCAAGCAATACCACCTAAATGTAATATTTTCTGACATCTTCCCAAAGCTACTACTGACCTCCCCAACTATCTGAAGTTATTCTCTGTATAGACATATAATACCTAGCATTCGTATAGAGCATTTTAAATGTTTGCAAAGCACTTTACATACATTATCTCATTTAATGTTCACAACTGTGTTAGGTATGTTCTATTATTATCACCATGTTGCTGATAAAGAAACCGAAGCTGAAAAAAGTTAAATGACTTGCCTAGCAAGTAAGCACCTAAGGCAAGAGTTGAACTCTTGACTCCAAGTCTAACATTCTATCTGCTATGCTACCTGGCTGCCTCATATATAACTAGTCTTCCATGAGAATTGGGATAGTTTCATTCCTCATATTTGTAACCCCAGCACCTAGTACAGTGCCTAGAACATAGTACATTCTTTATAAATGTTTACTGACTGAGATACCCACATGCATAGATACATTCTTGTATGTTTGTCATAATGCATGTCAGCAGTCAACAAACTGAGAGGTGACTGGTCCAAAGTAGACAACTCTCTTTAAGGGGAAAATACCAAGGCCCAGATATGACAAGTAACTCGCCCACTATCACACAGTATAAGAGGTAAAATTAAAACTCAAGCGCGCGGACTCTGAAGACAGAATTCTTATAACTGTGCTCAAGAACCTAGCAAATGATAATTTGTACTCATTTGCTACTGAGACAAAATACCATCTTTCGGATATAAGCAGCATTAAATGGGGGCAGCTAGGTGGCACAATGGATAGAGTACCAGCTCTGGAGTCAGGAGGACCTGAGTTAAAATATGGCCTCAGACACTCAGATTCTTACTAGCTGTGTGAGCATGGGCAAGTCACTTAATCCCAACTGCCTAGCCCAAAACAAACAAACAAACAAATAAACAAATACCAAAAAAGCATCAAATGAAAACAAGCCATTTCCCTTTAGTTCACGGCCAAAGAGTGGAAAATTCTGACTTGCCTCATGATTGGGTGACACTAATTTCAATACACATGAGAAATAAATCTTTATGATGATATAACTAAATAAATAATAAATCTTCATGCTTATATAACTAATATATAACTAAGTGTCAGATACACACATACACACACACACACAAATGTTATATATTATGAGGTTTTTGTATTGGCAGATGAGCCCCACCTAATTTACTTTTGATATTAAGTAAATTAATTTGTATTTTTGAATGTCCATTAAATGATGGCAAGATATAACAACTCTAAACAACAGGCTAGAGAACCAAGTGGGGAACATGGGATTAGAAATTTCTTACAGACAAATGATGTTAACATAAAAAAATTATTAATATTTTCTATGAAAAAATTTCAAACAGTTATTTAAATAACAACTTCAACTGAATTTTAAAGTGAAAAATAAAATGTCTTACTTGGCAGATAAGAGTTCTCGTAAATAAGGCTGCAGAACAACACTGTCACATAACAATTTTAGTATAAAGTGAGCATTTGCTTTTCGATCTTTTGACTCTACTACAGATGGCTCAGTGGAGGGACCTGTAATTAAACACAAGAGATTTGTAATAAAACATCAAAATCTGTGTTATATAAAATATAACCCAGAATTATGTATTAAGTTAAATGATTAAATAGATCATTTTGTTAAGAAAAAATCTACTATTAGTTGTGAGTTATTATTTTCATTAAAAAGAATTTTTACAAGTTCAGAATACTTTTATAAACCTGAGTAAATTCTAAGGATATCTACATATATGCCACATTTTTGCTGGAGTGTAAAACGTTAATTTAGAGAAGATCAGACACTTTTCCAATCAAGACAATAGAACTTTAGGTAATATGAGTATATGTAGAAGCCTATGAGCAAAGCAAACCCTCTTCTTTTTCATAATGCCTATGCAGATAAACAGTGGATTCTCACCTGGGATGGTGGAGGTGCTTGGTCCTTGACCAGTGCCAGTCGCTGCTGTGGTAAGAGATCCCACAGCGGGGGCCAGGATAAAATCAATGTCACCATCTTTCAGTAAACAGAACAGCAGGATGTACATCATTATATAAAACATATCCCTAACAAGTTGCTCTCTTAATTGACCCTAAGGCTTTTTACTGCTAGCCACGTCAGGTCAGACAGAGGTCAAAATGGATTAAAAAAAAAAATACAATAAAATGAATCCACTTAGATTAATGACTACTCTGATTTATTAACATATAAAGGGTTTAACTTTTTAAAAAAGAATATAAAGAGAACATTCTTATAGAGAAGAGATGCTGAAAGTAATTTAAAATTCTATTTCTAGCATTTCAACAAATTTTAAAATTAACGCCTTTCTCAGAGAAATTATTTGGTAGCTAGATTACTAAAACTATTTAAGATATTGTATAGATAAATAACATTCTTTACTCCACAGAGGAAATCAGTTTCTTTTTTCTTAATATCTTAAATACTATATAAAAATAAGAGTCCTTACCAGGATCCATGGCGGGAGGGTCAGGAACCCAGCTGGGAGGAGCTATCGGGGGAGAAACTGGATCTTGGTGGTCACTAGATGAAGCTCCAGCTTCATGTCTACCCAGACCCGCTGCTCTCAAGGAACGTCTCATCATTTCCCTTAGTCTCATACTAGAAAGAACCAGATAAGAAAGGAGGTGAATACTAACATCTGGCTACCAAACTATAAGTTAATGAATAGCTACACAGAACTTTTTTTTTCTTCAAAGTTCAAAAGGTATTTTACAAATAAATATTACTCCAGTTCAGGAAAATTTATGGTACATAGAATGTCAGAGCTGGAAAGAAACTTAAACATCATCTGGTCCAAACCCATCACTTTGCAGAGGAGGAAAGGTGAAAGTAGAGGGGCTAAGGTGTGCCCAGTATCACACATCAAGTTAGTGACAAAGACAGGAACAGAAACTAGGTCTCCTAGTATTTAGACATGTGCTCTTCCCACTATGCCATATGCTGCTTCTAGACAGATATATGACAACTCCAGGTTCACAGAATGAGCCAAAAGGTGAGTGAGACAGAGAGGGAGAGGGAGAGGGAGAGGCAGGGAGAGGCAGAGAGAGAGAGAGAGAGAGAGAGAGAGAGAGAGAGAGAGAGAGAGAGAGAGAGAGAGTGTGTGTGTGTGTGTGTGTGTGTGTGTGTATGTAAGGGCCTAGCTTCCAGTTCAGTCCTATAATCATTGTGTCATGCTCGTATATTAAATGGATCATAAGGAAACAAATCCACCCCTTTAATAAAAGGGATTACAAGTAATTAAAAACACCTTTTACAACTTCAAAAAAAGTGCAAACAGTTCAATATGAGAAGCCAAATATTGTTTTCCCTGATTCATAATTAGTAAGTATTAAACAAAAGTACAAAACGGAACATTGCCTCTATCTAAATTAGTTTTGTGAAATCATAGAACACTTACCACCTCTGTGTTCTAGTAATAGAGGCAAATTAATATTAAGCAAAAAATTTGATCAAGGAAGTTTAGTTCTCGAACTTATATAAATATCAGAAAGAGATGGTTCCAATCACAAGGATAATGAAAAAAGAAACTAGATCTTTGAGGTATACCTTTAAATGGCATTACTTTTAGTACTTCTTGCTCTACAAAAGTGAAACTGGACAAATATGCCCTTCATTCAAAGAAAAATGAAATGAAAACAATTACAAAGGCTACCAAAAAAATTGCATCACGAACAACAAAAATCCTTACGATCCACTAGAATCTCTAAAGCTTTATAAAGTGACAGAAAGTCAAACAAAAGGGCCAGACAACATATATGTTGCTCTCACATTATCACTTTGGACATGATTTAAAAATGATAATGTCATTTGTAATAGTATTTTATGAAAAGAAAATTTCCACTTAAATGGGTTACATTTTAAAATGTTTTCATTTCTTCTTGAGATCACATACATATTTCCCATAATGCCACTATAAACAAAAAAATTATCTTTACAGGAATTCTTGTTGCTGCCAAGTTTTGAAAAAACATCTGAAATATGGAACGTTTCACTGTGCTTTACGCATGTGTGTGTATGTGCATGTGTGTATACACACATGTATTCTGAAAAAAGTAACATGGAGCTATCTATGCAAGCAATCATTTTAAATATGCATAAAAAAATTCAATGGTTAATACTTTCTCTAAAGGAAACAATTCTTCTGCAATATATCTTGTTTTGTAAATGCACAGGTTGTGATCTTAAACTGAACATCCATAGAGACAATGTAAGAAGTTACTTCATTGAGTCTGGATGACCTTAATTCCTTTCTAAAAGAAATACACAGAAATTCTAGATTGGTATCAGAGATCTATGACTAGAGTACTCTAACAGGACAATAGTTAACCTGTGGTACTTGTTTGTACTTCTACAATTTTAACTAATTAGAAGTAGACATTTGGTGTCCTTAAAATGTCTTAAGATACAATGAACAGTAACTGGGAAGCACCACATAGCTGATTCACATAGAGTAAGTACATGATACAGTTTTGTCAACAAGAGGAATGCTTAGAGTGTGTGAAGAATACATGAAGCTTACAAATCAAGAACTTGCGAATTTCCACTTTTGTAGTTCTGATTTAGTCAAATGCCTATAAAAGAGAGGGACAAGAAGTCATCCCTCCCCCTATGTTTTTGTTTTTTTGTTTTTTTTTTTTAGTTTTAAAAAGTCCTTAGCCTCTTTTCTTCATTTTCCTTTGGGTAAAGATTTTAACAGAATGCCCAGGTCCTCTTATAGATTCTTAAAAAAAGAAAATTATTCTTCAAGATGTCGTACACAATTCATGAAGATTCACCTGGATCCTCAGTGGCTGAGGATTATACTGAGGATATACCATCTTGGCTGCTAAGATTCAGAGTTTTGAGTTTTCTTCTTATAGGCTTGCCTGCAGTCATCGTATTTTCTGACAATATGGAAGAATTCAAGGATGGTGTAATTTCCTCTTTGTAAGCACGTTATATCCATACTACAGAAGCCTTAGTATCCAGTCATGGTTCAAATACACCACTGTGACAAAAAAGCGAAGGTCATGTGTCTTCCAGATTAAGGAGCTCTAGGGTAAATACACCTGCAATCAGATGCATCAATCATGTTTTCCACTAAATTTGCCCTTTGTACTCTGGACCTAGTCAGTCATATAACAAAACTTGAGGTAAATCATCATCTGAAGGAATATAACAGAACTTAACACTGAGAGTGCATCAGTTTTGGGCATACAGCTCATAGTTCTCAAGCCTGCACACTCATCAAGGGGCAACTTTTATATAATCCATTGCTGGCTATCTGATGACATCAATGAAATTGATTCTGTGGATTTCCTATTGTCAGACATTGATTAAAACTCCTGTACTTTCATCTGTTTCAACAGACAGCCCTGATTTTGAAATGGTTAAAAATACTGCAGTAAAATCTTCAGCAAATTCCTCAGAGGAGCTTATACTGCAAATTATTTGTGAGCCATTCATTACCCACTCCTGAAGCTCCTTTCAGTGTTTGCCTTCAAAATAATCCTCACATGAACAAAGGATGGCAGCAGTGGTATTTGGACCAACCATATCACAGAAACCAACTGGATTTCCATCAGCACCTTCCCCAAGGAAGTAAAATGCTTGAAATAATTCAGATACTAACTTCTGAATAATGTAATCTTTTTATAAATTTTAGACCCAAACCTTTCCTTCTATCTAGCAGAGTCCTAAACATATAAGTTGAAGACAACAGTGAAAATATTTTTCATTTTGTACATTTTACTTTCTGTGCCTCATTGAAGTCATAATTTTGGACACAGAGAAGCAGTGTAGTATAGTGGAAAGAGTACTGGACTTGGAGTTACTAGAATTGCTCCACTCACTATTTTTGTGATCCTGGCAAGGAAGTGTGGGAGAAGTGATGAGGGAACTGGGTTGAGGAATGGGGCAGCAAGTCACTTAAGCTTCCTGAGGTTCAGTATGCTCACCTGAAAAAATGAGGATAAGACTTTCACTACCTATTTCATAGGGGCATACATAGTTGTACAGAAAATATTTTGTGAAACATAAAGTAAGCGAGAGACAGAAAGAGAGAATGAAAGGAGTTATGTAAAGGCACAAATGCGTGCTTTTTAGCTTAATCTCTTTTTGTACCTAAAAGCTTTATTTGCAGGGGCAGGCTTTTTGATATCAATTGGAGAAAAAAAATTTTTAATGGAAGTTTGATTCCTTGTTTTTACATTAACATTTGTTTTATAATGACAGACACACCAGTAATCAAAAATTATGCCTGCATTAAGTATGAAATGAGGGTGCTTTTCCTTCCTGTCAAAGAAAATTTTCCTGGAACATTATCTATTCAAAAACTTAAAAATTTTTTGAACATGCCATATAGTCTTCATCTCACAACTTAGGCACACTAACATGGTGCAAATTCTTTTTGTGCAACACAGTCCTAAATTAGGTGGTAAGAGATTTTCCTGGTATTTCCTTTCATTATCAGGACATGCTAACACAGAGACCTAGGTTATATATACAAGAATAAATAATGGGAGTTCTTTTCAATTAGGTATCTGTTTCTCCTATACAACAATGATTAATTTAAAACACTTGGAAAAGTGAAAAGTATACTATCCCTTTGGATTATAACAGGATAACAATTCACTAGATTTTGGAGTTTGGGGCTTTTGGGAGAGGATGGAGGATGATGACTGCAAATGTTGCCCTCAATCACATCAGACATTCCTTTCTATAGTGAAACTAGAATTACAAGTGTTGCAAAAAATATTAAGACTACTTTCTTCTTTTGTATTTTTCTGTTCTCAAAATCAAAGTTTCTGGTTAAAAATCACTTTACCTTCGGCTACTTGATGATCCAGTCCGATTACCTGGGCCATTACTTGAAACCACGGATATGGCATTTGCAATAGCCTCTACTGCTGAAAGTCTTTCTGCAAATGTATTTCTTTCAGAGCGCTCTGCTTCTGAAACATAAGAAAATATTTGGTACCACAGGCAAAAAATGAAAAATTAAACTAACTTTAGCTAATACTTTTATTTGTTAATTTTTCAAATCAGTGTAACATGATAAAAGTAGGAAATGTTTCTATTCTATAGGAAATAACATCTAGTTAAGAAAAGATAGTTTTACCACTGTTCTTTTATGGTAATTATTATGTCTGCTTTAATGAAACACTAAGATAAAATTCAGAAAATAGTACATGTACAAAAACTAGGTAATCAAAACATTATACAAAATAAAGTAAAACCCTGAAAGTTTTCCCATCATTTATTCTCCTGGATATTCTCAAGGAAGTGAGGTTTATATGATTAATAATGAACACATTTCAAGTATAACATTTTCCAAAAAACAGTATCAAAGTAATTTCCCTATCAATGAGTTTGAACTTCAAGAAATTTTCTACAGTAAGAAAACCAGGCAGTGATGACTAAAATCAGTGTTATTCACTGGCTATTAGGTATGCAATAAGTATGAATGCAAGTATGCAATACATATATATTTTCCTCCCAAAAGTTATTTCTATGTCATATACCCTTCCATTAGGTAAGATAGATAATTTTTACCTTCCAGGCAGTTTTTAAGCTTACCTTCTTCTTCCTTAGTTTCTTTGTTGCTGGTTGGAAAGCACACAGATACACAAGCATGCAAAATATTACGATTTCCATCACATCTATGACTGAGGAATGTCTGTAGGATCTGTGGATTCTGATCCAAAACAACTGCTTGCTCAAGATTCAAAAGATACTGTCGACAGGCCTCATAGTCACATCGGAGAATATGCTGCATTAAAGTTTGTTTCTGTACTCAAATAAAAAAAATGAAGGAAAAATGATGACTACATTAAGTACCAAGACTAAAATTTTAGGTCACATCTAGAAATGAATAATCACTTCTGTAATCCAGGATATTCTCTCATACACATTTAAGAAAGAGAACCAAATCCATCTTTTCCCTGATAATGTGAGGGGAAAAGGTTTAAAATATCAACAAAAGGTAAGATTACTAGAATTGTGTCTACTGTATATTCAATTAGTACAGTAATATCTTGTCTATCTGGCAATGCAAGTGACTGAACTGTTACACATAATTATACTTTCTAGAAGCTTTTCCTTCTCCCCTTTCAAGCACCAAAATTATAACCGTTTTGATGCATGTGCTTCTGAAGCTCTAGAATAAACAAAATACTTCATTTCCTCGATTACAAACATTATTCCTAGGACAGTGATACCATGGATGGCTTAAGTATACAAGTTTTGCCACTAAACATCCTGACAACACTATGCTTTCTTTGGTTGTTTTTCTGTCACTTTCCTGCTGTTATGAGCACACCTGTCATTAGCAACAGAACACTACACCCTCTGATGCGAGGTACTTTACCAGATCTTTTAGATCTATCCCTGAAAAGTGACTCAACAGCTCAAAGTCAGAGGACATAGACAGGATCTTAGAATCATCTACTTCTCTTATGAATTATGAGAGAACATTAAGTGCAACCCCTGAATTTTACAATTGAGGGAACTGAAGCTGAGAAAGGAACAAACCCCAGGTCACATGAGCAATGAGCGGCAAGGCCTAGGCTTGCACCCAGTTTCTGAATCCATATGAAGTGCTTTTTCTGCTGGACCTTGATAGCCCTGAGAGGCTTTACAATGACCGAGGTGTACGAGTTTTGATGTCCAGATTTAGAGGCACAAATATCTGGTTCTCCATGTTCCAAATACTTGGCCTCTACATAAGCAAATTGTATTGAATCTCGTTCAATTTCTTTTAGTTTAGAAAACTCTATTTTTCTTTATATAACATTGATCAGACTTATTTATAAGTGTGTCCCTTCCTAAAAGGGCCTGAGGGACAAATACTTTAAAGAATTAAATATCTCAACTCTCAATAATATCATAAGTAGCATGAATGAGTGTGCTCTAATTTCAATCATAGCCAAATCTATACAGGCCTGATAATTTTAATTAGACCTCTAGTTTTGATTCTACAAAAACCCTAAATATTTTTGACTCATAGTGGAAATTCCATAAAATTGGTGTGAATTAAAATCTTTAGCTCTTATACAGTTTCATTACTTTTTTTAATGATTGCTGGAATAAAACAAAGGTGTTCAGCATACTGAACATTTAGGTATTTTACATCTTCGCAAGGAACTTGTCAAACAAAATACTTCTGGAGACAGGTTTCTATTTTAAATATCTTAAACCTGAAAACTTTAGGATTCTTTAAGTTTTCCTATAGACAAAGTGATTCTCCTTTCTTGTAGAAAGTATGTCAGCAAGTATGAATACCAAGTTAGAACATTCAACAAATAGTTTTTAGTCACTTTTTTACAAACCAGGACACTATGCTAAGCATTGGGGGAGTATAATACCAACAATTAAAACATTTCCTTCCCTAAAAAAATCTAACCTTAAACCTCAACAACAGTTATTTACAAGTTAGGACAATAAGTAAGAAACAGTGAAAAAGTTGAAATGCACATAGGTAGAGAAATAAGAAATACTGACTGATACTTAACAATGAAATATGAAAATCAAAACTGCAATATAAACCACCTATCTGCAGGAATGGTTTGTTATTAATTCAACCCAAAAATAAACATTATTTATTGAATGTCTGCTATGGCAAATCACAATACTAGGTGTTGTGTTGTACAGTTGTGATGGGGGAGATACAAGAGTATAGCTCCTTTCCTCAAGCAATTTATAACCTATCTTGGGAAATAATTTACAATCTGCAAGTTGAAGGGATGGGGTGGTGGGGAGGGGAGATAAGTAGCTTCTAGGCAATAGTAAGCACCGTCAAAAAAGACAGAGTTACGTTTCAGACCTGATTCCTCTGGAAGATGACAGAAGCTGGGAGGATGGGAGAGTGTCCCTCTATCCCTAACCTGGTTCTTTAATTCTCTTTGTCCAGACCAGGAAGAGCCATAGGAAAAGCATGTGTTTCCTGCTGCAAGAGAAATTGGAGGGCTGTCTCTACAGGACAGACAGTAGGGGATACCCAAAACACAATATACTGCACATGACCTGTGAGTAAGGCATAAATTTCAACTCGCCAGAAATCAGTAAGTAGAAGGCTTATCCATTAGTGACATCTAATGCACTTCACTGTTCAAAGAAGCTGGGAATACTGATGGAATTACTTGTTGAACATCCCCTAAACCTACTGGATTTAGCATTAGACAATCTAGGTTCTCCTGGATCTGTTACTACTTTTGCCTGACCTTTGGCAAGCCAGTACTTTGGCCTCAGTACTCTCTTCTAGAAAATGAAGGAGTCTGACCTACATGGTCTTGAAAGTCCTTTCCAGCTCTAAAAAAACATACTGAGTAGTAGGAAACAGATTCAGAAGGTAAAAGTTCAGTTCTTTCCATGGGCCATATCAAAGCTAACACAACTTTAGATAAGTTCCTTTTAATTAAATTTCTTCTCCATCTAATAATAGTTATCTAGGAATTAGTTAAATCCTGAAATGCTAGGGGCAGCTAGGTGCGCAGTGGATAGAGCACTGGTCCTAGAGTCAGGAGGACCTGAGTTCAAATCCAGGCTCAGATACATGACACTTACTAGCTGTGTGACCCAAGGCAACTCCGACTGACTCATCAAAAAGAAAAAAAGAAAAAAAGAAAAAAAGAAAAACAAAGAAAAAGAAAAAAAATGGGGCAGCTAGGTGGGTAAGTGGATAGAAAACCGGCCCTGAAGTCAGAAAGACCTGAGTTCAAATCTGGCCTCAAACCAAACACTTGACACTTACTAGCTGTGTGACCCTGGGCAAGTCACTTAACCCCAATTGGCTAATTTTAAAAAAAAAGAAAAGAAAAAAAAGGCAAAAAAAAAAACCAAACCAAAACCTGAAATGCTGCTAAGTCACTGTTATGCTTCCCCAAGAAGATTTTAAAATATCCTACCACATTTGGTGGCATTAAATAACACAACACAATAATCAGGCCATTTGATACACGGGCTAGAAATGTCAAAATCAGCACTTGTGTAAGAGGCCTCACTATGGTCCATGATAAAGACTCAAGAAAGGTCTTTAGGACAGGCTGTAATTGGCTACACTGGAATGGCCAAGAGGTCTGGGGGTTCCCAAATACTCAACTCAATAAGTACTTATGAACTTATATGTCAACACTATGCTGACAAAGAGCAGTATTTAAACCGTGCTGACATTAAGTAGTATTTACAAAGTAAATCTGAGGCATGCTGAAATATAGAACTACTATATACTACTATACTATACTTTCTGCATCTTAAACGAATCATGCATTGTTGGATATTCAACAGGCATTTAACAGATAGTTGAATAAATGAATTGTTTAAAAAAAAAAAGCCTTCGGTTTGAAGCTCATAGAAGGAAATCTTGTAACTGTCTCATTATTGAGCAGAAACCCTTAAATTACTTGAATATTTGTAAGGGAAACACTAGCCAATTTTTTTTTATAAACATTCTTTTTATTAGTATTTACACCTAAGATTACTATAATGGGAATCTAATTATCCATAAGGCTTGGACTAGAAAACTAAGCTTATGAGACAGGACCAGAGGAGGAAGTATGAAATTCTCTTTAAAAAAAAAAAAAAAAAAAAGACAACCTCTAAGCCTTCTAAAACAAGTGACAGCAAAACAAATATAATACCTCTCTGGCAAAATATACTGTCTGGAAATAGGGTGGTAGACTTGCTAACAGACTGACACACTATAGGGAAGACTCTATGCACTCCTAGACTAAATACAGTAACAATAACCATACACTACTTTACTCTTTTATTTGTTAGACCTGTTTCTCAGAGGAATTTTAATCAAATGACACGCTTACAAATTTATCCTTTTAACAAAAAGAGACCTCTGCTTTTTTGAAAGTTAAATTTTTAAAGAGAAAACACACATAGTCTACATTTACTTACCAAAAAACCTCAATATCTGAAGAGTCAAAAACCAGGAAATAAAGTTTAAAAAATGTTTAAAAAAACAAAGAAACAGATCTCCTGGGGAAAGGGACTCAAGGCCCCTGAACTAAAGCTCATGAGTATTATTAGGAGAGATTCTGGAGTTAATGGTGCTCACTGAAATAATATTTAATATACAAATCTAATCGGGTTTTTCAGCCCACAGCAAATTAAAGGTGGCCATGAGGCAGGGAAGGGTTATTTAAAAAAATGATGCAAAGAAAAAAAAATTAACAGCTAAGATTTAAAATGAGAAAATAAAAGCAGTCATAGGCAGACACAAAAATAGATGGATAAATCAGTCCAGGGAGCATAATATGAAAGGCCTAAGCCCCAATACCTTAACAGCTCCTCAAAGATATGGTTGTGCAATGATGTATGACTCCTCAAGGGCATACACAATAAAATAAACCGATGGTCCTAAGAACGACTGTGAGTCACCAAGAAGAGACTAAATAAATAATGCAGTGTAGTTCTGATGGAAGGATAGTTTATAATAACTTTAGAAATATTTCTATCCATAAAATAATTCTCAACAGAGTAAACATCAACTATCCGAGACATTCATATAGATAGAAAGACACATCTACACATCTATAAAAATTAAAAGGGTACAAATGTAGTTAGAATATAAGAATACATAGAATCTGATACTGCCAGATCTGAATGTTTAAACCTTAATAACTTATTCAAATTTAAAAGGAAGGGAGGTTATATTTTGCACATAAAGACTTGTTTTAACATACTAAAGTGTCAAATTATTTCTATGAATATACTGTACAACAAAGTAATTCTAATTTACACCTCAATTTCTACTACTACTCAGAACTCTCTGATTAATCTAGGCTGCTTTAACTGACATGTCAGACTCACTGACCAGCTTCTTGGATATAGTCAATTAAAGATATTGCTAAGTATAACGAAATTTGTTCCTAATAAGGCTTGCTTTTCAAAAACACTGCCCAAACTCAAGTTACACATAAAACTTTATTTTGATTGTCAAGCCCTTTCTAGAAATTTGACAGATTCTAGACACTTCAGTACCTGACTGTAAATAACGTTGATTTAAACTGTTTACTTCAAACTAACGAAAAATATTTGTCATAGTCATACATATAACTTCCTGTAACAAAGAAATATTTTAAGAAATGCTACCAAGGTAAACTTGCCAAACCAAAGAAAATAAAGAATATGCTGGATCAGGGCAATGGCTCTGATTCCTCATAAAAGGAATAATGTGAAGTATTACCTCTACGGCCATGATGATAATAGCAGCTTTCTTTTTGATAGTTGAATTAGCAGGAAGATTTGTTAAAGAATGCACCCCCATTCCAAGACTACTGATAGGTGGAAGATCAAGCCAATCGGGATCCCTTATTCCTCCCATACAATCTTTTGCCATAGGATAGATCGTACCATTTCCATCTCTAAGAATAATGGGTGACTCCTGTATTGAGGAAAGGAAAGGGAAAACAAAAGTACTTGAGTTTTGCTATAATAGACTTAATTTAAAATTGTATGTTAAAATGAATGTAAGAGTTCTGATATTAAAATATGCTAAGGATAGGTAGGGGAAAAACCAGTGATTTCACTTGTCTCAGGAAGTCCAGGTGAGGCACTTTTTCTACCAATGGAGGTCAGCACCATCCCCGTAATTTATAGTTTTAAAGTTACCTAGAACATGAGAGTTCAAGAGACTATTCCAGGGTCATTCACAAAACAGGTATATTTCAGAGGTAAGACTTGAAACTAGGTCTTGCTGACATTAAAGTCAACTTAAAAGTTCATTATGCCCCACTGCCTCATATACAGGGTTAAAATAGTCAAGAGGCTTTAGAATCTGTCTGTGTTTGTCTAATAAAAGACACAGGAATATGGGTTCTTAAAATTTTAGTGTTGGCTCATTTATAATTGTTGGTGAAAATCAAGTCGGTGGAGAAGAGGCTGGAAATAATTCTTTTCTTCAAATAAGCAATACTGGTAAGAACTGAACCCAAGCTGCCATGGAACACTTACAAAATGGGCTAAATGCTTTTTAAATGTTGCTACAAGTTACTATGCAAGCACCCTAAATCCTAATAAACTTTATAAAGTATGTATTTCCTCCAAAATTCTATGTGTCTCTTAACTAAACTATTTCACTATCTTCATACCTGTCCAGCTGTGAAAATAGCAACATTCCTCTCATTCTGACCAAGGAAGGCAATACTACTAGTAGGAAAATTGTTTTCCTGTTCTGCTTTTCCTGTAGCAAGGTCAAAGATACAGTATCGCACCCAATTCCCAGTTTTCAAAACAGCATGCACACCTTCAGCAACATGTAAATGAAGAAGAAAAATTAATTACATTCATTGATTTATCTAACACCAATACCCTTATCACAAACCCAAAAATTTCTAGCAAGTCAATATGAAAAGCAATTCAAACAAAACCCACCATATTCAGTAGGCTTACAGCAAGTTCAATCACAGAATACCACCACCACAGCCACCCACCTTCAATGACACCATCTTAAATTTATTACTTTTTTATCTTGTCTCACTAGATCATGAAAACCACATGAGGTGGATAATTTAGGTGTTGCTATTTCAATTTTACAAATAGAGAAACTGAGGCTCAGGCTAAGTAACTTATCCAAGGCAACATAATAAATGGTGGGGGTCAAGACCCAAACCAAGGCTTGATTCCTTTACGATATTTTTTTCATTACACCATAGCGTCCCTCTATTAATAGATAATGCCTTGAATCAGTCTGTACTATTTCCCCAAACTTTCTTCATATCACCTTTAAAACCATTCCCATTTATTTATATGAAAAGGATAAAAAGATAATGAAGGGGCAATTGGAAATTGAAAGAAAAAAGTTACACAGATGAAAAAAGCTTTACCTTTTGAATCTACATTAACTGCTAAAATTTCTGTTTTTTCAGGAATACACAGCTTCTTAGGGGTCCTTTGGAAACAGTCAGGAACTTTAGGTGTGCCACCAGTTTTGACCACCTACATAGTAAAAAAGAAATTATGTTTCTGAGTCTACATACAACCATAAGTTAACCCAAAACTTCAGCTGAATATAACTTCTAAATGTACTAAAATATGACTTCAAACATACCTGTAATTCATCAATTCTAAGAAGCCTACAATCTTGAAGAAGAGAAGATGGATCAGGATCTGAACTAGAGCTGCTCTGACAATTTGTATTACTGGAAGTGCCTGGAAATTTCACAGCAACATAGGCACCATCTACTTTTAGTACCTAGGTGTATAACATATTAAAAATGTTACTTAAAGCACTAAATTGAAATCAATATATAGATTCTATGCATCAATTCTATTTAAAATTAAGAAGAGAAAGTTAAGATTCTTTTGGTCATTATTGTAGTAGGAAACAAAAAAAAGATAACAAAATCTATGCATCAGAGATTCCAAGCTAAAAGGAACATTTGAGGTCATCTATTCTAACCCCTTCATTTTACTGTTTAGGAAAATGAGTCCAAGAGAAGAAAAGTGATTTGTCAAGTCACAAAAGTAGTATGTAGAATAGCAAGGATTATTGTAGTAGACAGTTTACATTTCAGTTTTTGGAAATCTTAACCAAAATTAAATGACTAATAATTGTAGACTTTGAATCATCAACTAAACAACTGCAGGCAAAAAGTCCACAAAGTTAACCAACTTTTTATCTCTATTAAAAAGCAATCTAGGGGCAGTCAGGTGGCATAGTGTATCTGGCTCTGAAGTCAGGAGGCCCCGAGAAGTAAATCTGCCTCAGAAATTTGACACTTAACTAGCTGTGTGATATTGGCCAAGTCACTTAACCTCGATTGCCCCCACCAAAAAAAAAAAAAAAAAAAAAAAAAAAAAACCACATCAATAATCATTCCTCATTTTAAATCATGGGATATATCATACCACCATGCAAACCTGCACTAAAGTCCTGCTTAATTTCCTCTTAAGGCATGTCAGTGACCACTGGTTATATCAAAATCAATGGCAAAGAAGCAAAAACTAGGTCCTACCAAACTGTAAAGGCTTTGATTACAGGTCTGGTCAAATGCTGTTTGGCATTTGTTTTCCAATAGCAGTACTCAAAAATCATCTATAAAACTGTAAAAGAAGGGATCAGCAATCTCCTTTGGAGGAAGCGGTCACATGTATAAAGTCATGGATCCCTTAAGTAAGTTTAATAAGATCAGATGAAAGGACAATAATCTATTTAGAAGCTGAATAACATAGAAGGATAAGACAATTCAGCATATAAAAAACATAATCCCCTAGCCTCCCTGATTGTGGGTTTTGTTAAATTAAATGAGGAATATTACAAACTGCAGATAAGCATATTTTACAGAAATTTCAACAGTTTTAAGATGAAATACCAAACATATGAAGAAGCTAGGAGCTAAACTATTTCTAAAGCAATGTTTTTGTACTGAGTACCTTGTCACATTGTAGAGTAAAACTAAGATATAAAATAAACTTAAATAAAACTAAGATAAATTAATTTAGATAAAGTTAAGATCATTGATACACAGAAGGAAAAAAAAAGGTTTTCAATTGTATAAACATTCTCCTTCCTATCTTAAAGGATAGCTAGATAGAGTAGTGGGATAAAATATGGGGCCTAGAATCAGGAAGACCTGAGTTCAAATATAGCCTCAGATACTTACTAGCTGTGACTAAGTCACTTAACCCTTGTTTGTCTCACTTTCTTGGGCAAGTCCCTTCAATCTCCCCAGGCCTCAGTTTCCTTATCTGTAATGTAAGTTGTACTAGTTGGTTTCTGAGGTCCCTTTTGGCTTTAGATCTATGATCCTAAGACCTCAAAAATCCACCCTCCCCGCCCCCAAAAGACTTACTAGCTATGTGCCATAGTTTCCTCATCTATAAAATGGAGATAATATAATAGCACCTATCTTCCAGAGTTGTTATGAGGATCAAATGAGATAATAACTGTATAGCACTTAGCATAGTGCCTGGCACATACTACTATATAAATGTTAGCTATCATTACTATTAAATACTATTATCATTACTACTAAGACTTTGCAGAAAATTTTATTCAGTCCTGAAATATCAGCTAGGGGGCCACTAGGTGGAGTAGTGTATAGAGTGCTGGGCCTGGAGTCAGGAAAACTCATCTTCCCAGTTCAAATCTGGCCTCAGACTAGCTATGTGACCCTGACTAAGTCACTTAACCCTGTTTGCCTCAGTTTCCCCATCTGAAAAATGAGGTGGAGAAGGAAATGTCAAAACCATTCCACTATCTTTGCCAAGAAAACCCCAAATGGGGTCACAAAGAGTTGAAAAAAACTGAAAAAGACTGAACAAGAGCAGCTAAGGTAAGACATTTACATTTTCAAAGTCTTAATCTTCAAAACAATCTGGGTCAAGTCATTAACCTTTTGGTAAGTACCTACTGTATGCCAAACACTATGGAAAAGCCCTTGCCTTCAAAGTTCTATCAAATTGAGAGACAACACGTACATATGAATATAAGATTTATACAGGATAAAGTGGATATAACTACAAAATGAAGGCGCTAAGATTACCTGTAAGTTAATTATTATAGGAATTGCCATCCCTGCTTTACAGATGAAAAGACTAAACGCTGAGAGAGCAAAGTATTTTTCATATAGTCACACAGTGTTGGAAGTAGGATTCAAACCTCAGTTGTAATTGCCTCTAAGTTCAGAGTCCTTTACATTATCATAGCAAGTTGCCTCTCATCTTAAAAAGGTCTCAGGCACCCCTTCTTTTGACAATTGTGATCAAACATTCAAAACGGAAAATAAAATTACATTACTCCAATGTGGATACTTATGTCTAGCAATGATTGGTAGCAAAGTAAGAAAAGCAAGAATGAAAAGAAAGCAAGAACTGCCTAAACTCTTCTCTATTAGTTTTCTTTATTAGCCTTTTTAGGGAAAAACACACAATTATTCCCATTTGGTATTAGGCAGAGATTTGGTATGAATAGCAATACTGAAGTAATAAATTAAGAAATCATTCATTTTAGCCAAGAATACACAAAATGTCGGACACAAAAAAGTGTTGTTTCAGTTACGTCTGACTCTTCATGATCCTGTGGACCATACTGTCCATGAGGTTTTCTTGGCACAGATACTGGAGTGGTTTGCCTTTCTTTCTCCAGCTGGATTAAGGCAAATGGAAGATTAACTGATTAAGTGACTTATCCAGGGTCACAAATCTATTAAGTGTTTTGAGGATGGATTTGAACTCAGTTCTTCCTGACTCCAGGCCCTGTGCTCTATCCACTGTGCCACCTAGCTGCCTCTGAATAAAAAATAATAAACCTCAAAACTATACCTAAATAGTTAGCTTCAAGTTTCTAGGAGAAAAATTAGCACTTCTAGGAGAACAGAAGGATTTCTCTAGAAATATCATCACTGAGTTTTGTCCTGGAACTGATTACAATTCCACAAACCCTGAATAGAATTAAGTGATTGCAATGGCTTAGGTAAAATAATCTCCTTCAGGAAGCTCAGAGATAAGACTAGCAGCAACCAAGGGAAAACAAAAACAAAAATCCCAAGTCAAATATGCCGTTATCCTAGTTACAGACAACTCAAAATAACAGTGCTGCTAAATGTCTTCTTTTGTTTGTTTTTTATCATTTATTGAGGTCTTTTCGAATTTTGTACTTGTCATTTCCCCATATCTTCATCACCACATACAGCAAGCCTGTACGATCTCTGGCTCACAGGCCGCTTACGGCCGTTGACCTCCAAAGGATTTCAGGTGGTCCACGAAAAATGTAGAGGAAAATCTTTGGCATGCTGCAAGCGACCTGTGGGCCATAAGCAGCCCATACACCCAAGGTTGTACAGGTCTGACACACAGTCTTCCCTTGTAACAAAGAACAGATAAGCAAAAATCTTGGTGTGTGTTTGAAAGCATATTTAACATTCTACAATTATACTTCTCCCTGCTCTACTACAGGAAGTGAGGAGTTTCTTCAACTATTCTTTGGACCACAATTGGTCAATAGATTTTTTTTTTTAAATAAAGGTGATTGAAACCTTCTGTTTTTACATCAGTCATTTCCAAATATAGTAACTCCCTTCCCATATCTTTAGCAATGAACCTTAAGTTTCTATCAAAGAAAAGTAGTTAATCAAAAAGAAAAACTCAATAAAACACCCAATCCTGATAGCATACACAACGTTCTGTACTCCAAGTTCCCCACTCTAAGCTGAAGAGAAAGAAGAATGTTACATTATCTGTTCTCATAGAACAAAACTGATCATTATAAACACTCGAGAGTTTGGCTTCTTTTTATGTTCTTTGTATTTACATCATGGTACTCATTTGTAAGTTACTTTTTCTGGTTTGCTTCCTTCACTTTTCATCATTTCATATGAATTTTCCCATGTTTCTATCACATTCACCTAGTACAGTTTGTTCTACTATTACCAAACTGCCCCACCCCTCACTCCCATCTGTACTAAGGGGCTACTAAGACTACACTGGCACATAAACAAACTCTATCTCTGTCATTTATTTCCCTGGGATACAGGCTTGCTGAGTCAAAGGGCATGAATATTTTAATGACTTTGTTGACATAAATCCAAGTTGTTTTCCAAAATCAGTAATTCACAGCCAATACCAGTGCATTGTGTCTGTGCTCCCAGTGCCTCCATCTTTGCCTGCTGAAAGGTAGGAAGTGAAAACTCAGAACTGTTTCATTTACAATTCTCTCACTAGTGATTTAAAGCATACTTCAAATATGGCTGTCAAAATTTTGCAATTCTTTTAAAAAAAAAATACGAACTTATATTCTGGGGCATGATCCTTAACATTTTCTGACTCAAAGATTATTCCGCACTTATCAATTTACCTTTTTATTCTGGTTACATTAGTCTTATTTTTGTAAAACCTCTTTAAAGTTATACAACCAAAATTGTCTCTCATTTCCTTTATGCTCACTTCTACAGATTAAGTCAAGGAGTTAGCTAGCATTTTTAAGTACCTACTACATTCCAAAAATCGGAATAGGCAATGGAAATACAAACAGTCCTCAAGAACCTTATATCCTATCAGGGCAAATAAAGTACATATGTAAATATATTAATAATGAATAAAATATAAATGTGAAGTTGGTTCAGGAGAGAGTGCAGCAGTAGTCAGGCAAGTAAGGGGTAGAAAAGGCTTCGTAAAGAAACTCTTAAAGGAAGTATGAGATTCCAGTAAGTTAGAAGTGAGTACTAGCCTTCTGGGAATAATGGAAGGTCAATAAGGAGAACTGCCAGAAGAGGTTGGGCAACAATATAAAGGAAAAAAAGAGAAACTATGTATTAGGCTGATTATGAATTCTCTCACTAACCAGAGCTTCAAAGCACAGTAAACTATAATGTGATAGTTAATAACAGGACCTTTATATATTTAGAGCTTATGGGATAAGTGATATCAGCTGCATGTCTAAATTTATTTTCTAGCTCACTATTTTCTAGTTTCCCCAATATTTTCTATCAGATATTTTGTGTTCCTGAGTTTACTAAATTTTGAAATACTATGTTAATTTTCTCTGGGCCTTCCTTATCTATTCTGTTCCACTGATCTGCTCTTCTACTATTCACCCAATACCAAATGGTTTTGACGATCACTGCTTTACAATATATTTATGTTGACTAGTAATACAACCATGCCTTCCTTCTTTGGGCTATCCTTGCAATGCCCTGTCCCCGTTATTTTCTAGACCTTTTGCTCACCCAAATGAAGTTATTATTTGTCTAATATTTAAAGTATCACTCATTGGCAGACTGAATGGCATAGCACTAAATTTGTAACTTTTTTATATTCATGCAGCACTATAACAAATAAGCATTTCTCAAATAATTACTTGTTCCAGGAAAGAATGATTTATACTTTTATTAACATTAAACTGTGAATGTATCTTGACTTGGGCATTTAGGAATAGGTCAATAAATAGGGCAGATTAAATTGATATAGGAATAACAGTTCAAATACTGAGCATGTATAAATCTGGAGAGAAGACGTAAAAGTATAATAGCTGTCTTCAAACAATAAACAATGGGTAGCAATGTGCAATGGGTGAGAGATATAAGGAGGATATTTTGGCTTCAAAGATGAACATTTTTACGAGTCCAAAAATGGAACGAGCTAACATGTTCCATGGCATTATATCTTTGGAGATCACAGTTATTCATCTGCCAAACAAATATTTATTAAGCACCTACCGGGTTTAAGACATTGTCATGGACTCAGAAGGTAATATAAAGTTTATATTAAAGAATTTCTCCTATCATAGAGTTTTTTAGTCCAGTAAATTCAGTAAAGGTGTAAGGAACAAATAAGTTAACTACAATTACTATTATGTATTAGAGAGTTGTCAAACAAAAGCAGCTAAGGTCATTACTGACCAGAGGTTTCAGGAAAAGTTCATGGAGGTTATGAAGCAACTTTTGGTAGTAGGATTCAAAAATTGGTTGAGATATTTAACAAGATGCATTCTAAGGTTCATTCCAACTCTAATATTCAATCAATAAAAAAAAAAAATGACAAAGGTAGGAGAGTACAATGGAACTAATGTTATTAAATTACTCAAAAAATTCTTTAAAAGCTAAGCTATGTAACAACCAGAAATGACAATGATTAAGACTAACATCTCAAAAAGACAGAACAAAGGTTTTCTCCAAACCTTGCCAACAGGAACGTTCTTCACATCTTCCACGAACACCACCTCCCTAAGAGACCACTGCTCTTCATTCACCTTCTCCTCTTCTTTGGGAGCAGGAGTAGACCGCCGTCGTTCTTAGACAACAACAAAATGGTAAGTACCAAAAGAAAAAAAATTTAAAAGAGATTTTATAGATTTCATCTAAATATGAGAAAAAATTATCTACAATACACACACACACACGACTAATAAATAACACTAAGGTATAAAAAGGTGAAATGCCCAAGAACAAATGATTAATGAATTGTTGTATACAATGTCTTTATAAACTGACCTGTTTAAAAGGAAAAAAAAAAGCAGCCACTGTAGTAAATTGCCAATTATTTGAATAATACATTAGATTTGAGGAAAAAATAAATAGGATAAATAAACCCAAGTAAGGTTTATTTAAGGAATGAAAAATCTAGTAAATTATACATAGCTGTGGCCACAGATTACTCTGTGAAAACTAACGTTTCACTACAAACATTTCCTAAAGTCTTCCATAGCCAGAATCTGAAGAAACTACTTGACTGTAAGATAGAATTTGAAATGTATGGCATATACTACATGGTTTCAGGCTTTTTTTTTTTTTTTGGTATTGATCAATTTTTGCTGATTTTTCTTTTAAAAATATTTGTTTTCTGGAAGGGGAACAAGGAGAAATGCTGATGAGAAATCAATAAAAAAATTTCTTAAATTTATATTTTCTAACAGTTTATTATATGGATTACGTGAAGTAATCATATAATTATAAGTAACTACAGAATAATCAATTACAGAAGTCCAGAAACCTACAAAAAACTACTAGACAGCACATAAACATTCTAGAGCTAATCTTTCCTTAATATGAGATACAAATGGGTTCAGCGACAAAATTTCCCCCCACAAATTCCAAAGAAATAATATTTTTACAATACACACTTCAACAGAGCTATAATCTCATGGCTACAAAGTATTCTTTTTACAGATCAAAACATGTTATCTTATCATGTGCTGTTCTAATCCATGTTCTCCTAATCTAGCCAACATACTTGAATCTGTCTTCCAGTAGTTCGTAAATTTTGGGAGGACAGCATTTAAGCTATTATCCCTCTTTATTTCTTGTCTCTCACTCTTACAAGACTAGCCCACCCTCTTGCATTTCCTTGATGAAATTCCTTATATCACCACTTACTGAACAAAGGTCATTTTAAGAAATACAACAGAAGTCTACTTACACTCATCATTCACCTGTCTACCATCTTTTGAGTCACCTACAATTTCAATTCTTTCAGGACTATCATGTTAGAAGATTCACAACCATACAAAAATGAGACATAATTTTTTATTTTAATTTCTTTTTGGTGAGGCAATCGGGGTTAAGTGACTTGTCCAGGGTCACACAACTAGTAAGTGTCAAGTGTCTGAGGCAGCATTTGAACTCAGTTCTGCCTGATTCCAAGGCCGAAGCTCTATCCACTACACCACCTAGCTGCCCCAACATAATTTTTTAAAATGGGTTTTGGGGATAGGTAGCTGCTCGGTTCATTAAAAACACTGCATAATTTCCAAATGCAATCCAGCCTACTTTCTTGTTCCTCTATAATTCTGAATACCTGTCCCAGATATTGGTATTAATGGATACAGTAATTCAACAAACTGGGCAAACAACTCTAAGTTATGGTTGGGACAACAGAACTTCTCTAATTTTTAGCTTTTTCTTCATTAGATTAGGTGGTCCATCTGTTTTGAGTCAACACAAAACTCACAAAAGGAACCCTGTAACATAATGCTAAACTACATTCATAAAAGTAATGCGTCATACTTTGGAAATTATTCCTTCATTTCAACCTGATAGAGAATGCCATCCATGACAAAAACAGATAAACCCTTTTAAGGACAAATGTTTTGCTATTTTATCCCTCACATCTGATATTAATCATCACAGATGATTATCGTCACTTAAGAATGTTATCTCAGTGATTGTCAAGGAATCTTATATGGGTTCAACATATGCAGGGAAGATTCCTTGTTGCCTTTCACCCTACCAAGCCAAGTATTTTATTGTCAATCATCAACACCGTGAGAGCTAGCATTCTTCCACTCTTTGTATTAACTATGTGACTATGAAAATGTCACACGATGCAGAGAACTGTTTCTGAAAGCCTGCTGGTTCATTTCTGGTATTTTTCTCATCATTAAGAGAAAATGGAGGCACATGGATCATTTTATGTTTTTTTTTTTCCCTAGCAGTAATAATTTTTGATTTTTTTTCCCCTGCTTTTTCTAATCTCCCCCTACTCTGAGCTATGTAGTTAAATGATCCAATACTAATTTTAAGACCATTGCATATACCACCTATTTCCTTGGTATGCAATTTATATGATACAGCTAATCTTCCTGATTTCACTTTTATTAAAAAAAATCTCACAAAAATACCACACTAGATTTGTAATCACAGGACCCAAGTTCAAATCCCAGTTCTGTTACTTATTCTTATGACCATAGACAGGTCACTTCCCTTTTAAGTGTCAGTTTTCTCATTAATAAAATTAGGGAGATGAATTCAGTAACCTATGAAATCCTAATTTAAATCTATGATCTTGTGAACTTATAAATACAGAACATTTGGGATTGAGAAGTGAGCCCTATAACCCTGAACTATACATCAGACATTTTACTAAGTCCTAGAATTGTTTTTCAGTCATGTTTGACTCATTGTGACCCCATTTTGGGATTTTCTTGGCAAAGATACTGAAGTGGTTTGCCATTTCCTTCTCCAGCTCACTTTATTGATGAGAAAACTGAGGCAAACAGTGTTAAGTGACTTGCCTAGGGTCACACAGGTAGTAAAGATCTAAGGCCAGATTTGAACTCAGGAAAATAAGTCTTTCTGACTCCAGGCCCAGCACTTTATCCACTGTACCATGAAAATGCCCTTAAAAGAGAAGGCTATTAGAACAGATGAGGGGAGAGGTGATAAAGTCCTGAAATATGTCAGTGGGCATGGGAGCAGAGAAAAGAAGGAAGGGTAGAATCAATATGACAAGGGACAGCTAGGTGGCACAGTGTATAGAGCACTGACCATGAAGTCAAGAGGACCTGAGTTCAAATTCAGCCTCAGACCAAACACTTACTAGCTGTGTGACCCTGGGCAAGTCACTTAACCCCAACTGACTAAAAATTAAAAGAATCAATATGACATAGCATATGTTTAGGTAACCTGACTCAAGGTTCAGCTCTATCCACCCTTCTACCTAGCTATGTAAAGAGAGATTAAGTGGCTTGAATAGAGTAGTAGAACTAGTGTATGAATAAGTATTTGAAGACAGGTCTCAGACCAGCACTCTACTCACTATACAATGATGCCTCTTAAACTGAACATAATCTCTCTGTTCTGTTGATGACAAGTATACTGAAGGACTTTAGAGGTGATTCACTCTAACTCTACCATTTTACAGGAATCTGAGACACAGAAAAGTTAAGTGACTTGCCCAGAGTCACATAGCTAGCATGCATGCAAGCCAAGATCACAAATCTGGAGCTGCAGTGACCTGAAAAGCCTCTAGACTAAACCCTTCATTTTACGGATAAAGAAAATGAAGACCTGGACAGATAAGCAAGCTGCCTAAGGTCACACAGCAAGTGTCAGAGATGGGCTTTGATTCCAGGTCTTTGGACTCCAAGGCATGGTTTTTGCAAACTTGTACTGCAGGCCCTTATCAAGTTCCCAGAATTTCTCTAGCTCTTCATCCTCAGCAAAGGATGATGGAGCATAAACTGCAATCACCTTCATGGTGGTCTTTTTTTTTTTTTTAACTTATCATAAACACTAAAAAATATAACCAAGAGTTCCCACAAATGGTATTCATTTTGAACAAACCACCAACTACTTTTTTGTCTGCCTACGAAAAATGATTTAATTTAGGTACTAATTCACTTTAACTAAAGGTTTACTTTATCCTGGGAATATCAACATTACTCCAATACGATAAATAAAGACTATTATCAAAATTATAAAACTTTTTCTTCCTTTTAGATTAAGTATATATTTATACCATTAAAAAGATCACAGTAATATTTTAAAACTTATGCATCATCTAACAAGAGGTAGACTGAATAGAGCTACAATAAAAACAAACTTATTGTAAATATTTATGTAAAAATTTATACCAGCTACATAACTTACTATATGGCATTGATGCACTGCTTGCAATTGAAGACGCATCACTACATGTGGAAGCTGGAGAAGGTGGGGGACCCATTTCAGTTTTCACAGGCTCCTGTTTACTTTCAGGTCTAAAATTCAAAGTAAGATTTTATTTCTCAGTAAGAAAATAGGTATTGGAAAAAATATAACACTAAAACTTGGCAAAATGGCTTTTGAAAAATTAATTTTGTGTTAATCCATATTTATTAAAGCTTTGAAATATTTAAAATATACATGATGAACTTTTAGCGAAACTGGTACTTAGATGAGAAAATTATCAACCCTCAGAATACTAACAAACATGATTGGTTTAGGTATTAAAATATAAACCAAAAAACAAATTTACCAATACACATAATTTTCATACACTATTTGATATATTTCCTTCATTAAAAAAAAATCAACTATTCCACATATCTAGCATCAAGGAAGACAGTATATTAAATTCATCTGTACTTCAAGGGTTCAGTTAAGGGAAAGAATTCCACTAATGAGATATCTGCTATTGTTCAGTCATGTCTGATTCTTCGTGACCCCACCTGGGGTTTTCTTGGCAAAGATACTGGAGTGGTTTGCCATTTCCTTCTCCAGTTCATTTTACAGAAAAAGAAACTAAACAAACAGGGCTAAGTGACTTACCCGTGGTCACACTGCTACCAAGTGTTTTGAGGCCAGATTCGAATTCAGGAAGATAAGTGTTCCTGACTCCAGGCCTGGAACTCTACTGCACCATCTAGCTGCCCTTTTAGGGAATGTATGTAGCACTACTCCTTTGTCCTTAATCAAGAGATTTCCCACATTGGTCAAACAGATCAAACAAACTCAGTGATCTCTAAGCTTCTTAATCTATGCACTAGCAGCATAAACTTAGATGGCTCAAAAATTAGAATCTACCACTCAGACATGTCCAAATAGATTCAAGTGTTATCTACTAAAAGGTAACTAAATAAAGGTCTAAAGCTTTCTAAGGCATTGAGTGATGCAATGAGACACTGTAGTGGACTAAAGCAACAGACTTGAATTGAATCATCTATAACTGAAACGTTTTAAGCTTTTCAGTTCAATTTGTTAACTCAAGTTGGCAAAGTCAACTATATACTTCAGAAAAAAGTTTATTTAATGACCCATTTTTTTGTCCTTTAAAGAAATCCCACAAATAAATTTTTAGCTGGAAAAAAAATGTTATCTAATATCATTAGGTTAAAAAACAGAAATGAAACTAGCAATTCATTCTGTGAACCACTCTAATTATCTAGAACTATATTCTAGAAGCTTAAGGGGTCCAAGGCCTCATTATCATAAATTAATAATGTTGTTTACCAGAAGAAAAATGAAACAAATCATTGTGATATCTCCCAAGCTAAGAATAAGCAAGGAAAACAGGACGGGTTCTCCTGAAAAGTGTAAAGAGTTGAACCATAAACATTCTGAAACCCAAAAGTAAAATACTTGTGTATATTTACAACTATAGAACAATTGAAAATATTTTTCATCAATGTCAAAAAATAGACCAAAATAATTATACCAAGTAAACACATGTTGTTGAACTACTACCACCAGCACTACCACCACCACCACCACCACCACCACCACCACCACCACATTATGATGGTGGTGGTAAGTGAATGCTGAGTAATGATTTATATACTTCTACAAGAAAGTAACACAACAAAGCTCAAGTAGAATATAAGAATCCAGTTAAAATCACTATCTTACTTTATTTTTCAACTTAACAGCCTTTTTTATTAAGTTTAAGAAAACTAAGGAAAAGAGGATATAGAACTTTGCACATTTTCAAGTCAACTTTAAAGATTCTACAGCAGCTTTAGATGACCATAATAATCTCAGATTTTCAGGTTTATTTGATAATTTCCTAAAGAAACAAATATTTAACATTATTTATTAATGACAGTTTATAGTTAAAATGTGTAACATTAAAAAACATCTAAAAATAAAGAGAAACTGGGGGAGTGGGGATAATGATAAAGTTTTCTTTAACATCTCTGATGGTTGAAGGGGCTTCCTCAGAGTGAGGAATACATGCGTCAAGCAGCCTAATTTTTTTATTAGGTACCCACATTTTAATGATTTATTTCCCCAAGGGGAAAAAAAAGGACACAAAACTTAGAAATACTTCTTTCAAAGCAAACAGTCCTACAATTTTTCTAAGCTATGATCTGTGACCAAGATATAGTAAGAAGGAAAGATGACAGAGTAGGAAAAAAAAAAATACCAGGCTCTCCAAATTTCCCTCACAAACATCAAAGTGAACTTAAGAGTGGCAGAAATACTTAAAAGTCGGGGCAAAGATGTTATCCTCCTAAGACAATCTGAGAAGCCTCAGGAAAAACTCCACCTCCATGGGCAGAGGTTTGGCTAGAGTAAAATGCAAACACTTTCAGAAAGACTCTGCTGAAACCTGCAGGTAGCTGGGTCCTCCACTTCTGGAACTTCATGGGACACTGTGGGGGGGTCTATTTGGCAGGCCCAGCCACGCTGACCCACCAAGGTCCAGGCTGAGGCTGTGGGTATAGGAACAAGCCCATATCTGGGGGTGGGGACCCTGCTGGCTGTGGCCATGTGCAGAAGAAGAGTTCCTGGTTTCCATTCCAAGCCAGAGGGATGAGTTGCCCAGAAGGGACCACAGGGAACAAGAGCAGCCATAGACGGGGCCATAGCTTTGGCTCAGGTTACAAAGCCAGGATTAGGCACCCAGGCAGTGCTTAGGAAACAACACTATGAAAAACTGGAAGCCTGAGGCATCACTCCCCACTACTTAGGACTAGACACTGACTATAATAATAAGCCACTAAGAAAAATAACAATGAGTAAGCAAAGGAAAAAGAATTCGACCACAGCAACTATGGGGATAAAGAAGATCTGCATTAACACTCAGAGATAGTGCAGTTAAAAAAGCCACTCCTACTTTAAAGAAAAATGTCAAATGGTTACAAGCCCAAAACAGTTCTTGGAAGAACTTAAAAAGGACTTTAGAAGTCAAGTAAGTGAGGATGAGGAAAAATTAGGGAAAAAATTAAGAGCAATAAAAGAAAATCAAGAAAACTATGAAAAGAAAGTAAATCAACTGGAAGAGATCCAAAAGCTTAAGAAAAAAAATAACTCCTGGAGCAGCTAGGTGGCACAATGGATAGAGCACCGACACTAGATTCAGGAGGACCTGAGTTCAAATGTGGCCTCAGACACATAACACTAACTAGCTGTGTGACTCTGGACAAGTCACTTAACCCCACTGCCTAGCAAAAACAAAAAAATAAAACAACTCCTTTAAAACTAGAATTAGGCAAGGAGAAGCTAATGATGTCACAAGACACCAAGAAATAATAAAACAAAATCAAAAGAATGAAAAAAATAGAAGACAATGTGAAACATCTCATTATAAAAACAAGTGATCTAGAGAAGAGATCAAGGAGACACAATATTAAGAATTGCTGGCCTACCTGAAAGATATGATTTTTTAAAAAAGAGCCTAGATACAATATTATGAGAAATCACTAAGGAAAACTGCTCTCTCTTATTCTAAAGTGGGTAAAACAGAAACAGAAAAAAATTCATCAATCACCATCTGAAAGACATCTCGATATGAAAACTTATAGGAACTTCACAGCCAAGTTTCAAACCTCCCAGGTTAAGGAGAAAATACTATAAGAAACAAGAAAAAAAAATTTAAATACTGTGGAGCTATAATCAGGATAACATAAAATCTAGTAGCTTCTCCATTAAAAGTTTGTTGAATATTATTGGAACATTTTATTCAGAAGAGCAAAGGAGCTGGGTTTGCAACCAAGAATAACTTACCCAGCAAAGCTGAGTATAATCCTCAAAGGGGGAAAGGGAGGGAGGGAGAGATGTGCAGGCATTTTATGAACTGAAAGACTTTCAGCTACAAACATGAAAACAGGATAGAGGAAATACACAGTTAGTAACCGTAACTGTGAAAAAAAATTTTATAGCAAGTTTCCCTGATAAAGACCTCATTTCTCAACGACATAGAGAACTGAGCCAAACTTAAAGAATTAAGAGGTAATTCTCCATTGATAAATGGTCAAAGATATGAACAGGCAGTTCTCAGATGAAGTAACCAAATTATGCATAGTCATATGAAAATATGCTCTAAATCACCATCGATTAGAGAAACACAAATTAAAACAACTCCAAGCTACCACCCAACACCTGTGATATCAGCTAATCTGACAGAAAAGGAAAATGATAAATGTTGAAAGGGATATGGGAAAATAGAGACATGAATACACTGTTTGTTGGTAGAATTGTAAACTGATTCAGCCATTCTGTAGAGTAATTTGGAACTATGTCCAAAGGGCTATAAATCCATGCAGACTCTTTGACCAAGCAAAGCACTACTAGGTCTGCATCTCAGAGATAAAAACAAAAAGGAAAAGGACCTATATGTACAAAAATATTTATAGCAGCTCTTTTAGTGGTGGCAAGGAATTGGAAATGATTGGGGATGATCATCAATTGGGGAATAGCTGAACAAGTTGTTGCATTTATGATTGGAATATTTTATTTATGATAAGAATACTATTGTGCTATCAGAAATGACAAGCAAGATGGTTTCAAAAAATCTGGAAAGACTTACAAGAACTAATGTAAACTGAAATGAGCAGAACCAGGAGAACACTGTATACAGTAACAGCAATACTGTTCATACTGTTCATCTACTATGAATGACTGAGCTATTCTCAACTACACAATGATCCAAGACAATTGTGAAGGACATATGATGAAAAATGCTATCCATATCCAGAGAAAGAACTGATGGAGCCTGAATACAGATTGAAGCATACTTTTTCTTTACTTTATTTTTCTTTCACAATGTGACTAATATGGAAATATGTTCTGCATGAGTGCATATGTATAACACATCAAAATCCTTGCCTTCTCGGGGGGGGGAAGGGAGGGTTTTAGACCTCAAAAATTTTTAAAAACAAGTATTAAAGATTGTTTTTACAAGTAATTGAAGAGAAATTTTTTTAAAAAGTTAAGAAGATGAAAAGAATCTTAGATAAGCTAGCTCTGACATATATATATCTGGAGAGAATTGAATGGGAACAGATACAAATATACCTTCTTCTCTACAGTACATGGTACCTTTACAAAAACTGACCATTTATTAGAGCATAAAAACTTTAAAATTGAGAATTTTTATACAGTTTCTCAGATAAACACCTCATATCTCAAATACATAAAGAACTTTGTCAAATTTATAAGAATTTATAGTCACTCCCCAATTGATAAATGGTCAAAGGATATAAACAGACAGTTTTTTGATGAAGAAATCGAAACTATATATAATCATATGAAAAAATACTCTAAATCACTATTTATTAGATAAATGCAAATTAAAACAACCTTGAGATATCATCCGACAGCTATCCAATTGGCCAAAATGATAGATGGGGAAAATGACAAATGTTGGATGGGATATGGAAAAATTGGAACCTTAATTTACTGTTGGTGGATCTGTGAGCTGATCCAACCATTTTGGAGAAAGATTCGGAATTATGCCTATAGAGTTATTAAACTGTCTATACCTTTTGATCCAGCAATACAGCTATTAGGTCTGTTTCCCAAAACGATTACGGAAAATGGAAAAGAATTTTTATGTTCTAAAATATTTGTAACAGCTTTCTTTGTGGTGACAAAGAACTGGAAATTGAGGGGATGCCATCAATTGTGGAATGGCAAAAAAAGTTGTGGTATATGATTGTGATGAATGTTATTATGCTATAAAAAATGATGATCGATTTTGAAAAAACAGACGACTTACATGAAATAATGAAGAGCAAAATGAGCAGAACCAAGAGAACATTGTACACAGCAATACTGTTCTAACAATAACTTTGAATGACTAAGTCATTTTGAGTATCATAAATATTCAAATCAACTATAAAATACCTATGAAGGAAGATGCTATCTTAACTCAGAGAAAGAACTGACAACTAGAAATATGTATAAGATGGTTTTACGTGTGTGTGTGTGTGTGTGTGTGTGTGTATGTGTGTGTCTCTAATGGCATTCTCCAGGGCAGGGGGGAGAGGGAGGAAGAAAAAAAAAAGCACAGAGAAAAAAAAAAATTTAAAAATCAGCACAGAAAAGCAGGGTACCTTTGAAAATGATGCACAGTATTTATGACATAGCCTTCCCAAAAAAAGTAAACTGCATGAAATGGAAATGAATGGTTTTATATTGAATCCTCTTTTCATGTTGTGCTGTGTACATGGAATGTTCCTTCTGGGGGTCTTTTTGTGTTTAAAATTAAAATGAATAAAAGTTAAAAATAATAATATTAATAAAGACTGTGAGGGAAAAAAAGATATAGTAAGAAGCTTGAAGATGATTCAGTAGGGTTAACTTACCAAGAACTTCATCTAATGTTGGTCTAAATAAAGAATATTTTTAGCAAAAAAAATAGTCCTGAATTTGTAAGAGGGAGTAGTCTAATGGATAAAATGCTGATAGGAAAATTCCATGTTACATGACAATCAATTCTTCTCATTAACCTTCCTATTAAGAATTACCAGGATTACTATAAATTAATGAAGGCCCAACTTAAAACACTAAATGACTAATAATTTCTTCTCTAGTACACATAGACTTTTAGGGAAATGAACAAAGTTGCTGCTAGGCAGTTTACTATTGTCTTTTATTTATTTCATTAAACAAAACACTGAAATATGCTTTTCAGGTAAGTTTCTTGAAAAAATAAGTTTTTGAAGAAAAACAAGTTTTCATAGGATCTTTTTATGTGTCTATCATGTAAAGTTGTTGCAGTTCCTTTACAAGGTCATGAATTTCAAAAAATATTTTAAAATTAACACTTCATTAAAAGTACTTACTTAGCTTCAGTAGTTTTGCTAGCTTTCTCCATGTTTTTCAAGCTTTCAGGTGAGCGAAGTTGGAATCTACAGCTGTCATTCATATTCCAAACTGACTCCATTAATACACCAACTTTAGGAATTCCAGCACTAATTGAAAAGGCAACTGCTCCAGCATGATAGAGAGGATTATTTCTCAAGCACACCTGACAAAAGAAAATTATCAAGCTACTTAAGACCATATTACAAAGGAAATTAAAAAAATGACAGGAATACTAGGAATCAAGCATTCCTGCCCAAGCTTTCCAAATCAAGGGAACATGAAATAAAGAACAAGAAAAACAAAGAACAAATTTAAAGAATTCCATAAGCAAAGTTACATAAGTTAAGAAAATTAAGAAACTTAAGTAGTCTTTACATAAACCTCAGTATTGTGGTCCATTACCAAGTTGCTGTTGTTTTTTTTTCTTAAAGAAGGTAACAGTAAACAGGAAATCATTTTTTTTAACGGCAGCTTTACAAGCATCACAAAAGGAACAAGGAGAGAATACATACGAAAAATACCAGAGAAGAAAGCAATACAATTTAAAAATTATGACTCGTATAGAATAGTACAGTATTTGGTTCACTGATTTACGAGATAAATATACATCCCCTCTTTGTCTTTATCATGCCTGGGGCTTTTTGAAAACTACTACCCCTGCTTCAGTTTTCTTCATTCTAAAACAGGAACAGTAATACTTCCCAGGGTTACTGTGAGTTGGCAAACCTTAAAGCCTTAAACATCAATTGAGAGTGTTTGTGAATTTCTTGAGAGGAGGAGAGGGATGCAGTAGGGGCAAGCATTAGACATGTGACTTCACTTGAGATAGTAAACAGGATGAGAAAATTTCCTTTACCAAAATAAATGGGAATCTCCTTGTAAGTAGGGACTGTCTCATTCACTGTATTTGTAACCCCAAGGCCCAGTTTAACTTACAGTCTCAGAAAGGGAACCTTAAAAGTCAGCCCTGGATCCAAGCCATTAGCCCCTCAGAGCCATTATCACTGACTTCTCTTCAGAGACATCCCTAAGAATTCAGTCCTTAACCAACATGCTTGCCTGCTTGTGGCCTCTTCACTCCTGGGATTTCCTCAGAAGCCATGTGTTAACCTGAGATTCAGGCCACACACCTGTAGTCATTTGCTCCTGAGGCTGCCCAGGGAACCTTTCATCATCCCGGACCCAGGCATCCAGCAAGTGGACTCTTCACTAAAGATAAGTCCCTGCTCTATAACAGCTCTGGATGCAGCAGCCCATCCCTATCTTTACCTCAGGACATTCATGAATACACCTACAGCTTTTATCACATCAGACCCATCCTGAATTACCAGCAACCTTCCGATTCATACTCACTCTGCCTATACCTGTGCTGTCAAATGGTTCTCCTGAGTCTCACAGTATTCAACATCTTCACCTACTACAAGGTTAGAGGAAAGGCCTCTAACAGTCTAATCACCCGCTCCCCCATCAAAAAGACCTTTCTTCAGACATTGATACTCTGTACAAACTTATTCCTCAACGGTTAGCGTCCCATTAACGTGATTCTGAACAACGAATTGTCATTGTACAAAATCTATTACCCATAACCATAGCCCACCCTTTTAATCAGTCTCCCTTAATCCTATCCTCTATAATTTCAGATCTTCTCACACCTTCCACTAGATTCTCTGTAAAGCCTGCCTTCTTGGTTAAACTCACTTTCATCTTAAGTTTTCTTTTCCCACTTTCTCTCACCTTCACTGAGACCTGCATATTGCAATGAGACCTACATATTGCAATGAGACCTACATATTGTACTTTCATTCAAATCCCCTGATTTACTCGTTGTAAATAGTCCCTGATCCTCAAGTGACACTTTAAGAATCTCCCCTTATAACCATCATCTAGAACCTCTCCTCTGTTGAAGTTCATTAACTCTATCATATTTATCCCCCCAATCAAAATTCTAGAATAGTGTTATCTATCAGGCTCCAGGCTCCTTCCTCCCTTCTTCAACTAATTCAGTGCCTTGCTCAAAGTCTTTCTCTCTTCTCTAATTCTTGACATAATAGAAGAGAACTTCAACATACATTCCAACAACCTAATTTCCCAATTTCTCAATCTACTCATTTCAGATTACTGATGTACTTCTCTTTATCTAAACAACATATAGATATAGTCATACCTTTGTTTTTGGGAGCATCCATATGTGTTCCACTTCCATATTTATTAACTGTAATTCCTTTCTCTGATTATAATCTCCTATCTATCTTTCCGTCTACCTTGTAATCCCAATCTCCCTTTTTTATCCTCACTATGACCCTTAATTCCTATACCTTTTACTTCTTTCCCAGATCATCAACTCTTCTCTGGCTACATACCCCACACCTTCCTATCTCAACCCCTTGATGAAATATCTCAATGCCAAACTATACTCTACAGTATATAGTACTTTGATTACTTGTCTAGGGTTGTTCAATTGTGTCCAACTCTTCATGATGCTATTTGGGGTTTTCTTGGCAAAGATACTGGAATGTTTTGCTATTTCCTTCTCTAGCTCATTTTCCAGAAGAGGTAACTGAAGCAAATAGGGTTAAATTACTTGCCCAGGGTCATACAGCTAGCTAATTAAATGACTTGCCCAGGGTCACACAGACACACAAGTGTCTAAGGCTGGATTTGAACTCTGGTCTTCCTGACATTGGACCTGGTGTACTTTGCCTCTTTATCCTATGCATTTATCTTCAACCTTGTATTACACCTCTACTTAGCTCCTATTCAAATGCAGCTGAATGGAGCTGGAGAAAATTTACTGAGTCCTCTATAAATTTATGTTATATCATCTCAACTGGGTCCCTACTGAATCACTTTACACACACCTGATTCACCAGTACAATAATCTCAGCAGCTATTTCAAACTTTTTCATAGTTCCTTAAGCCTCTCAGAGCAGTCCCTCCACCTAGACACTGACCTGAAAACCTTGTCTCACATTTCACTGAAAAAAAGAGGCCATTCCTTCCCCTCTCCTCTTCACCTCACATCACTAACATGTCTTCAGTCACAATCTCCTCCACCCTCATTTTCACAAGAGATTTGCACTTAACCTTGACAAAGCAAAACCTTCCACAGGAATAAGTGGTCCCATTTTTTCTCATTTTCTCCATGAAATTCTCACCTTTACTATATCCCCATTCTTTCACTTCTCAGTCTACTGCCTGCTATAAACCTATGTCTCTCCTCCATCATCCAAAAAAAAAAAAAAAAACACCCTTACTTGACTTGACAAATCCAATCATAAGAGACTCAATAAAGTGAAGATAATACATGTAATTCCTAAGAACTTTATCATCATTAGGGCACAGTTAGAAAATCTATATCAACAGAAGGCATAGGTCAGAGCCAAGATTTTGAGATTAGCTCAAAAAAAAAAAACTGAAGGGGTGAGAAAGAGGAAATGTACTGGAAGGGGGAAGGCAGATGTAGAATGGGGAAATTATCTCATGTGAAAGAAGCATTCAGAGAAAAGCTTTTACAGTGGAGGGGGAAATAGGGAAGGGTGAGCAACAACTGAACCTCATTCTCATTCAAAATGGTTCAAAAAGTACACACACACACTCACACCCACAAACACTCTCTCTCTCCCCCTCTCTCTATCAGTTCAGAATGGGAATGTACCTTACCCAACAGGTAAATAAGCAGGGAAAGGGATAAGAGAAAGGGAGGTAAAATAAAAGGAGACAGCGGTCAGAAGCAAAACAGACTTTTAAGAAGGGATAGGATAGAGAGAGAGTGAGGGACAAATGGAAGAAAATAGGATGAAGGTAAATACAATTAGTAATCATAACTGTAAATGTGAATGGGATGAGCTCACTCAAAGTGGAAGGAGAAAGTAGAAAGGATAAGAAACCAGAATGCAACAATACATTGTTTAACAAGCGACACACTTGAAACAGACACACAGAGTTAACAGGGAAACTACATTTTGATAAAAGGTATCACAGACAACAATGGATACCTAGGTGGCATGGTTGAACACCAGGCCCGATGCAGGAAAACCACAGACAAATAAACAAAAACTTTTACAGCAAGTTTCTGTGGTAAAGGTCTCATTTCTGAAATATACAGAGAACTCTGTCAAATTTACAAAAATAAAAGCCAATCCCCATTTGACAAACAGTCAAGGGATATGAACAGGCAGTTTTCATGAGAAAAGTTATCTACAATCATATGAAAAAAATGCTCTAAATTACTATTGATTAGAGATATGCAAATTAAAACAACTGTGAGGTACCACCTCACACCTATCAGAAAGGACAAATGATGGAAGGAAAATAGGCACACTAATGAACTATTGGTGGAGTTGTGAATTGGTCCAACCATTCTAATAAACAATTAGAAAGTATGCCTAAAGGGCTACAACCTTATGCATACCCTTTGACCCAGCAATATCTCTATTAGGTCTGTATAATGTAGGTCTGTACACTAAAGAGATTTAAAAAAAAAAAAAGGAAAGGAAAAAGATCTATATGAACAAAAATATTTATAGCAATCTTTTTGTGGTGACAAAGAATTGGCAATTGAGGGGATGCCCATCAAATGGGGAATGGCTGAATTTTAAGGTTTGGCATATGATTGTGATGGGAGTACTACTATGTTATAAGAAATAATGAGGGGGATGATTTCAGAAAAACATGGGAAGACCTATATGAACTAAAGCAAACTGAAATAAGTAGGACCAGTTCACTGTACATAGTAACACCAATATTTTAATGATAATTAACTGTGAAAGACTTAGTTGCTTTTATCAATACAATGTCCCAAGAAAATTCCAAAGGACTCATGATGAAAAAATGCTATCTACCTCCAGAGAAAGAGCTGATGAACTCTGAGTGCAAACTTTAGTATAGTTTCCTCACTTCATTTTTCTTGCTTTTTTTTTTTAATTGAGTGGTAAGTCTAATATGGAAATGTTTTGATATTTGCCTTCTCAGTAGGTGAGGGAAGGCCAGGAGAACTCAAAATCAAAAAAAAAAAAGAGGAAACGTCCCAATCTTTCCGGAGCTTTTATCTCAGAGACAAGAAGCGACATGACAGTGGAAAGAAATGAACCAAGAGTCCAAAGCCCTGGTCTAGTCCAGGCTATAAAACTTAATAACTATATTACTGAACATGAGCCTAAGTTGGTTTGCCTAAATTACAAGACTGATGGAGAAAAAACAGAGAAATGTGTGCTGAGGCATTTATTTCCCTTGCTAAACAATGAAATTAGTTTAGTAAGGGAAACAAGGAGGAAAGTTATTTAAAGTTATTTAAAGAAATTTAGAATCACATGGGCAAAAGACTGAAGGTTCAATAAGTATTAAATTCTAAAAAAATTAAGGGAAACTTGTAACTGAGATAATGATCAAGTAGATGAAAACAATAATTTATTTTTGTTGGCCTTTTAATTCAAAGATGTAGGTGAAAATGATTAGGATCCATGAATGTAAGTATGGCTGAACATAATAAATGACCCCATGGTCATATGAGGATCATTGTCTTCACACTTTGCAACCTAAGGAAATTTCTCTGGTAAGTGACTCAACTGACCATAGAAGAAACTGTTTTCAACTTTAACTGCCTCAAACTCTATTTTACCCAAAAATGTTCAAAAATACTATCCCATTCTTTATTTATACTCATCAGACTGGTCTAATTTATTGCTGATTCTAAGCTATCAAAAGCCATAGAACCCTGTGGGGATTATTTCTGATTTCTCCACATACAGTTAGGTCACTTAATCTTCTAATAATAAAACAGCTACTTTGGAATCTACCATGAAGTGGGTCCAGCTGGAAAAAAGGACTAAAAGAACATTAAAATTCTTTATTTTGATCCAATTAAACATATATTAAGCACTTATTCTATGTAAATAAATCTAAAATTGGAAAGCCAAAAAGGGATATGCATGATTGAAAAAAAAAATGATCAACAGCCATAGCCATGGGCATTAGCATGGAATATGCTGCACAGAAACCAGGAGCAAAATTCAGTGAGATTAATGGGCAAGACCAGAGATATCCAGTATTACCATGAGATTTTCTATATAAAGGACAGGCAAAAAAGAGTGCTGCATCATATCAACAGTAAAACTGAACAATGAAGAAAGCTTCCATGAGAAAGAATTCGTAGGATTCTTGTAAAGCTGAAAAGGACTTTAGGGATCATCTGGTTGATAACCCAAATCATTTATGTAATACTTTAAAGCTTATAAAACATGTTATATATGTTATCTCATTTGATCCTCACAACAACCTTGTCAAGTAGGTGTTATTATCCCATTTTTCAGGTAAGGAAACTAAGGCTGAATTAAGGTTGGGTGACTTGCCAAAAGGGTAGAGAATGTACAAAGAAGGATTTATTCAGGTCCTCCCGAATAAGGAATGTCATATTATTACTAAAAAGGAAGAACAACTGCACCTGCCAATGGAGGTTAACCATAAGACTTTATGACTAAATTTTTAAAAACACCATGAAGAAGGAGAAAGCACCTTTTAAAGAGAGGCTCTTTTCTCTCTATCAAACAGTCTCCACACTTACCTGGGTGCCAACTGTGATATTTGGCATTGAGGAGATACCAGCACTGGACTTGGGCTTTTTATTTTTTGCCCTCGCCTTTTCTAACATCTTCTTCCTCTGACTAAAAGGGACCACACCCCTAGAAGAGAATACACACACCAGACAAATGAGAAGCTATAACTCAATAGGACCTTCCATTACTTTAACATGCTATTCTTAAAGCACTGCTATGATCAGGAAGAGGTATTTTTAAAGACTTTATTTATTCCAAGAATTTTAGAATCAATTTAGAACAACTAGAATTTTAGAATCAATTTATCCTTCAATGCTTGAAGGATAAATTCCAGAATATTAAGAAGGAAGACTGCTATAATGTGGAACAAAATTTTAAACACTTTATTTAAAAATGTAAAAACCAGTCCTCACTCCTGGGCCATACAAAAACAAGTGGCTTTGCTAGGGCCCTGCTATGGAGAAAGAAATTCATGTGCTAAGTATAATAGATGGCATGTTCACATTTCTGCGTATACTGTAGAGTGCTTTATCCACTGCCAATACTGTTAAATCATCTTCACTAGCTGATAATCAGGTATTTTCTGCTACCTCGCATTATTTGGAAATTTTTCTAATGATAAACAATAAAAACCATAGCTTGCTTTTTGTAGTAGACATGGATAAGAATCCCTTTGCCAGTAATGAGTTGGCCCTCATCTCTAATCAAATTTGCTTAAATCCATTCATTGTTAAAATTACCAATCCCAGAATGACAGCTTCAAATTGGGTTCCACAGGGCAAATAATATATTATTTATTTTATCACCTATATACCTTCTAGAGATTCAATAGCTAAATACTTGCAGTTATCCTCAAAGCAGATCTACTTTAGAAAACTGAGTATTTTATGTACTCTAAAATAAAATGCTGATAAAAACCTGAGTCCAACCCTTAAGTCATTTAAAATCTATTCTGTCTGATATACTAAATATTAGTCAGGCCCCAGGTGTTTAGAGAACTTAAAACATGAAATTTAATTTTTACTTTAACTCATTGATAGATGTAAGAAATATCTGGGCCTTTTTTTAAAAATGCAAGTTTAAATGGCTCCCCAAATCAATTACTTTTCATGAATACCAATCCTTGTTATTCGTTTATATTAAGATGAGGTACATACAATTAAACTCAGATGACGGGTTCATAACCCAGTGTCAGTAGATTAGGTACTTACAATTAAACTTACAACTTATTTTTTAAAGTATTTTCATAACTGTATTTCACCATGTTTTGTTTCCTTTGATCCTATGTATTTTTATTTCATTCATTTAAAAGCATTATGCTGATAAAGGATGCATAGTCTTTACCAGACTGCCATAAGAGTCCATAACACACAAACAAGCTGAGAACCCCTAGCTTAGAGCCATCATTTAAATTTCAAAAGTAACATCCCTGTACCATAATGACATTTTCTATCTTGGTCACAAAATAAGTCGAGAAACATGTGTCAAGCTGTTGTTTACAAGGTGCTGTAGCCGACACCTAGACTATTTCTTGTCCTCAAGAAGCTAAGAAAATATGGCACAAGAATGATACACAATAATACATCATAGACCCTGAATGCCAAGTTAAGGATTTTGAATTTTATTCAGTATTAACATCTTGACCACAATATCTAATTTATTCCTAAAGAAGAATAGTTTGGCAACAGGGTTAAGGACAGATTTGTGGGGAGGAAAGGGGAGAGGGAATGTTGGAGGCAAGAAGATTAACGAATAAAGATAATACAATACTTCAGACATGTATAAACCAATGCTAGGGATGACAGAAGTAAGAATAAATGAGTAAAATAGTAGATTAACAGGATCTCATTTCTGATTAGATGAAAGTAATAAACAACAAAGAATCAAAAACAAAATTGGGCTTTCAGCCAACTGAAAGACAAATGGGGGATTAAACAATACTGACACTGATAGCATGAGTGAAATTAGAAGGAAGAACCCTAAGCGAAATTAGGAAAAATCTGTAGCAGAAGAAAAATTAGACCTATTTTCACAGTGAAAAAATGTCACACAAGCATTTTGATAGTTTCATATATTATAGGGAAAAAACTATAGGGGGAACCTATTATATTGACAGTTGTTTTAGAAAACAAAAAAGTCTAACCATCTGATCCCCGCAATTATGTTCTACCTTTTCTAGTATTAATCAAAACAAATAGCTGTTTCAGTTTAAACCTGAAAAAAAAAAAACTTTACAGGCATCACAAAAATGTTTATTAAAAATGTACTCTTTATTGATTACTATTTCACCCTCTTGGACAACTAGCAATGAAATTATTGAAAAGCCCTTATTAATTCCACACAAAAGAATTTGGGAAATGCTGTTGGCTTTTTTATTGGCATTGTTTTAATAAGTGTCAATTTACCTGCCCTCTTCAGGGCTGCAAAATATTTTCAGGTGTGATATTCACTGACAACATTAACTTCATCTTTTTACTTACCACCAATACAGATTATTCTCTAGTTGAGCACAGGTGTAAAGAGCACAACAGTGTAATGAAACTATCCGTTCTCCCTGAAGCTCTGAGTAAGTCTGTGCAGTATGCTCTAACTTAGAAGCGACAGAACTTAAAGTTTCATCCACCCATGTAGCAACCTAAAGAACAAAATGCTGCTTGTTTAGATAAAAATTTCCACAAAGAAGTTTCTCATAAACATCCATGACTTACCACACTTGATTCAGACACAAAGAGAACAGAGTAACTGAAATTCTATAATGGTTCTGAGTTAAATGCTGCAAAACAATTATATTGCAATTCTTCCATTATATAAGCAGAAAGGCATTTTTTACAGTTCTTTTACATACCAGAAATTCAGAAATATATACAAATTGCTTGCAAAATATACAATTTCCAACTGTTTTTGGCATTAACCAAAAGTACTCAAATCTGTTTCATTAGTTTAAAAAAAATTCTTCAAATATAAAAATTTTAGACACAAAATGCATACTTTTTCAATGTGTTTTGTAAAGCTCTCTCCCTCTTCTCTCTCCCCTCTTTCCCTCCCTACCCTACAGCAGAAATCTATAGCAAGAAATGTTAAACACTCCAAAGATAAACCAGATAACAGAATTAACTGTCCTCAGAATCCCACCTAATTTTAACCAACAATCTATTTCAAATTTCTCATAAAATTCACACACATATGTAGAAAAACAGTGAACATGTACTCATTTCTAATGGAAAAAAAAAAGAATTTAATTAACAACAGCAATGTGAAGTGTTTCATACCTTATTATTGTCTGTAGCTACAGTTGCTCTGATACTATTTGCAGAAAGGAGAACTATCTTTTCATTGGTTAACCCCAAAAATGTTGCTCGTGGATGATGTAATGAAGGATTCTTTGAAAGCATAAGAAAAATGATTACTAATTTATAAGCTGATTTGTAAAGCTAATTGAACCAGAATTTGAGGAGGTCAAATACCTGCGCATTCCTGTAAGGCTCTGATTCACTCCATTTCCACTGATAGAGCTCCCCTTTATTACTAACTGCCAAAAGCTCAGAATACAAAGCTCCAATGGATGTAAATTTTGTTCCATCCTATAACATAAAAGAAATTAGAATAATAAAATACTATGATGAAATATTTCTGAAGTTTATACATTTGCACTATAACTCATCAAAACATTATCTAGGAATCAGGGAAAAAATAAAACCAAAAAAAACATGTTTAAAATGTAGAAAGGAACTTGTTTATACAGAAAGACAATTTATTCACTATTACCATATTAAAGAGGGGTAGGGCAGGGAAGCTAACCCTTTCAGCTCAGGAAATGGGAAAGGGAAGGGTGGCAAAAGAGATTATCATGAGTTTTTGGGAAAGGAGGAAATGGGGGGAAAAGAAAGGATTCAAAATTTCTGCTACTTAAAAATCTGTATATTCCATCTCTAATCTTTGCTAATTAAAAGCATCCTCTCTTCCTCCATGAAGCTTTCTTTTCTCAGCCAAAAATGATCTTTCCCTCAAGTGTCATATAGCACTTTCCATTTTGGCTTATATTTCAATGTGTCAAAAAATTTTATACAGATCTTATTTCTCTTATTTGACTATCAGGAGTTAGGGTGAGAACAATGGTGATACATATAGGTAAAGAACAAAAGGAATATGGGATACCAGGAAAGAAATGAGGCCGTCAAAATGAAGTGTAGCGGTATACGGAAATTTACCAGATTCACACCCGGCAATGGCCGAAATTACAAAACATTATAAATACAACATTTTTCATTATAAATATAAGTATGAGGTATAAATTGCCACTATCTCCTTCAGTTATCATATCCTCATGATCACAGGATAACAGATTTTAAGCTGGAAGGAACGATAAACACAAATTCCATTTAGTCCAACTCCAGTATTTTATAAATACAGAAACCAAGGCCCAGATTAGTTAAGTGACTTAAATTATCATCTCTATGCAGGTGATTCAGAGATATTCAGACTCAATCTCTTCCCAAGAATCACAAACTGCTTAATGGACATTTCAAATGAGATGTTCCAGTGATATCTCAAACAACCTGTACTAAGCAGAATTCATTACCTTTTTTTCCTCCAAACCTACCCCACTTACAATCCGTCATATTACTGTTGAAGGCAGCACTATTCTTGAAGTCTCTGAAGTTCATAAACTCTGCATTATCCTCAATTCCTCATTCTTCCTCACACCACATCTAACAAGTAGAAACATCCTACCATTTCTACATTCATATCTCCTGCATTCTCTTTACTCATATAGCTACCACTCTAGTGTAGATCTTTATCACTGTCACCTATACCATTGAAATGGACTCCAATTGTTGATGCTGTCTCAAGGCTCTCTCTGCTCCAATCTGTCTGCCACACAGGAGCCAAGGTGATTTTTTTCCTTTAGTACATCTCATCAATTCACTCCTTTACTCTTATACAATGAATTATGTGGCTCCCAACTGGCTCTGGGGTGGTATGCAAATTACTGGGGATGAATAATAATTTTAATAGGGTTTGACTTTGTTCCAGCAATGGTCATGTGTATATGCTTCTATGAAACCTTATGGACTTAGAACATAGGACTCTGACCAGATGAAGGAGATCACAGGGGTTCTTTCTCTACTGAATTTTTTGTCAGCTAAATTTTTGTTTTGTGCTATCTACACATTTCAATGCTCTTTGCATGCTTTTAATTTTGTGACTTTTAAAAAATGAACATTACTCCATGAAACACTCAAAAGTTGGAGTTCTAAGATGTTTCAAGGATCATCCAAGCCCACAATCCAACAGAATCAACTGCACCAAAGATTGAGGGAGAGTATGACTAAGAATGGAAAAGTGCCGACCCTTTATTTGAGGGGAATCTTTTTTTTTTTTTTTTTGGTCGAGACAATTGAGGTTAAATGACTTGCCTAGGGCCACCCAGTTAGTAAGTGCCAAGTGTCTGGTCTGAGGCTGGATTTGAACTCAGGTCCTCTTGACTCCAGGGCCAGTGCTCTATCCATTGCACCACCTAGCTGCCCCGAGAGGAGATTTTTTGAGGGGAACTGAGGTGGATACCATATTAAGAACAAACTGCCCACCAATAGCACCAGGATACCAGGAACTCTGGCACTCCTATTACTGACCTGGGACAGAAATGGGACCTAACTCCCATAGGCTGAAGCATTTGTGAGTCCTTTAGGATTTAGAAGCAAAGGTTTCCAAGCAGTACAGGAGGCCTCTAGGACTTTAAGTCTACCCTCAAAGTAGGAATAAATGTATTTCCCCAATAACCTACCCCTCCAACCAGTAACAATAACCAAAACAGCTGATATTTATCTAGCACTTCAAGTTTACAAAGTACTTTATACTAATTATCTCATTAGTTCCTCACAGCAGCTTTGTGAGGTAGGTACTATAGGCATTATTATTCACATTTTACAAATGAAGACACTGAAGGCAACTGATTGGGGATCAGTAGCTCTCTCAGTATGGATAACCATTCATCCAGGAATGTCCCAAATACTAAGAGGTATCCAGCCACAGTGAAGACACTTAGAAACAGCTTTGCTAGCCATAGTTTCTTGCCAAGGAGCAAGGCCTATGCTCTCTGCAGGAGTTGGTTACCAGGGAAGTGCTACGGGTGTTTAATATAAAGCGAGACTCTTAATGACAAAAAGTCAAGTGGTCCAAACACAAGCACAGACTATTGAGAAAAGTTGCAAAATGGTTTGACTCTGGATAATCTGATGACTAGCATAGAGATCTTTAATATTTTAGGCACCAGCCTGAAGGGAGGTAGGGCAGGGACAGGATGGGTTCGAAGACAAAATAAGGGTGGGAAGACAAGATAAATACATGAACTTCCTTCCAGTATGATAAGTGTTAGTGATTCAGATATATACATATATGTAATATGTATGTATGTATAAATGCATGCATGTATGTAACAGAAATCCTTCTGGGGAAGGACTGGTTTTGATGGGGTTGGGATCTGGACCCCAGAAAGGAAAAACCCTGAACTTTCCCACGTGGCCAAATCTCTGATGTTCCCCTGAGGCTTAACCGCCTTTCATTGTGACTATACCCAATCTCCCAATTCTGTTACCTTTAACCTAGCTTGGCCTTCTTTTGTTTTACTTACCTCCCTATGGCCCCTGGCCATTTCCCACACTAATCCTAGCTAGGCTCCATGGTCCAGGTCCCAGGAATTCTGTTCACCCCACCTTACTGGCCACTCCCATCCAGATCTCCTTAGACCCCTCCTCCAGTGACCCCAAACTACTTGGCCATTCCTAGATCCCTCCCACAGTCTTTATGTACACAAGGTCCATCTTATCTCCATTAAGATGCTCTGATTCTTAGAATCTAGCCAATAGCCCATAGATGCTCAGATTCCTTAAGAGTCTAGCTAACATGGCGAATCTTCAATAAACCTTGATTTTGGATGAAAGAAGGCTTGGCTCAAATGCTTTCGGGCAGGACCCAGGTGTTGTGATTTTGGGGTCCCAGGACCCCTAACCTCTAAACCGCATCAGTTTTAGGGTGCAGACGATTAAAAATAGTTTTCCCAGAAATTTATCTGAAATCTGGAATTCTTTTCCTAGATGATTTATGTTTTCAGGATTATAAAACATTGGTTTATTAAGCTCTAATAGTCCTAGTTTTTCCTTATTTAGTCTGTTCTATTATCCTACATTTTTTAACCAGTAAAAAAAAGTTTTGATTACTATTTAATAATACAGTTTGAGGTCTTACAACAGGAAAAAATAGGTTAACTTAGGAGGAACAAATCCTTTTTAAGATTCCATTTTATAAATAAGGAGTTGTTATTACGTAAGCCGTTTTTCTGTAACAAGTGGAATGATGCAGTTGGTAATAATGTATGTATCCCCCAAATTAAACTACCAGTGTTTCAGATTTGATAAACATCTGACAATGACATAAGCTTTAACTGATTCCTCTCTTTTATTGTAACCTTAGGTAATCAATCACCAATCAGAACTTACTTATAACTTGTAAATATCCTCAGCCAGAATAACAACCAAAAAATCCCAACCATCACAATCTGCTCCTGAGATTGTGACTAGAACAGACTCCTTCCTGCATTTTCAGCACTGGGAAATATAAACATCTCATTTTTGCTCAAAAGCAGTACTGACTTGATGGGAGATTTGCCAGAATGGCATCTCAGATAGAGACAGGAGATTCGCCAGAATGGCATCTCAGATAGAGACATAGCCAGGCATAGAGAAAAACCTAGTCATGAGCACCAATATAAGATATGCTTAGCAGGATCTCTAAGCATCACGTTACTAATTTGTTTCTAGACAGTTTGATGTTTGTATTACTGGAAAAGTCAATAAAGCCCTAAAAAGCACAGAAAATGGAAAACTGGTTTTACCCATGCACCATTTATCACAGGTCTGTATACTCTTTCCCCACCTTTATTCCTTTTTTTTTTTTAAATTTCCCTTGATATCCTAGAGACCTTTTCTTCCTGTAAATGAATGCTGTTGTTATACTAGCTTAATAAAATAAAATCTACAGTTTCATAATTTTTCTCACATCACTGTGCCCAAGCAATAGGTAATAAATCTTTTTTCAATTATTAAAGCTGTTCTATCAATACATGTACTGAGTGTGCTTTAATAAATTGACTATCAGATGTTTTTATGTCTTTTTTAATTTTTTTTTTTTTTTGGTGAGTCAATTGGGGTTAAGTGACTTGCCTCAACTCACACAGCTAGTTAAGTGTTATGTGTCTGAGACCGGATTTGAACTCAGGTCCTCCTGACTCCAAGGCCAGTACTCTATCCACTATGCCACCTAGCTGCACCTCTAATTATTTTAAATGGGAGTTTTTATCTAGTAAGAGAATCCCACCCCATTCCAATATAAATTAAGGTACTTCAGGCTTAAGGGGTTTCAAAACAAATAAACAAAACAACAACAAAAATCTTTATAATTGGCTCAGAGGACAAAAGACAGGCGATTACTTTCTGGTTGCCCAATTACAAAAGAGCCAAGAAGAGTACAATTAGGTGCGTGTGACTACTGGACCAAGAGGCACAACTCAGTAAGGGATACTTTATTCAGCTAAATCAGCTCAGGTTATCCTCAGTGCATATCCTTGTTGAAAAGCCTTCCCCTACAACAGCCAAGTAAAATAACTGTTCAATGACCTATAAGTTTCTCTTTTTATCTCCCAACTAACAAGGGATTGGCCTAAATCAGGCCCAGACCAGAGTAACTTACTTTATTATTATTCTTTTTTGGACAATATAACTATTATTTAGAAATGCTGTAGATTTTTGTTAGATTTATAACTTGTTACTTTAGTGAAGCTGTTATCTTGATTAATTTCCTAAGTAAACTATCATATTAGCAGCAAATAAGGATAGTTTTATCTCTTCTGTGCTTATTTTTATGCATTTAATTTAATAAGTATTACTAGCATTCTAGAATTATGTAGTAGTAGTCAAAAGGGTTTTCTTTATTCCTATATAAACTAGGAAAACCTCTAATCTTTAGTCACTGGATATAAAGGTAGCATTCAGTTTCAGATCGATATTTCTTTTATGATGTTAGAAAAAGATCCTTCTAAGTCTATGCTTTGTAGGGTTTTTAATACAAATGAGTATTGTATTTTGTCAAAGACTTTCTGCATCTATTAACAATTTTACCATTACTGAATTATCTTTCCATCTTCAGTTTAAATCCAAATTTAATAAATGGTTAAATTTCCTTTTTTGGATAAATTTTTCCAGGCTTTTTCTTTGGATTTCCTTCAAAATTTTTACTTGTTATTCACTAATTATAGACTAGTTATAAACTAATAAATATCAAAAACAAAAAAAGTATTTTTCTTTGCTTTGTCCATCCTTGATTTTGCCTTAATTCTAAATCTTATCTCTCAAAAACAGGTTTGCAATGGCAAATTAATGGCATGGACTAGACGAAAAAGAATCAGTAGTATATGAACCAGTGTTTGAAAAACCTAAAAACAAACACTTTTGCTCAAAAACTGAATAGCTACTACATGGACCAAATTCATGCAACCAAGAACACAACAGGCTGAACAGTAAAAAAGAATCCAACCAAGATGGATCTCATTAAAGCACAATTGTTTTAACTCAATCGGTAAGCAATATGAAAAGAAATCTTTATTTATATGAAAAAAAGTGACCAAAATATCCATACACTTACACTGATAGATGAATGTTCCCCACAGGAGGTGAAAGACAAAAACAAAGTTAAATACCCCTAATCTGGGAAAGGGCTAAAACAAGGTTTGGCTCATAAATGCAATTAATAATTGCAGTAAAATTTTGTGCCGTAATAAACTAAGAAACATGGGAAGACAAGTGCAAAGTAAATTATGCAGTACCAGGAATGCAATATACAGAACTAACAGGAATGTAAATGTAAACTCCCCAAGGGTTATTTTAAGGATAAAATGAGATAATATTTGCAAAGCACTTTACAAACCTTAAAGTGGATATAAATGCTAACTCTCAGTATATTAAAATAGTCAAACATTTGGAATAGAATGTAAGGGAGAGAGACAGACCAGAATAGTAGGGATCAGTCAAGGGAGCAAAGGTTGGAATGAAAACAGAATTAATTTGTTGTTTTTTTTTTTAAACTGCAAGTGGAAGACAAGTCAAAAGCTGAAGAATGAAATTTCAAAGCTCTAAATTATTTAGCTAAGATTGTGGATTAAATACAAGGCTAAGGAGCTTTTACATAATATCCTATAAAGCAATTGGGAGGAGGAAAGTGACATCACATATTCCAGAAGCTATGTGAAAGATATTGGATGATATAAGACGAAAGGCAAAGACAAATAATATGACTATTAATATAATCCAGGTGTGAAATAATGACCAGTGGAAAAGGAAGTAGAATAAATAATATGATTATTATGAAAGCAGAATCAAAAGGACTTAACAACCGACTGAATATAAGAAACCACAAGGGTCAAAATAACCAGATACAAGACTAAAATAAAAGAAGTACAGTAGTATGCTCAAGAGAATGCGAAAAGAGAAGAGGCAAGTTTCTTTTTTATGAAGGGGTGGGAGAGAGATGAAATGCAACTTGGACATGCTAATTATGTAACTCAGGCAGAACATGTAAATATCCTAGCAATCATCTGAAAATTCATGAGTGGACTGGAGTTCAAAAGTAGAAACCAGCACTGCAACAGATTTAATACATATATGGAGAATCACTTCCATAGAAGTGATCATTATTACCATGTGTTCACTGGAGTACATAAAATAAAAAAGAGAGAATGTCAAGGGGACAAAAGGGTCACATAATAAACAAGCATTTATTAAGCACCTACTATGCATCAAGAAGACTGTTAGGTGATGAGGATACAAAGACAAAACAAATGAAAGAATTCTTCCTTTCATGTAACTTATAGATTAAATCACGGGAAGGGCAACATGCACACATGTAACTATATACAAAACAAAGACAAGAAAGTTAGGGAGGGGGTGAATTAGAAATTGAGAGCATCAGGAAAAGTTTCACATAGATCATGATGTTTAAATAACATCCTGAAAGAAGTGAGAGATTCATGAGATGGAGGCAAGCGTTCCATACAATGTGAATGGCCAGTGATGAAAACTTGGGATACCACAATTAGAAGAACAGGAGAAGAACAGGCAAATGAAACACAGAAGGAACATTAGATAGATAAATGAACAAGGAAAAATAGTATCTTAGAAGTCAAGTGAAGTGAAAAATATTGAAAAATGTAGAATTAGGGGCAGCTAGCACCAACCCTGGATTCAGGAGGACCTCAGTTCAAATCCAGCCTCAGACACATAACACTTACTAGCTGTGTAACCCTGGGGAAGTCACTTAACCCCATAGCCTAGTCAAAAAAAAAAAAAAAAGAAGAAAAATGTAGAATTAGGAGAATAGAGTCTCTGAAAATGAGAATGAATCAAAGGGTAATCGATGATTCCATGAGAAAACAGAAGTATTAGAACAAATTAAAACACTGGAAAAATAGAAGAAAATAGAAGGTATGACAGATTTTTTTTAAAAAACTGACGTGGAAAACAAGTCAAGGAGAAATAATTTAAGAACCTACAGATTAACTAAAACCACAATTTATAAAGAAAAAGCAAGACACTATATTTTTAGGAATTACAAATGGAAACTGCCCAGATCTATTAGAGGACAAAGTGATGCTAGAAAGAGTCATCAATCACCTGTTAAAAAGAAGTTTCATGAATGTCATAACCAAAATCCAAAGCTCCTACATCAAAGAAAAAAAATACTGCAAGAATCCAGAAAGAACTAAAATACCAAGGAACCTTAAAGAGTATGAACAAGATCAGGCTTCTTTCATAAAACTATAAGCTATATCTTGAAATACAATATTCCTTACAACCAAAAAAACTGACCTTTAAAGAGTGTTTGCAAAACATTTTTGATGAAAAAAAAAAATCAGAGCTGAGGAAGAATTCTGTTGTTTAAGGACACTTGACAAATCAATTCACCCCTCTGACGATAAAGGGACTAGACTAGATAATCTAGATGAGACTCCTTTCAAGTTTAAAATTTTGAAACTATTCACAGATTTGATTATTTGATAATAAGTTCTGCTTACTGACATCTAGGAGTTATGATTTTCTCAAATTGCAAATGATCACAAAATTCAAAAGTGGGAAGTACCTAAGAGATAATTTAGTCCAACCCCTTCTTGTGTACAGATTAGGGAATCAAAGCTCAAATCACAAATCGAAGTCTAAATTACAAAGATTATATTTTTCATGTGCATTCTGCATCTCCAACTAGGTTTTGAACAATACAAAATCAGGACTGGTATCTCATACTTCTCATACACAGTACCCAATGTGAAACTGTGTAACAACCTTCATGTGGCTAAGGCAGTCTAGAAATAAGGAGTGATGAACTCAGCAGGTTTACTAAATCTGTGACCAATGTCATTAGCACAGTAATTCAATATGCAATAAACCAACTCCGCTGAAATCTGTAGCCATCATCTAGAGTCTTTCTGACATAAAGCAACAAACTTTTTGCAAATGAATATACCACCACTAGCCAGTTACCAATTAGATTATTCTATTCCAGATCCAAAAAAATAAGGCTTATCACAATCTCATATTTCATTTACTTATTCCAAACAGAATGACTAAAATAGTTTGCCAGAAGCAAATATAGAAAATGAAATAACATTTACCAAAAGACTTCCCCTACACAGGAAGTCTACCACTTCCTACTGCCAGTCTCCTCAGGTGAGAAGACCTCATGCCACATGCTATCACCTTATACCTTGCATCTCCTGCTGGGCATTGTATGTACCCTGAAGAAAGTCTGCAATGGGCATAGCTAAGTTCTTCTATTAGTGTCAGTTACTGGCAGAACATACTGACTCTCCCTCAAATTCTTTAACTATTTAGTTCTTCAACTTACTCAATTCCCATGACCTATTCTTCCATCCTATCTCAATCACACATGTAAACTTGCCATCATCCAAAAATGTACATTCTCTATATTAAAAATTCCAAAATCCCTCTAACCAAAATCTAATGACTTTTCACTTCTCCCTCCACATTTCCTTATAAAACTCTATTCTTCTTCCACATCATGAACTCCAATCTCTGGACCCCTCAACTCTCTCCCAGGCCATCTCCCTTACACTAGTACTACTACTACTTTCCCCACTTCTCTCCAACTTGAACCCATGGTGACCCAATTAAATTATACTATATAGTCGTCCTCTCTTGAACCCCCAGCCCTCTAATCATACAAATTATACCCAGCCAAGGCTCAGCCCTGGATCACTCTTACTATATGTTGCCCTCTCTACACACATATTGCTGAATAAAGGAGGAGAAAAATCATGCAACTGCTCAGACTGGGTCCTCTACAAATTTGCTACTCAACTTCAACTAGGCCTTCACTGTGGTAAGGCAATCCTACTATAATTCCCTTATCAATTCATTATACCATTTTTCAGTGGCTCTTCAAAAACTTTTCATGCTTCCTTGAACCTCCCATGGCTTCCTCTCCCCACTCTTTAAGCTGAGAATCTTATCTCGTATTTTACAGAAAAAACTGAACGCATTCACCATGAACTCCCTCTTTTATCCTCTTTTTCATCTCCTATCCCTCATGCCTTCTGCCAATATCTCCTCCTTCACCTCATGATGAAGTGGCCTTACACCTTGCCAAGGCTCACCCCTCTACAGCCTAGTGTTACAATAAACAACCAGTGGGTTTGCCTGCCTCTAGTCTCTCCCTATTCCAATACCTCCTTCCTCCAACTGGTTACCAAAAGATTTCTTAAAGTACAGGTCTAATCATGTCACTCCCTTACTCAGTAAACTCCAGGTGACCTATCACCTCCAGGGTCAAATAAAAAATCCTGTTATTCAAGCCCTTCACAACCTATCCCTTTCCAGTCTGCTTATGCCTTACTCCCCACTACTCACTCTTTCAATCTAGTGACTAGCCTCCTCTGTGTTCAACAAAACAAGACACTCTTATTTCTCAGAGGGCTTTTTCTTTGGCTATTCCCCCATACCCGACTTTCTCTCCCTCTTCATCTCATCTTCCTGGCTCCCTTTAAATTCCAACAAAAATCTCATCTTCTACAAGAAGTCTTTCCAAAAACCTCTTAATTATAGTCCCTTCCCTCTGTAAATTATTTCTATTTATCCTATATAGAGAATGCTTTGTACATATTTGTTTGATTGTTGTCTCCCCCATTAGATTGTAAGCTCCTTAAGGGCAGAAAGTCTTTTAATTCCAAGTGCTTAGCACAAAGCCTGTCACATAGCAGGAGCTTAATAAACGTTGACTGATTGATTAATGAATAGAAGAACGAAGATGTCATATAAATGTATAGAAAATTTTACATCACATCGTTCTCACTCATTTTAAAAATATATTTAAAATTAAGCAGAAAAGCTTTCAGTTTCCCAATTGTAAATTGTCAAAGGATATGAACAGGCAGTTCTCAGATTAAGAAATTAAAGTCATCTATAGTCATATGAAAAAATGCTCTAAATCACTATTGTTTAGAGAAATGCAAATCAAAACAACTCAGAGGTACCACATCACACCTATCAGATTGGTCAACATGACATAACAGGAAAATGATGTTGGAGAAGATGTGGGAAAATTGGAACACCAATGCACTGTTGGTGGAGTTGATCCAACCATTTGAGAGCAATTTAGAACTATGCCCAAAGGGCTATGAAAATGTGCATACCCTTTGACCCAGCAATAGCACTTCTAGGGCTGTATCCCTAAGAGATCATAAAAATTGGGAAAAGGACCCAGATGTACAAAAATATTTGTAGCAGCTCTTTCTGTGGTGGCAAGGAATTGGAAATTGAGGGGATGTCCATCAATTGGGGAATGGCTCAACAAGTTGTGGTATATGAATGTAATGGAATACTATTGTGCTACAAGAAATGATGAGTAGGCAGACTTTAGAAAAACCTGGGAAGACTTGTATGGATTGATGCTGAGTGAAGTGAGCACATTGTACATAGTAACAGCCATGTTGTGCAATGACTAACTTTGATAAGACTTAACCCTTCTTAGCAATGCAAGAATCTAAGACATCTCCAAAAGTCTCATGATGGAAAATGCTATCCACATCCAGAGAAAGAACAATGGAGTTTGAATGGAGATCGAAGCACACTATTTGCTCTTTTTTTCCCTTCTGTTTTGTTTTGTTTCCTCTTTCTTGTGGTTCCTCCTATTGGTTCTAATTCTTCCTTACAACATGACTAACGTGAAAATGTTTAATAGGAATGTATATGTATAGCCTATATCAGACTGCACGCCGTCTTGGGGAGGGAGGTGGGGAGGAAGGGAGAGAAAAATTTTAAACTTAAAAGCTTATGGAAGTGACTGTTGATAACTCCAAATAAATTAATAATTAAAAAAAATTTTTCAGAAAAATAAATGGAATATAGTTAAGCATTCTATGACAAATATGGGAAAATTTCAATACCTTATCTGGCCACCACTGCAAATCTTCTCCTAGAGATACTGGGCTTTGCACAGGTGTATTCTTCTTATCCAAATTTGGTTCTCCTTCTTTGCTTGTAGAGCCTCTTTCATTATCAAATGAGGCTCCATCAAGCCACCTTCGCTCACGCAAACGTAAAACGGATTCACGTTCACGCAACAGCTCAGAGTCTCTCTCTAAGGGAAGAAGGAGAACTGGTATGCAATTGGGTCACACCAGTGGGATAAAAGTAAGCCACTCTCTAGTAAAGACCCTTCAGGATGCAACTAACAGCAGTTTATCTACTGACAAAAATTTAAAATAGATTTAGGTCTCAGTCTGACATGCAACATTCAAAGCTTTAACCTTTTCAAGTACATGTACCAAAAGTTGCTATAAGTGGCAAATTAAAAATTCTGAAAGGGCACAATGGTTTCAGTTTTTTTTTAAAAAATACAATTCTTTTTGATTGGCTTTTTTTTTTAAATTAAGATTCAAAGATCGTGATACATTATACTAAGGAATATTATTAAAATATTTATCAGCCTAATGGCAAACTCTCCTAATAAATCAAAACTTCAACTTCTGTTAGATACATTTATGCAAGCCAAAAAAGAGTGTTTATTAGAGAGTCTCTAGTAATAAAATACAGCTGCACAAAAAAAAAAACTTGTCTGAAAAAATTAAGACAAATCAAATTACATGAAATTTACATAAAGCTTTGATAATCCAACCCCTTTCTTTAAAATAGTATTTTATAGGACTGGATTTATAAAATATTTTACATAATCAATTAGCGTATTTAATAGTTTCAAATTAAAAAGTTCCAAAGAGCCAAACAAGTTTTAAAAAGGATCCTTGCAGGAAAGAGTTCCTTACCAAAATGCTTCCCCTCCAATTGGCCTACAAACTGTCTAAAGCCAGTACTCTGCAGTTCGCTCATGCAGATATTTTTTTAAATGAGGTAATCAAAACTAACTTGCCCAGAGTCAACTATGCATGGAAAATAAGGATTAGAAACAATTCGTAGTAACGTCTTATAAATAACCTTAGGAAAGGGAAAAAAAGGAGGGATTTAGAAGGCGTTATGTCAAATGTCGAACATCTGAACATGCACATGACGTACATTAGCCATTATGTATATGCTGACTAAAACGAAGAGGTATCACATATTGATATCATACATATCAAGTCACCATCATTTTTTCTTTAAAAAAAACAAAACAAAACATTTTTTAAGCCTTGGGTCTTTCTACTAAAAGAAAACAAGTGCTAAAGATATAAAATATTGGCCTATCATAATGTGACCAATAATTACTGGAATTTTGACCCAAGCAGGTATACATATGTTCACTGGTGCTATATACTGGAGTTAAAATAAAAATGAAGAAAAAGAGCTACAATAAATCAAAATACAGAGGTTGGATTAACAATTTAAAACTGTACTGGTCAAACTGTGTAGGAAGTATTAAAAGACTTAAAAATATCCAAAAATAATATTTTAATTAAGTACACATTTGTTTTAGCAATTTATCATTTATAAACTGTTATTCTTAACCTAGTTCTGGTAACAGTCTTTCATGGTTCTAAATTAGCTTCCCAGTTCTCTCCTCCACGATACTGGGACTAAAAGTAATGGAATAATCATGCAAACTTAAGAACCATGGAGAAGGGCTTTCTGAATGCTGCATGTCACTGTAAAATAGAATTTGGCTTTGAGTTCATAACTAGTATTCCTAATAAAAAAATAGAATTATGCAATAAAAACTTATAAGTATAAACACAAATATTACTAGATTATGGACCACAATCTAGATAAAATCATTAATACAATACTATTGTGGCTCATCCAAGAAAAGTTAGAATCACCTACCTGGTTTTTCCCCCAGAATCCTATGCAAATGCTAGTCAACAGTAATTCAATTTGTGATAATTAGAAAAAATAAAAGGAAACTATCATGCATTCTCTCACTAACATTCTACAATGCTAAGTACTGAGCAAAAAGAGAAAAGTGCAAAATTACCTCGAGATGAGCCTAGCCTGGAAAGTGATGAACGACGAAAGGAAGGATAACCAAAGTAGCTAATGTCTTCTGAAAACATAGCATCAGCATCAATAATAACACTTGGGTGTGCAGAATGAATATCAGCATCAAGAAGAGACATAAGATCCTCTATAAGGAGAATAAATAATTTAAGTCCAATATTCACAGCGTCCACATAATTTGATGAATGGATTGATAAATGATAATTCCATAACAGAATTAACCCAAGTTTTATGAGTTGTGGAACGTGTATTTATTTGTTGCGCAATTTAACATTTATGTATAAAACTTGAAAAGTAATCATTCAGCAGCACACAAGCCAATATTCAATCCTCCTTTTTGCTAGTATCTAAGTAAAATCCACCAAGTAATAAAAACCTGAATGGTTACACCACTAATATTTTCTCTTCAACATGAAATTTATACTATGCCACTTCAACAAGATGCTAAGACCCCAAAAGAAAATCTGTGCAGCAATCAATTACCAACCTCCAGGTAGATATGATTCACTTGCAGTATCATCCCCATCATCTCCATCTTCATCATCACGGCTGAGCAAATTATTTACAGCAAGGTTTACATCAAGATTTGTCCGCTGGAGTTCCCGAATAATAACACTTCTAGACTTCCCCTGTAAAACAACTTGGGCCTTGGGAGAAAATACATGAGAAAAGATAAGTCATCTTTTAAGCCATTTTTTAAATTTTCCACCCATTTTGTCATACTGAATTGAAACATCAAAGAACATTTTCTTGTACAGAGGAGAACACAAAAAAATTCTATATAAAACTATGAAATATGCCATTTTCAATAAAGGCCCCTGTTCTGTGGAGAAAAAAAGAGCTATACTAGTTTGCCACTTCAGCATAATAAATCTTACAAGAGAAAAGTGGTTTGGCATAGGGACTAAAGAGACAGGACTTGGAATCAGAAGACATGGGATTAACTCTTGCCTCTGATATTAGCTGAATAACTCTTTAACAGGTCACTCAACCTCCACATGCCTCAGGTAGTTCCATAGGATTTAATAATAACCAAGTGGAAAGAATTCCCTATATTGATGATACCACATATTCTTAACATACTTATGTATATCAGACTTGAGTTGTTTCTACCTCACAATATGCTTCACTACACTTGAAAATAATTAACATACCTGTGAAATGAGTTCTTCTGGAATGACAGATGCAGGAATAACAGGCTGGGGCTGACTGCCCAACAGACCAGAGCCTCGATCTCGTCCTGTCCGAATAACTCTGGTCTGTCGTCGTGAGTCTCGAGCTCCAGCAGATGACCTGCCAGAAGATCCTCCTCCACTTCCACCCACTCCTGAACTCCAGCGACTTCTAAATATTTGAAAAAAGATTTATACAATCAGTATCTTTAATTTTTGAAAAGTTCCAAATTAAATAAATTTACTTATCCATTTATCATGGTAGTTCATCCTGACAGAAGAATAAGCATTAAATGAGGTTTTAGTTGTGTCCTAAAACAGAGAAAGTCGGTAAAGAAAAAATATGTATTCGGTACAAAATTTGCTATAACTAAGTTCTATTACAGCTACTGTGTAGTAATTATTTCCAAAAGCATTATCAGTATATTAGAAGGAACAAAGCACTTTCTTTCAAAAAGCTCAACAACTACAAGCGCCAAAATGTTTTAGTTTTAGATATATTATGTGTCTTTTTACAAAATATAAACGTAGGGGCGTATGATAAAGTGTTTTGTACTTAGCAAGCTTGGAGAAGGAAATGTCAAAAGACTCTACGTTATTTGCCAAGAAAACCCCAAATAAAGTTACTACATGACTGAACAGTCATGAAAAACGACTCAACAACAACTCAGCAAGACATGCTGATGTGCCAAAATAAATTTTCTATCAAAATTAAACAAAAACTTCTCAGACAAATGCAAAGCTCATGTTCAATTGAATGATTTCGTGATTCCAGATCCTCATATTAAATTTCTACTTTTCCAACATTTCTGGAAAGACAGAAGTACTTAAACACGACTTCCAAATATTAGTAACTTATAAAGAGTTGTGGGGTAAGAAGTAAATAAGGAAATCATGTAAGAGGCAACCCTAGAGTAATCAAGCTATTTAGATTATGCTATGAAGTTCAGTCTTTTATGCTTTTTCCGCATACAGGTTAAAGCACTGCAAGATATTAACAATATAATAATTTACCATATTTTTCTTCCATTTAATCAGATCCTTCAAAAACAATCAGAAGAGACAGGTGAGTACTCTTTACCTCAACAGAAACTACAGTCCTTCTAGTCTTGCTATGGCTGGAAAAACAAACAAATCCTCATCAACCTAGCGCCAAGATGGTGATAGATGCCTGCTAGTTCTTAAATAACAATCAAACAACCTAACGGAGATCATACTCAAACCTTTTTCCAGCTTCATAAGACATGTTAGAACCTATATTCTATTAACATTCTCTTCCACAACTTCCATGCCATGATGACGCATTTGGGGACAACTTGAATGGAAGAGATTATATTTCACATACATAGTTATAACCTTTAAAGTTTACAAAGCTAATGAATGTGAGAGCAAGGATCTGAAACCTTATTTCCTGACTCCAAGTTGAGTGCTCTTTTCCATTATATCAGGTCTCCTAGAGCTATGTCACCCATACTTTCTTCTTGTTGTTCAGCTGTTTTTCAATTGTGTTCAACTCTTTGTGACCCCATTTGGGGTTTTTCTTAACAGAGATACTAGAGTGATTTGCCATTTCCTTCTCCCATTCATTTAACAGATAAGGAAACTGAAGCGACAGGGTTAAGGGACTTGCTCAGGGTCACACAACTACTAAGGGTCTAAAACCAAAATTGAACTTGGAGTTTTCCTGACTCCAGGCCTGGCATGCTATCCACTGAACCACCGAATTGCCCCTCACTACTTTTGAGCTCAATTCATTTCACCATCCCTTGGAAGAGATGCCCAGTGCTGATGATTATTACAATGTAACATCAAAAACCTTTTGTAAGTACCGTTATTTAAAGTCAATCTTGACAACATAGCATTGCTAACAAACCAACAAGTGACGATCTTATTGTCAGGAAAATGAGACAGACCTATATATAATGAGCCTTAGAAACCTTTGTCATCTAATGAGTTTTCTACTTTTTGTGGTCATTTCAATGGGCAACTGTAACCAAAAGCATTTTTATTTTTCTACCAAACTGAATAAAAATTACTGGAAATAGTTCGGGCATAGACAAGAGGAGAAATCTATATTAGAATCATCATCTACTTAAACCAAAAGAAAAGCCAAATCTAGCACCAGCCCTGGAGTCAGGAGGACCTAGACCTCAGACACGTAACATAACTAGCTGTGTGACTCTGGGCAAGTCACTTAACCCCAATTGCCTCGCCAAAAAAAAAAGACAAAGAAAAGTCAAATCTGCCAGAACAAATCAATCTTTTTCATTTCAAATTTCAAATTATTCACAATCATTTCAAATTATATTGCATCCATAAAAATTAATTTAGTATTTTGAAAGTGTTGCAACAATACTCACGTAAAAAGGTAACAAATGCAAGTAGACATAAGTTGGTCTTAAAACCGAAAAAAAAAAAAAATCAAACTGAACATCTCCATTTTTGTCATTGATTCTATTCTGTATCACCACTGACATTGTTTAACTGCCTAAGTCACCTTACTTTTGTCTTTAACTTAAGTTCAAAAGTTCATAGGTTCAGAAGTTGAGTCTTCCTCTGAATTAAGTTTAAAAGTTCAGTTTCCCTATAAATTATTTTAATTTAAAGAAATTTGTTATCTCTATATCACTGACTGTCTTTGTCCAATTAGAGGAAATCTATTATCTACGTACCATCACTTATTCTTAGACTAAATGAATCAGAATTTCCTAGCAACAAAGATGGAAGGAGGGGTTACTACCTCCGCATTTCCAATTTCCATCCAATTATGTTGTCTCCCACAAAGCAATCACAATGTTTTCTCCATCTATGATGCTGCCTTCTATTTTTTTGGATGCTCCTCCTTTTGTCTCTAAAGATAATCCATCAGCTGTCATTCAAGGTCTTTTGGAAGGCTGAGGAGCTTACCCCTCTTATTGTATGTGCTAGCCTTATCAATAAATTGAATGTGTTCAGAACTTTGTTGCCTCAGTTTACCTTAATTCCAATCTTGACAAAACCATCAAGGTTGCAACTTCCCAACTTTCTGCTATAAATACTCAGTTTTAAAAAAAAGGTTTCTTCTACCATCTTATGTTTGAGGAATATAAGGAATATTCGTCATTGGCAATTTTCTTAAACCACAGTGTGACAGAATACTAAGTTTAAATTCTGAGCTCCTAAACCAAAATTTCAAAATTACTACTATGACAAAGTTAATGACAACAGATGGGTATTTTCCCTTTGTTGAAATAATCATTCATTACAGAAACCTGCTCAGACTGCATATCTTTACACAAATTTTTAAATGAGAGAGAAATATTCAACAGATTACTTACTGAAATACATGATAATCCACAGAGCATGTTTTATGTAAAATTGATCTGGCAAACCTGATATTACAATGATACAAGAATCACGTTTTTGTAAAGGTATTTTTGATGAGGAACATAGTCAGAAGACAATGATCAAGACAGTTAAGAGTTGTCTAAGTAAAATGACATATGACTATCAATTTAAGGTACCAGGGAATCTGTATATCCTGAAAGAAAAACTTCAAGTAACATAACAACCTTTCAAATACTTGATGTAAAGAAAAATTTTTTTAAAAATTAGAGCTGTCCAAAAGTAGAAGAGACTGCATCAAAAAATAGATTACCACTGAAACCAGGTCTTCAAGCAGAAAACAGATAACCTAGCTGATAGGTTGGAGGAGATAGCCTATTGGGTCACATAACTAAGAGTCTATTAGTCTTCCCAGGTTCATCTACAAAAACTATCTTGCTTAACTGGTTTTCTCGCCAAGATCCATATAGTCTCATTTCTCTCACCAGCTTTTCAAGGTTGGCACTTTGTAGGGCAATACTGCTCAATCTTCTGTTAACCTTCTTCTTTGTAGGTTTTTTCAAAAGAGCTCCTACTAAAACAATATTGCCCTTGACTATATTGATGAACCTCTAACTGGCAAAGAAATAATGTATTTGTGCTGGTTAAGGCAACTGTGGGACTCGATTTCTTCATTATGGTGAGTAATTTGTATCACTTAAAGCAAACGTCTATAACTCTGTCCATCTCTGACACTGTTCAATCAGGATGATACCACTATAATCACATCCCTCACCTTTATCCTTTTTTATTTGTGTATTCAGGCTTTGGTTTAATGAAACATTTTATACTCGTAAAAGAAAAAGGGAAACATTTCAAAGCATCTGAAAAACATGAAAACTGCCTGAAATATGTTACCTGACAATTCAAGAGTTTAAACACATAGATGTCAAACACTCTCTACCCGTGAAATTATGTATAGTCACACAGACATTTATCTTCACAGTAGATGGCAAAAATTATATACAAAGAATTGTCTGGAAGGGTGGGAACCATTGTTTGGTGAGCAGTCCAATTTCAATTTTTCTAAATACTCAGCATATACAGGTTTATGACACTGAAGAACTTTAATGGTGTCTTTAAACATGAACCATTTTCTCTTCCTCCCTATATTCCTAAATAACAGAATATTCTCAGTCTCCCAATATTTCAGTGAAAATAAGCACATAAATAGTAAATGTGATGCTTCCAGTCTTGATTCTCAAATATCCCAGAAGCCTATTTTTTCTCTGACACCAGCCTCTGCATAAACCTTTCTTACTGCAACGCCAGGAGGCTTTTCCTCAGGCTAGTCTACTCCTCTACCAGGGACAATCCAATGATATCTGGATACTCAGTGGACACTTCACTATGTCTGAGATACGTATTAAAATTTATTTTTCATTGAAGGTACCATCTAGTGGAATTTATAAAAGGCAATTTTAATCATCTAATTATAAACTACTACCTATAATACTTTATAAGAGTTTTTAATAGAAAATTTTACAAATGACAAGGACATTCTATTTCTGATTATTGCAGTCTGTTTGTTGCTCTACCTTATCCAAGTTAATATTGTTTCTCATAATGAAGAGAACAATTAGAGACACACTAAAGCTTCCAGCTATAAATCTGCGATCCTATAGACTCTGCGCTCATTCTTCATACAAAAGTAGAATTTTCCTTCATAAAAGGAAAACCAACAACTTAATATTAACTATATCAACTTAATTTACTATGATGTAGCAATCTACTAATTTATTTATCTACTAACGTAAGGTAGTTCAGACCAACTGAGAGCAATTACCTTTCTTGACAGTAAGAGAAAAAAACATACTTTATGTTTCTGATTAACATAGCATTACTTTGATATCCATTCTCTGCCCCCAATTTAGATTTTTCCTCCTTCGGTAATGTATTTGTCAACAAAAAATTCCATATAAAATTTCCTTTGGATGACATTGGAAAGAGAGAAGGATTGCAATAGCAAGTTGACTTGGGATCAAATTCCCATTCTAGTTAGTCATCTGACCTTGAAGGAATCATTTTATTTTTCTGGGTCTGTTCCAAAGCCAACAAAATTGTGATATAACCTGTAATCCAAGCCTACCTTTAAAAAAAATTATGCTGCTTTCAATCAGTAAAAACCTGACTTCTTTTTTTCACCCGAACCTACAACTCCTCCCCCAATACCAAAAGAAAAATAAAACCCTTGTTACAAATATGCCAACTACTCAAGGAAAAAAAAATTCCACACTGGCCACGTTCAAACAATTTTATGTCTAATTCGGTGCTACATATCCTTCATCTCCATCAAGAGGTGGGTAGCATGTTTAATCATTAGTCCTCTGGAATTGTGGTTGGTCGTTACACTATTCAGAATTCTTTCAAGTTATCCCATCTGTCTACAATATGGATGAGTAGGTGGCACAGTGGATAGAGTGCTAGGTCTGAAATCAGGAAGACTCATCTTCCTGAGTTCAAATCCAGCCTCAGATACTTACGAGCTGTGTGACTCTGAGCAAATCGCTTCACCCATTTGCTTCTGTTTCTTCATGTGTAAAATGAGTGGAGAAACAAATGGTAAACCACTCCAGTATTTTTGCCAAGAAAACCCCAAATGAGGTCACAAAGAGTTGGACACAACTGAACAACAACAAAAAGTCTGCAATATTGTTGTCTCTGTAAAAACTGTTCTCCAAGTTTTCCTACTTTTGTACAAATCCATATCCTTCATAATTTCATCATATTTATATGTCATCTCTTTTGACTCCTGTGTTTGAACACAGGTTTCTGGTCTTTTCATCAGGAATGCTTGGAAGTCTTCTATCTCATTAAAAATCCATTTTTTCAGCTGTAGAATTAAGCTCAGCTTTACTGGATAAATTATTTTTGGCTATAAATCTATCTATCTATCTAGCTATTCTTTTACCTTCTGGAATATGGTATTCCAAGCTCCCCAACTCATTTATAGTGGTGGCAAATAAATTATGTATGATCCTGATTGTGGATCAGAACTTAAATGCTTTCCTTCTGGCTACTTTCAGTATTTTTTTCTATGAGTTGGAAGCTCTTGAGTTTAGCCAACAAGTTATTGGGAGTTTTCCATTTAGGCGTTTCTTTTAAGGGTGTAACTGGTGAATGCCTTCTATTTCCACTTAGCCCTATGGTTCTAAGAGATCTGAGAAGTTTTCTTTAAAGATTTCTTGAAATGCAACGCCTAGGCTCATTTTGGTCATGAAACTCAGGTAATCCAATGATTCTTAAATTTTTTCTCCTTGATCTAATTTCCAGGTCAGCTGCTTTTCCTATGAGATAACTTATATTTTCTTCTAATTTTTTTAGTCTTTTGGCTTTGTTTTAGTATTTCTTGTTGTCTCAATGGCTTTTAATTGGTCTGTTCTAATTGCCAGGGAGTTTTTTGTACTTGGGCAAGGTTTTGTACCTTTTGTGCCAAGCTATTAATTCCCTTTCCATTTCTTTTTTTCCATAGTTATATTTTAAATTCTTTTTAAAAAATTCTTGATTCATGTCTTCCAGTTGAACTTGGACTCAAGCTGTGCTTTTCAACAAGTTTTTGCTTGTAGATGTTTTGAGGCCATTCTCATGTTCCAACTTTGTGTCTTGAGCATTCCTATCACCAAAAACAGCTTTATGACACAATTCTTTTTCTGTTCGCTCAATCTTTCAATCTCATTCTTGACTTTTGGACTTGATATTTCAGTACTCCTAAAGGGTGGTCTGATCCAGGGAAAAGTCAGATTGTTTCCCCCACCCTACCCCAGTCTAAGCTCTGTAAGTTCTTCACCTGAATTTGGGTCTGAGCAACAGTAGTTGCTGCTGGACTCAGCCACCATCAGTCATCTGGAAAGTTCTGGTTCAGTGATAGAACTATAAACTCAACTTTTGTTTGAGTTTCCTGCCTGGTTATTTCTCCGCAAATTTCAGATTGGGCTGGTGTCTTGGATTAATACTTCACTCTACTCTTGAGGGGTGGGCCATACTGTGAATGCTTGCTTTTGAACTTGTTCTTCTCACAGTACAACCTCTAGGGCCTGAGACTAGTTTGGGGTGCAGCAGTACAGGTCCTTTTGTCAATGTGCCGGGGATGTATGACCCAGAACTAGGCAGTGGGCAACAAAGCTGTCAGTTTGTACCTGTCCCTGTAACAGTGATCTGGTGTGGGTCTAGGACTCCCTTCCTGACCTGGTTCTCAGCCTCTTCTTGGATGTCAGTATGCTCTACATGTGTCACACTCTGCATCACGGCCCATCCCCAGTGTTTGCAGACTTCCTTGTCTGAATCCCTATGCTAACTTAGGTTGGAAAAATAACTCACTGTAACTTCTTGAATTTCCCCAATTAAGAGTCAGTCTAGTGCTCTAAATCTGCTTTTTTTGGGGGGTGGGGGGGTTCACTGCACTGCTTCCTCCTAATGCACCATCTTTGTTTTACCCTCTCTGATCTATGGATGCTTATAACATTATATATGCATGATAAGTTTATAGCATACTAAGAATTTGAAATTACTTTATAAACTATGAAATGACAAGGCATAGAACTGTCAGCTACTAGATAAGCTTCTTGAAAACTGAGATCATCCATTTTAAATTTGTTTCCTGAATACTTTTCATGGAGCAAGCACTTAATGACAATTTGCTAAATAAAAAATATTTTATTGGGAAAGAAGCAAGATAAAGTGAGGAAGAGCACTGACTCTAGATCCCAAGATTGCAGGCTGAGGTGCCAGTTCTGCCACCTCCTGCCTGTGTGATTGTGGGCAAGGGCTGGCATCTCTCTGGCCCTCAGCTTCCTCTTCTGTGAAATGGAATGTTCTGTGATAAGATCCCTTCCATCAATAAATATTTCTAAATAGATCTGCCATTCAGCGAGAACAAGAGAAAAAAAAATGAAAGGTAACAAGAAAACACATAAATTTTTATTACTTAGGTAGCCATAAAAATAATCCATCAAAACAGCAATTATCCATGAAAAAATTACCAATATACAAAAGTCCTCATCTTTGGAATTATATGAATGCTCTGATGCTGCTTCAACATCTTCCACCTCTCCTATGACTCTCTTATGTCATCTCTGGATACAGAATGACACTAAGGAGGTCCAAGTTCTTCAATAAATGATACTCATCTTTAGAACCTCAAGATAGAAGTACCTGGGCTGAACACTTTCAGGTAGGTCTTGTATTTGTTTTGGCAATATGTATTTATATGCATATTGTCTCCACAAAAAACCATAAATGCTTCTAGGACAGAATTAGCTTTGTATATTCAGCAACTAGTACAGAGCTTGACACAAGGCTGGCCATTAGGAAGTGTCTGTTGCTTAACTGATTCATAGTAGAAGGTGGCACTGATTACTGTCACAATAACAAGGTCAAGAGCGAACATTCATGTCATTTGAAAGTTATCAAAGCACTTTCTTGAATTTTCCTAGTTCAGGTATGTAAATATATTTCTTTAAAGTTACTTACTAAGAGACAACTTTCTGAGATAAGAAATGACTATAACAATATACATTTATTATAACTGTAGACATTCCCTTGGTTTCCCTATATAATTATCAATTGTAGCATAAACAATTTCATCATGAATGTAATTCTATTGTTTTCTCTTCCACAAAAGCCAAAATTAATCATTTATAGGACCAAATTAAGTTCCAATTCAAGGGAGGGAATAAGCATTTATATAGTACCTACTACCTCCCAGGTACTTTTTTTTTTACACAAATATTATCTATATATATATTATCTAATATTATTTTACAAAGATTATTGATCCTCACAATAACCCTGAGAGGTAGGTGTTATTATTATCCCTATTTTACAGCTGAATAAACTGAGGCAACCTCTAAGTAACTTGTCCAGGGTCATTTGAACTCAAGTCTTCCTGACTCAGGCCCAGCACTCTATCTATTGCACCACCAGCTGAGCACTTTGTACAGATGAATTACCAGCAGTAAGAACTACTTTGGACCAGAGGATCACAAGCTTAGGTCTAGATGGGACTGTAAGAGGACAGAGTAGGAAATGAGGCTACAGAGCAAAGGAAAGTAGAACACAAAAATATTTTTTACTAGATGATTACAATTTTATTATCAAATTTAGGAAAACAAGAAATATATGACTAATCCAATTCAGTAAGGGTTAAAACTTCTACTACGGGGACAGCTAGGTAGAGCAGTGGATAGAGCTCCAGCCTTGGAATCGGGAGGACCTGAGTTCAAATCTGACCTCAGACAGTTGACACTTACTAGCTGTGTGATCCTGGGCAAGTCACCTAACCCCAAATGCCTCACCAAAAAAAAGGCAAAAAAACAAAAAACAAACAAAAAAAAACCCCACCCAAAAAAACACACTTCTACTATGGGTTGTAGTGGATGCAAAATTTTGAAAAACTATCTTCCCAAGGGCTTTTCATTTCTTCAGAATTAGTCCTACGCTAAGTTATGGGTGATATAGATCTTATTAGTTATGATTATATTACTAAATTAGTTATATTCTTTGAAAGTAGAAAAAATCATAATTTGAATCTTTCCAAAATAATATCTATGAAAATAAGACATTAAGTTCATTCAACAAATGTCTTTTTTTTTTAATTAGCAAAACGGGGACAAATGCCACCATGCTAAGGAGATTAAGTTTGACAATTTCCCTATGTAAAAAAAAATTGTGGCAATTCATAATTTTTGGCAGAAATTAAGAAATATCCTCTTAAAAGGCAATTGTCCAAATATTTCTAAAAGTGAGTTTACATGTACAATATATTTGTATAATACTTTACCTTCTATGCTTTCCTTAAGACCTTTAAAAAGGAGTTTCACAAAAGCTTAGAGAATGCTTTATTCCTCAAAAAAGAGATGTCGGTAAAAGAGGTCATATTCACTTAAATTAAAGTGTACCTAAAGTCATTCAGGATTACTGAGAAGGCAAAAAAGCACTCAACATTTTTAGTTAAAACTTAAATAAAAGCCTCTCATTAAGATCTGGCAGAAGTCACATCTATCATGTGTAAGGCACTGTGCTAAGCAGAAGGAGAAAAACCATGTTCAAAATATCACATCAACATTAGCTGTGTTTTAAACATATTCAATACTCACTTTTCTTCTATCATTTTACATAAACACAACATTCAATCATATATTTTAATCATCTTTGAATCCATATGTTACTTTTCACACTCTCACTTTAACCTCTTTAGCCCACCATCTGTTTCCCAAAGTAGCAATTTTCTTTGACCTATCTCATTTAAATCTTAATTCCAATCTTATCTGATTCTTTATCAAGGTCTTTTTTCTTCCTATATTATTCATAATTCATTAAATTCCTCATCACTCAATATTTCTGATCATTTCCTCTATAATTCATTTACCCATAAAAACTATTAAATAATTTATCTTCAAGCCACAAAATTATAAAATTTATTTCAGTTTTCCAGAATTATTGTAATTTTTAAATGTTTTACTGCATTTTTAAGAATATTATTTAACAAATGTTTAGCATATTTAACTAAAATTCTTTATTATAAATCCATCTGTCTTTATTTTCTAATTTGGATAGTTTTATCTTTCATCAAGGAAAGATGTTTCAAATGAAAATGACCTGACGAGGAAAGCTTTATGTATAGAAATAATGTTAATAAAAGATTATTAATATTGGTTTATATATGACAGAGCTAAGATACTGGGGTCACTTGTTATTTTGCCTATAGTTTAAACCTTCAATAAAAATAGAAGGAGCTACTATATGGCATCTGAAAATGAAATTGTATATAAGACAGATGGTTAGAGTGAATCTGTTAAAGGAAAAAGAAAACAGGTAAAACTTTCCTTTATTTGTGGTTCAAATTGTGGAAATAACAGAATATCAGCTGTAGAATTTTAGAATGCTCAATTAACAAATCCAAAATGGCTATAAGATTTGGATAATAAGAAGAAATTAATGACTGGCTTGATTCCCATATTAAAAAGTTAAAATGGTGGGCACACAGATCTTATCATTATGCCTTAAAATCATCCTTTTGGTCATCAGTCAAACACTGATCCCTTTTAAAAGTTTTAATAATACTGACAATACTGTTGACCAGCCTGATTAATAGCAATTCTACATATACTGTTAGTTTATATCTAAATAATCCAGAATAATTAAACATGAGATCCCTGCCTAGACCTCTAATCAGTAAGTTTCCTCAATACCTAGTTAGACCACTACTGGCTATAAGTGTTCTTTATGCATAGAGTAAAACAGTTTATATGTGTATAGACACATACAAGACTATGATACAAACAAAAAGCAGCCTCAATCCTATCAAAACTTACCCAAGGGTGTTGCCTGCCAGTCTGCCCAGAGTTTCAGAACCAGACAGAAACCATGGGGAGTCACTAGTCCTGCCTGGCCTGGATGTCCTTCCTGCCCCTGAGCCACTGCTCAACTTTGAACTGAAAATAAAAGATGGTAGATCAGTCACAAAACAATCCCAAAAGGATTAGGAACAAAACCTGGAATCCCAGGTCTCAATTCTCAGGGACTTATTCTGGTAACATACCAGCTTAAGCAACACCCTTGGGGAATATTCCATGCTAATCTAACTAAAATACTAAAATTTTAACTGGAAATTAGAAGACAGAGTTGACATGTTTTATTCACATTAGCAATCCATTCTGTTCTCACTGCAAAAATGTTCAACAATGTAATTACAAATAAATGTTAAACATAACATTTAAGGTTAATTGTCTGATATTTAGCAAAATAATAAACAAGACATCATCCACCAGTTTTTGAGCACCCAAATTTAGGGTTCATTTAAGCAGTCCAACTATAGTCAAATCAGTTCTATTTGTTGTTATAAACATTAAGGCAAAATTTTAATGTGACCTACAAAGTCAATCCAGCCAAAATAGACTCATATCAAAAAAAAGTCTATTTTAGAGCCTATTACAAACTTCAAAGCATTCCATCCAGAAAGTTATTCCGACTAAATCAAGCGATTCTCTGCTGATTTTAATTTTATGATAGATGCATAATTTTGTTGAAAATGAAAAATATAATTAAACTATACCCGTTAAGATATAATGCCTTACTTTCAGTTATGGGGACACAAAAACAAAGGCTATTAAAAGTAAGTTACTTAAAGTTTAAACATATATTAAGTAGAAAGGATGTATAGCCTTACCCATCATTATTATCAGGTTTACCCAATTCTAATCTGTCTGGCTGCACTGAAAAACCAATCCTGCAGACTCTACCATCCTAAAATAGAGAGAGAGAAATGAAGTATTCAAAACAGAAGAGTCAATATATAAATATTCCTTCAAATATAGGTCTATCCTGGCCCCTAAAATGAGCAAGCACTCTGTGAGAATACCTGCCCACTCCCCAAAAAAGAACATCCTTAACCCCAAAGGATCTTATGTACTTAAGAAATAATGAACATATATGAAATTACAGGAGAAAAATCCCAAACTCTTTTTAAGTTCTGTAGAAATTCATAGAAAGAAAAAAAGACAAGGAATAAGAAGCTCTGAAAAAATGTGACCATGGGAAATCATTTAATTTCTCTAGGCCTCAGTTTCCCGATTTGTAAAATGAGGTGCCAGAAACATATCTCCAGGCCCTTTTTCAGCTCTAAAATTTTATGTCTTTAATTGAGTAAAGTGTGGGGAGCAGTAATGAAGGACCCCAGACAAGCTTAATCTTATTGGACAATTGTGACTTTTACTAGGTAACATGGAGATAATATTAAATAATTACATAGATTATTTTAATACTTTTACTTCAACAAATTAATATTTACCTCAAGAAGAAATGCAGCATGATTTGGTCCCACCACACACTGTTTAATAGTAGCCTGTTCCAATACATTCAATGGAGGGTGACTGAAAAATTAAAAGCAAATAAATTTCAAGCTAGGAGAGCAGGGAAGGGTATGTAGAAAAAAAGCATAAAGACTTGAATTGGCATCCAAACTTACTAAAATTTGTATATCAACTAAGATATGTTTATATATTAGTTAAGATACTCCTTTAATTATTAATATTGATGAAGTCAATATACACAACATCGCAGGCTTCACTTGTATAAGCAGGACCCATGGAATCAAATGACCAAACTTCTAAGATCAACGCCTATATAATAAATGTTTCATAACTGCTAGTTAAACTTGAACTGGTATAACATGAACTTAACAGAACATGAACTGATTAAGTTAAGGAAATCTAGAAAGCATGCTACTGTGGCTTTTTGACATGGAAGAGAAAATATTTTTCTAAATATAAAAAGCATCTAAAAAGTCTTACCTGTTTAAATTATATTTGTTCAACTTCTCTGACACTTCCCGTAACCTGGTAAAAACAAACAAACTTCTATGATGAATATGTCAAATAAAAAGCTTACTACATGAAAACAGTAGAATATTCCCATTTGACAGGTAGATCTTATCCATTATTCCAATGACAACTATTGCGGTAGAACAAACAGGCTCATCATTAAGGCATCACTGATGAGTCATTGTAAAACAACTTTTTGTTCCATAAAGACAATCACTAGTTGGACTCTCTGTTCCTTCTATCACTGCAGATAAAACCTTTTTTCAAATCCTACCACCAATCCTTTAGTGCAATAGCAACACATGCCAGGTCAATTATTTCTCCTTAACAACAAAAGGTGCTTCTCTCTAGGTATGCCTGTCATAATAAGATTTAGAATGGAATGAAAAGAAAGAGGAAGGAGTTATGGACATTTTTGAAATGCGGATCTGATCTAGAACAAGGAGGAATGGACTTAAAAAAATTAGGAGTTCTGGTCTAGGCTCCTCAGCTTACCAACCTTATGATTGTAAATAAGTTACTTAAAATCATAGGCTCAGTTTCCTCACTTGATAAATCAGGACACTTCTGATCTATGTGCCTTACAGTTTCCATGAATATTTAAAACAATGTCATGTTTTAACTCAGTATAAGAATGTTAACATAAATAAATTATATTTTTAAGGCTATGATTTCATTAAAGTAGTCCACTTTATTCTTACATTTAGCTTAGTATAAGTTACAAACTTCCTATGAAAATTCAGTTGCCTTTATCAATATGGGGGTGGGGATGACAAAATAAGGGTTCCATCCAAAAAATAGAAAACAAAAGGAAATTTTTTGACTTCAGGTAACCAATCTACCATAGTCTCAATCAATTAATTTATATGAATATATTAAGCACCTACTATGTACCAGAGACTGTGCTAGATATACTGGTGATACAAAAACAGGCATTTCTGGATTTAAAAACAACTCTTTATCTATTTATGACTATCTCTTTAATTTATGACTATCTATTTAACATTGGCCTAAGTGACTGTGTTGACACAAAATAAATACAAAGAACTAAGTGAAGTTGTGAATATTAACAGATGATGGGAGAGACAGTTCAATGTACATGTTCCTACTTGAGCTGAGCTTTGAGGGAATCTAGGAGTTCCAAGAGGAGATACTGAAGAACGGTCAAATAAATCAATGATCAATTCTCAATTATCCTATAATTGTTGGGCAGAAGCCAATTTATGGTGAAAAATTTGCCAAAAATCTATGTGTGAGCACACTCTTCTTGATAATCTCCTCTAAGTTTTTGTGGCACTGATATTTCCTGGTCCTTCTACTTTCTACCTCTGACTACTCCCTTTCAATCTCCTTTGCTGGCTAACCATGGGTATCTCCCAAAGCTCTGTCCTGGCCCTCTTCTTTTCTTACAATATACTATTTTGCTTTATCTCAATAGCTGCTATGGATTCAATTTGACTGATTGATAGATACCTATAGCTATATAGGTACAGATAACTTCCAGATCCTATTTGACTAGTTCTAACCTATTTCCTGACCTCAAGTCTCACATCTCCAACTACCTACTGGACATCTTGATCTGGATGTTTCCCAGATGATGTGAATTCACTATGTCCGAAATTGAACCTTCTCATCTTCCAAATTTCCCTATTACAATCAAAGATACCACCTCACATCCTCTCAGTTATCCAGGCTCACAACTTAGGTGCTATCCTCAATTTCTGGCTCTACTCTCCCACCCTGTCCCCTCACAGTCAATCTACTGTCAAGTCTTGTCAATTCTACCCTCATAATATCTTTATTACATGAGCCTTCTCTCCTGTGACATTGCCATCATTCTGGTACAAGCCCTTATCACCTCATGTCTGGTCTATTGCCAATAGTCGGCTGATTGGTCTCCCTGCTTCAAGTCTCCCTTCACTCCAGTAAATCTTCTACTCAGCTATCACTGATTTTCCTAAAGTGAAAGCATGACCCCACCCCCATCACCCTTCTCCCTCCTACTCAAACTCCCATGGTTCCCAATTAACCCAAGATCAAATATACAATCCTCTGTTTGGCTTTTAAAACTCTCCATGATCTGACCCCTACTTTTCCAGTCTTCATATATCTCACACCCCTCACTCTCCCCGATACTCAGTGATTCTGTAAACACTGTCCTTGCTATTCCTCTCATATGACATTACTAGGCATTTTCACTGGCTGTCCACCCCAGAAATGCTTTCCCTACTCATCTCCACCTACTGATACCCTTTTAATTCTGAACTAAAATAGCCTCTTCTGGAAGAAACCTTTCTATATTCTTTCTTAATGTTAATATCTTCTTTCTGAGATTATGTCCAATTACACAGACACACAGACACACACCCTCCTCTTGTTGTACATAGCTGTTTGCATATTGTCTCCTCCAATAGACTGTGAGCCCCTTGCGGACAGGGACCATTTTTTTTCTCTTTGTATTTCTAGAGCTTAAGGGCTTGGCTCTTAAGTGTTTGCTGACTTGACCTGTGATCTTTGGTATAAAAAAGTCTATAGACTAGTTTTCTAAAACAGGGCCTTCCATTCAATTTGTTTTTTCTTGAAAAATAAATTCTGAAGTCAATAATGATTCTGTTGTCTTAAAGAAGATGATAAATATTCTATTATGCTGTTGCTTCTGATACATGGAATGAATGACCACAACATCTGGTCAATTTACAAAGATTAATTTTTCTCTCAAAATCAGGTATAGGCAGTTTGTAATGGATACCTCTATTTCTCCTGTATTTATCTGCACTATCTGCACAACACCACCACTGGCCTAGATGTTTTTATATCACTGCATTGGGGTTTTTTCTACAGTAGTAAAATAAACACTCAAAAGCCACTACAAACTTACAGGCACCCAAATGAAAATTGTTTTCTAGAAATTAAAGCTGTTTTTTGTTTTTTTGTTTTTTTTTACCAAATCCTAGCCAGGTAAATTGGATATTGGTGGCTCTAGCTATTATTTATTTTTCTTAGTAACTACTAATTAATCATAACCATATTTCAAATAGTATCAGCAGTGGCAGGGGGAAAGGTGGGAGAATCAGATGTGGACAGTGTATTAGAAAGTCAGGAGATTTGGGCTATAGTCTCAGCTACATAACTATGTTACCAAGTAACTATCTGGGGCCTCTGTGCCATCTGTAAAAGCAGTGGGACTAGATTATCTTTATGGTTCCTTGATAACTTCACGTTTATGATCCTGTAACTAGCAAAGGTATATGCCCTGAGCTGAAGCATTCTAGGTTTCTCAAAATGATATTTTCATGGCCTACAACACTTTAGATTTTTAAATTCATGAGAATCCTTGCACAAAGACTCAAAATTATGGGCAGCCAGGTAAGTCAGTCAATTAACATTTATTAAACACCTATTACACGCCAGTTACTGTGCTAAGCCCTAAGGATACAAAGAAAGGTAAAAGACAAATGTATTGACATCAACCTGACTATTCCCTAGGAGCTTGCCATTGGAAATATGAGATGGGAAGACAGGACCCCTGGCACAGGGAAGTAATATATGTCCATCAATTAGCAGGCATTTATCAAGCCCCTATTAGGTGCCAGACAGGTTAGGACACATGACCTCAAGGAGTTTACATTGTATTGGATACCTCTGGTAAATAAGTATAAAACACATTTAAGATAATAGTTAAGGATGTGGAGGGGGGTAGGAAGAGATCAAGAAAGGCCTCACCTGAAAGGTAGTATTCAAGCTGAGTTTTAAAGGAATCGGGAAAGGGGGGAGGGGAGTTGTAAGAAAAAAGGAGAGAGTGCATTACAATGCATCATAAATTCTTTCTCCCTCACTCCACATATTTAATCAGTTGCCAAATCTTGCCATTTCTATCGCTACAACATTTTTAACATTTGACTCCCTTTCTTTCTAGTATCACATCTACCATCTTAGTTCAGACCCTAATCACTTTCCTATTTCTGTGTAAAGTACCACCATCCTTCCAGGTTTCCCTAGTTATTACCTCGGTATCCTCAACTCTTCACTCTCCCTCACTCCACAAATCCAGTCAGTTGCCAATTCTTGTTTTGCCTACCTTCATAGGATCTCTCTCATTTGACTCTTTCATGACACTCACACAGCTACCACCCTACCTAATTCAGGCCCTTATCACCTCTCACCTAGATTACTGCAATAGCCTCCTAATTGTTCTCTGCAACTGCCATCCAGCCAAACTTGCCCCTATCTGTTCCTCCCTCATATCTGTGCTTGTGCACAGATGCCATCCCTCTACTCCTGTAATGCAATCCCCTGTTCACCCACGCCTCAAGGAGCTTCTGTCTTCCTTCAAGACAAAGCTCAAGCACAACATGAAGCCTTTCCCAATTCCCCAAATACAATGGCCTGCCCTCCTTTGCACTGATTTGTATTTGTTCCCTTTAAATGAATTCTATATGCTTAGATGTGTACTTTTTGTCTCTCCCAGTGGAGTATAAATTCCTTAAAAATAAAAACTGCTGAACTCTTTGTACTCATATTCCCCAAGACCTAACTATGTACTAGCATATGCCTAGCACACAAATGTGTTGTAAATGCTTGTTGATTGCTTCTATTTGAACTTAAATTTACCCCTCTGCTTTTATACTGAATTCAAATTTTTTATCCCAGAATACTGAACCTGCAAATACTGAACCTGCAAATGCAACGACTAAAATCTCTCCTAGTAACATTTCTATAGAACTATAGAAAAAAGAAGAGTGTTAGTTTGATAAGATGATTTTCAAAATGTTAGTTAAGTGTGATATCTATGCCCAACTAAATTCCTGAATAAACTAAATGCATGGTCTAAGAGTATTTAGAAAGTGGAACTGATGGATCTCGAGAAATTATATAGGTTCACTAAAAACAAGTTAAATCAAAATAAGTTAAGTTTCCTTTTTTGATATGCTTATTAGACAAGTGAAACAGGAAAATATTATAAATATAATTTATCTGGATTTCAGCAAGTCATCTGATAAAATTCTCCCATGATATCTTTGTAGGAGTGCCTGGCATACAGTAGGCGCTTAATCAATGTCTGTTGAATTGAAAATGAAAGATATTGGATAGCAGTAGAGTTATACACAATCTTGGCGACACAAAGCAATCTTAATAAAATGTTATGATTACTGTATTAAATATCAACTTGAAAGACGGTATCAGGTAGCATACGACTCAAGTCTGTGCTTGGTTTTGTGGACTGTTAATTATTTCCTCTGTATGGATGATTACCTAAAACACATTTACCAAAAATGTAGATGACACAAAACTGGGGGAAAAAATAGATAATATATTAGATGATACAATAGGAGTTCAAAACAAACAGAAAACACTGGATATCAAAACCAGTGAAATGATATCTAATAATGGCAAAAGTAAAAACTTGCAATTAAGGGGCAACAATTCAACTGCTCAGGGCAGCTAGACGGTGCAATGGATACAGCCTTGGAGTCAGGACAACCTAAGCTCATATCGGGCCTCAGACAGTTAACACTCACCAGCTGTGTGTGACCCTGGGCAACTCACTTAACCCCATCGTCTAGCCAAAAATAAATAAACAATTCAACTGCTCAAGTCCAGAAGGGAAATGTTAGTTAAAAGCAGTAGTAAGAACTACTTCAAGTAGTAAGAACTGAAGAATTGTATAATCTGATTTAAGACTTAAAATGTGTCAAAGTGAATGCCATTATTAGGTTGTCTTAACAGAAGTATAATGTTGACAACAAGGACCCACTGAATGGTCAAATCTCAAAAGGACTATTCAGCAGTGAACAATGATCTTAATTTGGACACCATCAAACCTGGATCACCATGAAGGGACTCAAAATCCTGACATACGTAGGATTTGTTTAATGAACTTGGCATGGTTAACCCAGGGAAAAAGGACATGGTAGTAGTTTTCACATTTTTTTTTAAAGAACTATTATGTAATAATTTAACTCATTTCATGTAGATTCAGCAGGCAGAAGTTAAAATATTTTGTAAACATAATAACATTGAGTATATCAAAAATGTAAAAGTATGCCTCATGAACAGTCTGCCACCATAAGTTTTCAAGCAAACACAGAATAAATTATTGGGATGCTGTCAGGAATCCTACACAGAGTAGGTGCATTAGGGCTAGCTGACTTCTAAGGTCTTTTCCTACTTTAAGATTCTAAATAAATGAAATAAAAATGTATCTTAATGTTGAATACACATTAGTTTTCAATATTCACTTCCATAAGATTTTGAGTTTTAAATTTTCTCCCCCACTTTCTCCTCCTCCCTCCCCAAGATGGCGCGCAATCTAATACAGGCTCTACATACACATTCCTATTAAACATATTTTCACATTAGTCATGTTGTAAATTAAAATTAGAACCAATAGGAGGAACCACAAGAATAAACAAAACAAAACAAAACAGAAGAAAAAAGTATGCTTCCATCTGCATTTAGACTCCATAGTTCCTTCTCTGAAAGTGGATAGCATTTTCCATCATGAGTCTTTGGGAAACGTATTAGATCCTTGCATGGCTGAGAAGAGCTAAGTAAGTCTATCAAAGTTAGTCACCGCATAATGTGGCTGTTACTGTGTACAACATTCTCCTGGTTCTGCTCATTTCACTCAGCATCAGTCCATACAAGTCTTACCAGGTTTTTCTGAAGTCTGCCTGCTCATCATCTGTTATAGTACAATAGCTGTTGAATACATTTCTAACAGACATTGCACATCTATGTGAAAAACCTCTGAATACAACAATCTTAAGCCCTGCTTAAATACCTATCATCCTATAAAACTAAACTTCTGAAGTCTCAGGGATATTAATTTGGATAAACTGTTCCTTGTGTATTAGTTTAAAAAGTCCTCAATGAGTATAAGAAGGAAATTTCTTAAGCATAAAAGAAGTAAACTATAGAATGGGAAGTTGCTTACATTAGCAATGAAAATTATAGAGTCACTAAAGTCCTGACACCATATTCATTTTAATCTCTAAGTTAATCATCATCTGTAAGTATTTATATTATATGGCACTCATCAATTTAAAAGAACCTTATCCACACACTTAAAATGCCCTAAATTATGAACTGTTTCCCTAGCAGCAGCTTTTAGAAAGGTCTCCTATATATACAAAAGGAAAATTTAAAAAAAAATTTTTAAAGTACAATAGGCCAGCCAAATACCATTTCACAGTATATTTCTGCACGCAGTTATAATGGAAAATAACATGAGGAGATGAATTTTGCTGCAAAAAGCCTCAGTTCTGTATTTAATCTCATTCAAGTACAATCAATAAAGTATTAAGGTAGTTGGATAGGTTAGCATTAAGCTTCTAACAATGTTCAGTACTTCCACAAAGATTTATTATTTTGTGGACAGACTAAATAATCAATAATATCCCTTTAAAATTTTAAGTTATTTTATAAGGCTAGAGAGATAAGAAAACACTCAAGTGATTAGGGGCAGAGAAAATAAGGCGTAAAAGTATTTGGAATGAAATTATTTCACCAGAACACAAGACCCCATTTAACATCCGAAAATATTCTCTCAAAGCTGACTTGAAGCCTACAACTTTTTCTTCTCCAAATCACAGAAATGGTGAAAAGACATACGTGGCTGAACCTTCATCATATGGAATAGTCTTGAAAAAGTACACTCACATAATTTTGTAAATGGAATCAGTGAAACTGACTTACATTATCATTTCAAAGATGCTTTGTTTAGTTTCAAGATTCTCTGTTCCCCTATCACATTATCAATTAGTATCAAGTTCATACAAAGTAAAATGTAAAGCAATAGGACTTGTAGAGTGCATCCTTCCAGGCTATGACCTAAAAGACTAGCCAAAAGCCCCAACTCTTCAGAAAGGTAAAGAGGTAATGCATCTTGATGCATTCCTTCAAGAAAATGATTCTTATACTTTCACATGTGTGGCATTGAATCTTGATCACTTCAATGTGTCAAAAGGTTTCAACGAGTACAGTATATATCAGTGATCCCTAAACTTTTTTTTTTTTTTTGCTCATAGCCTACTATTATTCTCTGCTATGAGAAATTTGGGCAAATTGTATACAATTTATAACACTCATACATTTGTGCAAAGCCACTTATAAAGATAAGTTCCATATAATTCACAGCATATTCTGTGCCATGGCACATCATCTGAGAACCAATGACACACATAACAGACTATCTAGGCAGGCATCTAAGGGAGATCATTATCCTGTCCTGCTATGGTAGCAGTAATTAAAGTATCTTACTATTCAAAGACCTCTACAATGTCACCAACCACCACTCCAATCTTAGCTCACACTTCTCATGTAAACTAATGCCATGACCTCACCAAAATAAACTACCTGCTATTGCTCAAATAAACAAGTATATTGTAGTAGATTAGAAGAAACACAAGATTTGGTGCCAGAGGATCTGGTTTTGAAAACTAGCTGGTTTTTGTTCGACATCACATAGACAGAGAATTTAACCTCTAAGGGCCTGTGTAGTTCCTACTCATATGCCCTTTACTTTGCAAGGTCAGAACTTGTTCAGGGCAGTCTCAAGCTCCTACGCCATCCGACGTCACGTGCCTCTTACTCTCAAGGATGAATTTAGTATTTACACAATGCCCAGAGCACATGTTGTCTCCTTGAAACCTTCCATAATCTACCTCTCAATTATCTTTGCCTTTCATATTCTGGGTTTTTTTTTTTTTCCACAGCTATTGGGTATATGTTTTAATCACATCTAACAGACCGTAAACTTGGTGAACCTATTGTATTTTTAGATCTCACCACCACCACTCCAAAACCTAACAGAGTGCACAAATGATAACTGGACCTTAACAAATATTTGTTGTATAAGAAAAACGAGAAATGACAATGAATAGAAAAGTATCAGAAATCATTCTGATATGAAGTGCTTTATAAATGGAGTATAACAGCAAAAGACTTACAGGAACATAAGAACTTACTTCAAATTTATTCCATGTTGGTGGATTTTTGCACTTGTTCCAGTCAAGATAACCTACTTCCTACTCAAGTAATGTGCCAAAAAAGCAAAAAGATAATCTTGCTGATTTGGAATTAAACATTTCTTTAAAAAGTTATTAAAATATCTACATCCTTTGATCCTGAGATTCAACTTCTAAGCACATACCCTAAGAAGATCAAAGACAAAAAGAAAGGTCTTTAATAACACTTTTTATAATAAAAATAAAAACAAACTAGAGTCCCATCAATTAGAGATTGCACAAACCAAGTGTAATAGAATTGTTATTCAATGGCAAAATTATGACTCTGCCATTAGAAATGAAGAACATGAAGAATTCAAAGAAGCCTTAAACTGAAGACTTTTAAACTAAACAAAATTGACAGGGTTTACAACATAAATGTAAAGAACCAAAGGGGGGAAAAGCAACCCAATAAATAAACATCGTATGTATTTTAATTAATGGCAACCCTGATCCTGAAGTAAATTTACCTTCTCTTCTTTGCAGAGGTGTGGGGGGCTGTGACATACAAAACTGAACATATCGTCCACCTTGGTTAATGTAGTTTAGTTTTGCAGAACTACCTTTTTTTCACCTCTTTAAAAAAATTATTTGTTACAAGGGAAGGTTCACTAAGAAGGAGAAATACATTTGGACATTATACTGACATAAAAGTGAAAGGAATAAAATTAAGAACTGTAAAAGAAAAAACCATTAAAAAATTCATTACAGCAAATTCAACATTTCAGTAATACCTCATTAAGTGGACTAGAGCTAGAATTACAAAATATTCATGGTTAAGTTATTACCTTCAAGTAATACCTAACTACAACTAATAAAATAAAAGTAAAGGCTTTGGAGACTTAAATTTTACTCCTAATATTTTAATTAAACTAAACTCAGTCAAAAATGATCATGTTCCCAAATACAAATGGTTTCTCTCATCCTTTCTGACCGCTCTGTCAGATACCACTTGGTTAGGAGATTTGGGTTCTAATTCAAATTCTCACTAAATCACCATGGACGAGTAAACGAAAATCGCTGGACCTCAGTTTCTGTTATGTATTCTTGGAGGCGAGGAGCAGCAAAGTCAGACAATACATGCTCTTGAATATTCAGCTGAACTAAAAAAGACTTTATGAAGGGAGATACTATGTATCTCCAGAGAAAGAACTGATATGGAAATATGTATTGGTTCCCCATATATATGTGTCAAATGTTGGCCTTTTCTAATGCAGGGTTGGGAGACGGCTCAAAACTCAAAATACAACCAAAAATAAACAAAAAACATTTTTTAAAAATGTCCTCAAAAATTTCATAGTCGATGACTTTATTATCATACATCTTAAAAAAATCAATTGCAGACTCTTAAACTGTAAGGGACACGGACACCCCTTCTACAATGTCTTTGAAAAATGATCATCCGGTTGCTACATCAATACCTCCAGTAAAGGGGAATCACCTCCTAAGGTGATACATGCAATCTGGGGCACCTTCAATTGTCTGGAACATTTTCCTGAAATGGAGCTGAAATCTTACTGCTCCAAGTTCTGCCTCCAGGGCCAAACTGATGAGTCTGATCTCTCTCTTCTATATGACTGTCCTTAAAGCACTTTGATAGATACCATGCACCCCACATTCTCTTTTCTTCCATTCAAAACATTCCGAGGTCCTTCAACCAATCCTCATATGCCATGGTATCCAAAGACCCTCCTCACCTTCCTGGAAGACATTATTGCACAGAATTGGATTCATGTGTTAAAAGTCCAGGAAATTTAGTGGACTACATTTTCAAAATGAGAAGTCTGTGACAAGTTAACCATCTAAACTGATGGGATGTTATAGCTGGATTGAGAGGTATACTATCCAGAATGAGGAAAATGATAGTATTACTGTATATTGCCCTGGAGTCAGACCACATCTTGATTGTTGTGTTGAATTTTGAGTATTGTATTTCAGAAATGTTGTAGACAAACTAGGGCTACTCCTGGACCTTAACACATAAATTCAATCCAGTACAATAATCTCTTCCATATCCCATATCTATACAATTTGTGAAATCTGTGAAACCAAATTAAGAACTCTACAGTTATTTCTAATGAACTCAATGGATTCTGTCCATTCTTATAATGTGACAAGATCTTTTTGGATGGTTCTGCTATGCAATGTATTAATCTTAGATATGTACCTTAATGTTAGTGTTCACATGTAAGTGCTCCTTGAGGTAATAACTGTTTACAGTTTTTATTTATGATTTTTGACTAGTTTTCCCCTCTTAGTTCTGTGTTATCTAAAAACTTGATAAGCAGTCCATCTATGCCTTTATCTAAATTAATGATTAAACCATTAAAAATAAAAAGTCTGCCAAAGGCAGACTCCTAGAAGACCCTACTGAAATTTTCCCGTTAATCTGACACGTACCCATTAATGATAACTCTTTGAGTACAACAGTTCAACCAGCTCCAGATCTACATATGTGTGCTATTATCTAACTCACATCTCTTCGCCTTGGCCATAAGTAGAACATGAATGATTCCATCAAATGACTTACTTAAATCCAAGTACACTGTATCTACAAATTTAAAATACATAGTGAATTTCCCAATTTGGAAATTCTACTAATACTAAGCACCACCTGGCATGACTTTTTAAGTACTAGGGAACTATCTGAAACACATAGAAATTAAATAACCTGAAGGGTTGCACTACTAGTAAATGTCAGAAGTGAGACTTGAACGTAGATTTTCCTAACACCAAACCCATATTCTATCCATCACGCTATCCTATCTCTATTAACCCTGTCAAAAAATCAATGAGATTAGTATGACATGACTTTATGAAGTCATCATGATTCAGTGATTTCCCTAAGTGTTCTTTTAAAAATCCTTTTAATGTTTTAGAATTTTGCCAGAAAGCAAATGAAAATTAAGGCAATATTTGCCTTTCTCCATTCTAACAACACCTTTCCCACTCTCCATGATCAATACAGGTGGACTGCACCTAAACTGGGAGGTGTAGCAGATAGAGCACTGGCCGAGAGTCAGGAAATCTTGGTTCAAATCCAGGCTCAGACACTTACACTAGCTAGATGACTCTACGCAAATGACTTAACCTCTTCTGCTTCAGCTTCCTTAAACATAAAATGGGAATAACAACATTTTCTTCCCAGGGTTGTTGTTAGGATCAACTGAGGTAATATTTGTAAAATGTTTAACATAATTACCCTAGTACATAGTAGAGGTTAACAAGTATTTTGTTTCCTTCCTTTTTTCTTTCCTATAAAAATGTCAGTTATTTTTAGGCATCTACATGGCACAAAGGACAGAGTACTGGGCCTGAAGTCAAAAAGACCCGAGTTCAAAAATGGCCTCAGAAACTAAATGGCTGCACGACCTTGGGCAAATCAGTTAACCTGTATGCTTCAGTTCCCTCAACTGCAAAATGGCAATAACAATAGCAAATTCCGCACAAGGTTGTTGTGAGGATCAAATAAGATTTTTAAAGTGCTCAGAGTCTTAAGACTGTGCCTTGCACATAATAAGTACTGAATTAATATGTTCTCTTCCTCCTTTTATCCCCTTCTATTGCTCCTTTTCAACTATTCTGTTCCTTATAAATAAGGGATATACTTCCCGGGCCATATGGCATTCATGAGTCCCACCCACATCAAGTCTCAGTGATACTTACAGGGTTGAATTTGCATTCTCTATTAGGATCTCTAGTTTATCCTGTACATAGACATCTAAGATCATAAGTTTTTTGTGGGCTCTCTTCCTGCACTATTTTCTCTCAATACAGTACCAAGCTTGGAAATACATGTGGGAATCTTTCTCTTTTCTCTCCCTTTTCAGGTAAAAGACTTCATTAGATTCTCACAACTCCAGGAAATTCTATTTTTGCCAATTTTCATTAAGAACATTTCAATCCTGACCATTATTCTTATATTTTAACCTGTAATCCAGAAACCTAAATTTTACACATCTCATCTGACTTCTTTAACTATCAGCTACTTGTCTCCTCTATCCCTAACAATGACTGTTTCCATCCAAGAATAAATCATTGCTCTTTTGAATTTTTTTAATAGCAGGTATTCTTTTCTTCAGCGATTTGATCCTGTCTTTTAGCTTTATGAGCTCTATGCTGAAACTCAAATCTTAATCTCAAAGTTCCAGAATCTCCAACTACCAAAATATCCAAACAAAACCATCTTTCCTTTGAAGTTTCAGATCATCATAAACACGTCCAAAATAAATTATTTATTCTGTAAATTGTATTTACTCTCTCCTCTCACTTCACCAGACCTTCCTTAATTCTATCAATGATACAACCATTCTCCAAGTGACAGTTAATGAACCTTACATTTGGGGACCAGGAAAGAGCACTTGCATAACCTCCATTATACATCTTCTATGACATGAGCAAATACCTCACCTTTGTTATCACTACAGTAAGATCTGTCATGTAGTCACATATAATTCAGATGCATAAGCAAGACTCTGAGAAGAGTAAAATCCTTTATTAAAGTCAACATTATCCACTCAGAGTTAGATCTCATATTTTCTATACCTCTCAGTCAATTACACAACTTTTTAAAAGTGGCCCACTGCACAAAAAAATCTGAAAAAGGTCTGTTAAAATTTGTCTGTTCCCTTATGAGATATATCATAGTGCTATAGCTAAACTGGCAGTTCCTGGAGCCAAGAAGGTCTAGGTTCAAATACTGCCTCTAACACTTACTCGTTATATAAATACAGGAGTCACGTAATCTCTCTAAGGCTCACTTCCTTCCTTTGTAAAATGAGAAAATCACCAGAGATAGGTTAGGCACTTGTCTCTCACAAAACTTTGACCACTCTAATCAAATAATGTATACAAAAGTGTTTCGGAAATCTCAAAATATATACAAATTTAAATTATTCTCATATATTCCCCAAGAATGACCATAATTTGTACATTGGATAGTACCCAAAAATAGAAATACAGATTTTGAAGTAAAATCCAGCCAAAAGCAGAATGTATTCACTTTTAAATTGTTTTGCTTTTTGTGGAAAATTTTTGAACCTTGCTCCTCTAAGATGGCAGTTCATGCCCAAGTTCTTTTTACACGTGTCAACTGTACCACGGACTTCTTTTGAGTGTATTTGTCGAGAACAAGATAGTCCTGTCACATAATACATGGGCTCTGGAAGTCAAAGCGTCGAAATATGGGTCCACTACGGTTGTAAATGAGAAAAAAAAAATCACTATACAAAACCCTATTAATTGTGGGGGAGAGGGGGTGTCAGAATAATTTACCTTAGATGCACATCAACAATACTCTCTGAAGACTCTTCAACTGCTTTTGTTTTGTTAAGTGATGCTCATCCAAATCTTTGGGTCTGCTACTCTTCTGTGTTGTTTGGTAAAGGTTGTATTTAAGATGGTGCTTTCTAGCTGAAATAGTTTCTGGATTTTTTAATTTCCTCATTCTGACAGCTGCTTTGTATTCGGGTCAAACTACCTAGAAAATAGTACTAACTCCAATGTCCTTGCTCATCAAGTAATTACTCAAATGGATCTATGATTGTATTGATTCTGAAGTTCCTTCCAACAATGTAGAAGGCAACCCACCTAATCCTGACCATCCTGTACATGTCCAATTACTCCCAAAAGTTTAGATATGAGGTCCACACAACAAGCTGGATGCCATCTCCAAATATTACAAGGTTTATTAGTTGATCATTCTGGGTGTCTACCTGCCATGGTATCAAGTCTTCTTCTTTTCCCACCATGCAGTTCCCTGATGGTATCCTTCACTCCTGTTTTTCCTCAAATTCCTCATTACTTCTATGTTGCCTCCAGCTCACATCCACCACACATCTCTCTACTGTCCTCTGTATTAAGGGCATTTCTAGTACTTGTGGAGGCAGCAGTGTTCCATATCAACAGAATACCAACAAAATACAACACAACACACATTTATTTAGCACCTACTATATGCCACGCACTGTGCTAAGTGCTAGGGACCCAAATAAGAAAAAGTCCTCAACTTCAAAAAATTTAAAATCTAATGGGGAAAGATGACACACAAAAGGAAGGTGTAAAGGGGAGAAAAGACATGATGATGGGGTTGAAACTAAGCAGTGCAACTAATGGGAAAGGAAAAGAGTTAGCTTAGCTTCTGGGCCCTCTTTAAAAGGAGGCTTTGGGAGAAGTTTTATTCTCTGTCCCCCAGAGCTCCAATCAGAAGGGCACAGGCAACTGAGAGTAATGATGAGGTATGAATAGCAAAGATGAAGCAATCTCCATTATGAAGAGTTTCCTGGAGAAAATGGTAGAATTAAAAGGATGTGAAGCAGGGTCAGTAAATGTACAATTTCCTGAAAGCAATCCAACCTGTTCTCATATACACCTTTTCAACTCTGGGTTCCACTCCTCCTGTATTCCACAGACTGTTGGACTGGGTGTAAATCTAAATCTAAATGCATGTTGAAATCTGTGCAACAGATAATCAGCATTTTCTGGGTCTTATGTGGACAGGACAAACTCCTTTAAATGGTTACACATTTCTTCTTAGGAGACTGCAATGTTCTGGTCTTCATGCAATCAGCACATTGTCACCTGCCAACATGAAGGACCTTACCACCCCACAAGGAATCTCTTTTATCTAGTTTCTGCACTGTATCTCCTCTATCACTGAGTACAGTACCTGGCACACAGTAAGCACTTAACAAATACCTGTTGCCTACCTGCCTGAAATCACAGTGATGAATAGCTTTGGCAAGTATACATCTCCTTGGTTTTATGCTTCACAGATTAACAGAATTTCAGTGAAAATGATTATTTATGTTTTGTCTCCTAAGCAATCTTCAATGATCATGATGAAGGGGGAAGAGACAGTTCGATGTAAAAGAGCAAGTAAAGTAGTGTTTTATTCTATAAAATCACATGCTTTTTCAAAATCAACAAACTATAAAGATAATGTGATGCTTATATTCTCTAGACATCAAAGGTGTCAAACATGCAGCCCACAACAATCCAAGTGCAACACACACCAGATTAAAATGTAATTGGGAAATATTTAACAAAATAAATAAAAATAAAATAGAACACAAATAATGTTGCTATGTTCCACTCTGATATGTGATTTTCTAAGTCAGAACGCAATCCACAAGGATGCTTATGTACAATTTAGTGGCCTACTTTCTATGAATGTGACACCACTGCTCATTCAGTTAATTGTGAAAGGGTAAAGATGGATACATTTTTGCATACTGCTTTTGACAACCTGCTTGTTTCCTAACAACTTCCTCAAGAATCTTGATTCATGATGTACATGACTCTTAAGATTCTGTACCAATGGGAGATAGGCATATAGATGAGTAATTGTTGTTCTTTTCATCTTTCTTCAGTGTCAATAAGGTCATATATTTGATATCTTCCCCATCTTTAGATACCCTTTCAGCAGGCTCAGATCCTTATCACCTCCAGCATGGATCTCCTCTGTACATACTTGGTCCAATCTAGATGCTTTTCCTGCTTTTAATGCCATTTCTACCTCCTCTTACAAGTACAGTTATCAGGATCCAAATGTGGTATTTCCTGTGGTATGTCCTCGATGAACAAAATAGTTTCTTTAAAATGGTGTTAACAAATATTTTTCACACTTCTGTTTTTAATCTTCCTTCCTTGTCATCCCTGAAATTCCTTAAAATTAATTTGCTTAGTTTTATAGAGTACCAAAAGGCATGTAGGTGGCGCAGTGCATAGAATGCTGGTCTTGGAGTCAAGAAGACTTATCTTTGTGAATTCAGATCTGGCCTCACATAATTACCAGTTGTATAACTCTGGGTAAGTTCACTTAACCTTGTTTGCCTCAACTCCACACCTGTAAAATGAGCTGGAGAAGGACAAGGTAAACCTCCCCAGTATCTTTTGCCCAGAAAACCCCACATGGGGTCACAAAAAATCAGACACAACTAAAAAACAACTCAACATAAAGTTTTGGAGTTGGAATCAGGAAGACCTACATTCAAATTGTGCCTCTGACACTACCTGTGGGACCCTGGGCAAATCACTTACCTCTTTCAACCTCAACTTCCTCATCTGTAAAATGGTGACATTAATAACAACTACCTCACAGGCCTGTTGTGAGGATCAAAGGAGATGATATAAAGCACTTTGCTTCAAGTGCTTTAAAAATTACCATTATCATAATGCTATAGAAATCCTAATAATTATCATCATGCTTACTAATATTTTGCAAACAAGTCTGCATTCTAACCTGGTGTTTCCATTGGCAACCATTTGGCAAGTAAGTTCCAGGTTTGATAAGGCATTTTCGAGCTAGTGTTCCTTCTTGTCGTGATAATTTACACTGGTTAAACTTCTGTATTAATTATAATTGGTGGCAATGTCATTTCTATTATCCATGTTCCATTTTTTCTTTAAATTTTTAAAATTATAAACTTATGATCAACAAAAGGATATTTCAATACGCAAATATAGAGATGATCCAAACCATAAACTCAGTTTTAGTTATATTAAATTTAACTGAGTAAATTTTTTAAAATGCTTTATATTATTCTGTGTATTTTTTAATTAATTATTTACATTTTTAAACATTCTGAACTTTCCTCTGCATCCCTCCTCTTTCCAGAAAAACCTCCCATGTAACAAAGAACATTCTTAAAGGAAAAAGGGGGGGGGGGCCCCGAGACACAACAAAACCAATCAATACGTTAAAAAAAAACCCTCAATATAGATGCTATATTCCACACCCATGCTCTTAAGAGTCTGTACCAATGGGAGATAGGCATATAGATGAGCAATTGTTCTTTTCACCTTTCTTCAGTGTCAATAAGGCCATACATTTGACACCTTCCCCATCTTCAGATGCCCTAATAAGTGTGCTCAGATCCTGTTACAGGAGGTGTTTTCTTATAGCTCTTCTTAGGAGACAAACTTGCTCTCTGTAATTTTGCAATTCATTTTCAAGTGGTTTTGTGGTGGTGGTTCTTTCCATTTACATTGCTGTAGCCACTGTACATATAGCTTTCCTGGCTGTGCATGCTTCACTTTGTATATGTTCACATTCAGTCCTCCTCTGCTTTTCTGTGTTCATCATATTCATGGTTCTTATAGCATTATAATATTCCAGTTTGTTCATTTGCCATTTGTTTAGCCATTCCCCAATCAATGGGCATCTAATTTATTTCCAACTCTTTGTTACTACAACTGCTGCTATAAATACTTTGGGGTTCAGAGTCTTTCTTTTTGTCAATTATTTTCTTGGGAGGATATTATATACCAAGTAGTAGAATTTCTGAATCAAAGGATATGGATATTTTAGTCACTTTATTGACATAATTCCAAATTGCTTTAGAAAATGGTGGTACTAACTCATAGCTCCACAAATAACATTAATGTGCTTACCTTTACATTACCCCTCTCCAACATTGAGTATTCCCATCTTCTGTCATCTTTGCCTGTGATGGATGTGAGGTTAAAACTTGCAAGGTTCTTTTGATTTTACATTTCTCTTAATATTAGTGATCAGGGGCATTCATTCAGATCACTGTTAATAGTCTACAAATTCTTCTGAGAACTGTTCATTCATATCCTTTATCATTTATCTACTGGGGAATAGCTTCTAGTACCTAATGTATTTCTGTTAATTGTTTCTATATTTTGGATACTAAATCCTTAGCTAAGAAATTTGATAACAAAGAATTTTTCTCATTCTTGATGAATCAATTTTTTTTTTTGTGAAGAAGCTTTTCAATTTCAAATAATCAAAATTATCTATTTTATTTTTTCTAACTGCCTCTACCCCTTGTTTGGTTAAGAATATAGCGATCTATTGCTATGAAAAGTATATGGTTTGTTTTTCTAGTTTTTTACAGTATGTTCTTTAATTTTCAAGTCACAGTTACACTTAGAATGTATTGTGGAATGTTATATAAGGTGTCGACCTAAGCCTAATTTCTGCCAGACTGCCTTCCAGTATTCCCAGCAGGTTTGACCCACAAGAGTGCTTCTATCCTAAGTAATGTAGGTTTTCCAGTTTACTGAACACTAGATTACTGAGCTCCATTATTTCTGATTCTCCCCTTTTCTAATCTGTTCCAATTGACCTAGTTCTCTATTTTGGTGCAGAAAGTGGAGTGCTGGACCTGGAGTAAGAAGATGAGTTCAAATCCAGCCTCCAACATTTACTAGCTATTTGACCCTGGACAAGTCTCTCTTAACCTCTGTCTGCCTTAGTCTTCTGTAAAATAGGGGTGATAACAGCACCTACCTCCTGGGGCTAATGTGAGGATCAAATGAGACGATATTTGCAAAGCATTTTGCAAACTTTAAAGAGTTATATAAATGCTAACTACTATTAACTAATATTAAATGGTTATGATGACTACTGTTTTATATTATTTTGAAGTCTGGATGCACTCTCCTCCTCCTTTCATGCCTACATTTCTTCATAATTTCCTTTGGTATTCTAGCTATTTTGTTACTCCAAATGCATTCTTATTATTGCATCCATTTCCATAAAGTATCCCTTTAATAATCTCACTGGTATAGTACTAAAGCTAAATTAACTCTAGTGATGTTATTATATCAGCATGACCCAGTCATGAGCACTGAATAGTCCTCCAGTTATTTAAGTTTTTTATTTCTTTTAAGGAACACTTTGTAATTGAATCTATACAAATACTGAGTGTGCCTTAGGTTAGCTCCCAAACATTTTATACATTTTTGTAATTATTTTGAAAAGAATTTCCCTTTCTATTGTTCTTTTGTTATTAAAAAGAAATTCTTTTTACTTTTGTGGGTTATTTATTAGCCTGCAACTTTGCTGAAGCTATTGTCCCAATCAGATAGATTAACTGACGACTCCTTTGGACTTTCTAAGTAAATCATCATTTTATCTCCTCTTCATCTTCATATTCTTTTCTCATAATACTATTGCTAGCATTTCTAGAAGCATATCAAACCTCATTTATGGTTTTATTACCTGTTTAAACAGTTCAAGTTCATTAATGTTTCCAATGTACACAGCATCTTTTATATTGTTATTCCCAACCTCTTATGGTATGGATTGTTTTATTAATATCTTATTTTTAGTATCAAAAAATTGAGGGGACTTTTACATGACAGTAGTTGTTACATATGCCTTTATACATGATTTTGTTATTTTTCACAATAGTAGTATCCACATATTCAAATAAATCTATGATGTCATGATGATCACAACCCATTCATGCATGTCCTTCCTTAATTTCACCTTATGGGAGGATTTTATCCAAAGTACTGGGGGCCTTTCTCAATTTCTTCTAACATCATGGATATATCAGTATAGCAAGTGGGTTTTATATATAACCCACCTTCACCACGTAAGCACCCAATCCTTTTTTTAATCATGTTTTTAAGGAAATCATTTATTTTAGTTCTAATTCATAGCTCTTTATTTATAAAATTATATACCTTTGAATAGATTATATATACACATATATATTTGAAAAACACTAAATGAATCGATAATTGCCATTTGTCTACACATTAAGGTTTGCAAAGCACTGTTTTCTCTTTGATCCTCACAAAATCCCTGTGAACAGTACTGCATTCCCACTTTATAAACAAAGAAAACGAAGTCTCAGAGAATTAAGTGACGTGCCTATGGTTACACAGTCAGTCAAGAAATGGGAGTTGAATCCATCTGACTCCCAGTACATCTTCTTTCCACTATACCACAATGTAAGACATGAGACATTATTTATTCCATCTACCAAAGATGTGCTCTTTATTATACTGAATAATACTACATATTGTTAGAGCTGAATAAAGATCAAAATTATAATGTTTGATATACAACTGGATTCACGAATTCCTTGCAATAACTTCATGACTACTACCACCACCAGCACCTACCAGAAACAACTACAGTATAGGATATAGAGTGTCCCAAAAGTTTTAGAGCAATTTTAAGCTTTGATAGCTTGTATAGTAATTCTCCTTAATCTCTAAAAAAGCAAAGTTAGATGCCACTCATCTAGTCTAGCATCTCACACCTGGGCAAATTTAGTAACCCTCTCCTTAAATCTATCTGCATTCTCTAATCTATCTTAAACATTAATGCCAGATTAGTCTTCTAAAAACTGCAAATTTCATCCTATCTCCTGCCCAAGAACCTCAACTGACTCCCCACTGTATCTAAGACAAAAAATTCAAACTGTTCAGTCTTGCATTCATACTTCCTTACATCCTCCTATCTAGATGTCTCCCACTACTCCCCACTAAAAATATTCCTCCTCTGCAGTCAAATGGTCTTGCTCAATGGCCCTTACAAACAGTTCTAATCCCTGACTTCAAATCTTTGCTCCCTTATTAGATGCCTGTTCTTTTTTCCTTAGGCCTATAGATAAATTAGCCATTCATCAGAGCCCGGACCAAGTTCTCAATAGCCCTTCCTGAATGGATTCATCCCAAAGTAATCTCTCTCTTCTCTGAAATTAAATTACTTTACATTTTTCTATAATAACCAAAGTCCTACACACATGGACCCTAAAAATAAATTATACAAATAGAGAAGGAAAAGCATAATAAAATAATATTTCTTAAAATGTTGGGAATTTTAGTGGACTGCAAGTTCACTGATCAACAGAATGAAAACAGCCCCCCAAAAAAAAAGCTAAACTGATCTTAAAAGACAAATTAATAGGTACAATATGTCTAGATGGTGTCAGGTTCTACGCAAAGACCCAAATTAGAAAAGTGACTAGGAGAACAATGCAGTAAAGTGTAAAACACAATGGTTCAGAGACAAGAGGGGCCAACTGAGACTCCTGGCTCTGCTTCTTATTACCTGTGTCACCTTAAGCAAGTAGCTTACTCTCCCTTGAACTCCATTTCCTCATCTATAAGATATTCTAGATAATGTCTAAGGTGCTTTCTAGCTATCAATCTATGAACTTTAGACTGATGAGGCCTATAGTCTGTGCCATGAAATAAATATGAAGTGACTGGGGATGCTGTGCTTCAAGAGAAGCCTGGGGGGAGACACATCAGCTGTCTTTAAGTGGTAGAAGGGCTATTGGTGGAAAAATGAATAGATATATTCCCCTTGGTACCCTAGGGTAGAACTTGGAAGAACTGGCTAAAATGGCAAAGAAGCAGGTTTGACATAAGGAAAACGGTAAGAGTTGTCTCAAAGTGGAAAAGGCTACTACAGGATAACTGCAAAAGGCTCCCCTTGATTGGAGGTGTAAAAGCAGAACTTATTAGGGACATTATAGCAAGGATTCCTGTTCAGATATGAGTTGGATTAAAAAGACCTGAGGTTCCTTCCAACTCTGACAGTCTTTGATCCTGGGACTTTACATAGTCTGTATTATTTATTTTGTCACTTAATCACACCTACTCATAAACTGTCCTATACTATAACCTACATTTTCTAATCAGTCATTTGGTTAGCATTTATTAAGCACTATGTACTAGACATTGTGATAAACAATGGGGAAATAAAGCAAAGAAAAAATAGGTACTTGCTCTCAAGAAGATCACATTCTAATGGGGGACACATGATGCAAAAAACTGCACATACAGGATACAGTATTAAACACAAAGTAATTTCAGAGTTCAGAAAAAATTTTTAAGGATAGGAAGCAAGGAGGGGAGTGGAAGAGAGATGTGAATGTATTTGTAGGTAGTAGAAAAAAGCTAGTAGATATGGAGAGAATTAAGATTAGAAAAAGTAGGGATGATTGTAGATACAATACGTTAAAGACAACAGGAGTAGATGAAATCAAGGTTACATGCACAGTAGTTTGCATTAGCAAGAGGGCCCAGACTCAATAAATATTTACAAATAAATAAAAGGTGTCATTTACAAACCTTGTTACCTCAGTAGAAGACAGAACAGAATTATTGGAGTACACTATGTGCAAATGGATGGATATTCTCTTAATTTGTGCCCTCAGAAATTAATCACCATGTCTAGTCCAGTACCCCACTAATTTCCTTTGCAAATAACATTCAATTCAATAAACATTTATTAAGCACCTACTATGTGCCAGGCATTGTGCTAAGCATTAAGTAAAAGGTCAGATTTAATATGGTGCAGCTGATCAAAACTTGCCAATTAATGAGTTTTCTTTTATTTCCATGTTCCAATTGAGGGCTCAAAATAACAGTGCTTTAATCTGGATTTATGGAATTCTTTAAAAGAATAATTCTGTACAACAAATGCTCTCATTTCCTGTCTGTTTTTTTGTTTTGTTTTGTTTTGGTTAGGCAATGGGGTTAAGTGACTTGCCCAGGGTCACAGTAAGTGTTATATGTCTGAGGCCGGATTTGAACTCAGGTCCTCCTGAATCCAGGGCTGGTGCTCTATCTACCGTGCCACCCAGCTGCCCTTCCTGTATGTTTAAAGGTCACATTCTCTGTACAGCAGGAAAGAGAGGTAAATTAAAACAAAACTTTTCCACGCTCTTTTACTGAAGCAGTGAAATGTAGGTAGTGCAGAGACTGCTGACGAAGGAGTCAGAAAAGACCTGAATTCAAATTCTACCTTATTGTGTGACTACTGGCAAATCTCAAACTCTCAGTTTGTTTCTTCAGACCTGTAGTATCAACTCCAGAGTTGTAACCCTAAAGGCAATGTGTGGATTAAAAATAGTTGGGGCAGCTAGATGTCGCAGTGGATAGAGCACCTACCCTGAAGTCAGGAGGACCTGAGTTCAAATCCAGCCTTCAAATCAGAATAAACACTTGACACTTACTAGCTGTGTGATCCTAGGCATGTCACTTAACCCCAATTGCCTAAAAAATCATTTTTGTTGACATTAAAGAGAAATTGCCTATCAATTCCATTTATATTGCCCTTTAATGACACCGGAAAAAAATACATACATACATACATACATGAAAATAACACAAACACTCCTGAGCCACTTATTAAGTAAGCTTAAGGAGCTTAAGAGTAGGGAACTATGGGCACAACATTAGCTACTTTATTTCGGGGAGGGCATAGAGGTGGAATTCACTAGGAAACGTCAAGGAACATTCAATCAGTCAACTGGCATCAATTAACCCATCTACTATGCCAGGTACCATGCAAGGGTCTGGAGACACAAAAATAAAACAACCGCTCATCTCAAAATGATTACCTGTCAAAGGACAAAATACAGACGTGTACACATAAATATACACAAAATAAATATAAGGTAATGGGCATGAGGGGAGAGAATTAGCAGCTTAGAGGATTAGGAAAGACCTGGGCTTTAAAAGAATCTAGGAATTCTAAGAGATAGCAGTGAGGAAAGCATGTATTCCAGGCACTGGGGACAGTCTGTGCAAAGACAGAGAAACGGGAGATAGAATGTTGTATGTGAGAAATAGCAAGAAAACTGGGCAGTCAGTGTGTGAAAGAGAATAAGCTAGAAAGGTAGGATGGAGAGTCAAGGCTATAAAAGGTTTTAAAAGCCAAACAGAAGTTTCTTTGATCCTAAAGGTAGTAGAGAATTACTGAGCAGGAAAGTGACCTGATCCTAGCAACCCATTCACTTTCGTAAAGTTCCACCATAACTAAACCATTTATATATCCTGTACAGTTTAATCTTAATAGCTTTTTTAATCAATAGTAACAAGATACGAATGGAAGAGGGAACAAAAGTGATAATGGTGTTAATAGGGGAGATGTAGTAACCAACTGCTAGTATAAAGAACTTGATAAAAGAAGGGTTAAGTAGGAAAGGAGGGCAGGAAAGGAAGCTCACAATAATAGCAATATAGCAAAGGTGGATTTTGCAAAGATACACTGCTGAGATCATCATTTAAAAGAAAATCCTTTTTTTCTTCCAAGTGCTACACCTCAGAAGCTAGTCAGAACAGATTAAAGAGTAATAGCACAACCAGTGAAATGTTCACATGAGAGGAAGCAAGTCTATGTAAGATAATTGGCAGGTGTTTTTCCCACCAAAAACTTTCACCACTTCCCTGTATCAAAATCCCAATAGTGAAAATTATATTCTGCATAACCTAGTTGTTATCTGGTGCTGGTAGGGTTGCAAACATAACTATTCATGTGTCACTAATGTGAAAAAAACAAACTATCAAGTGAAGCATCAAACACAGAATATTTAATTTAGCATACACATATCAGATTCCCCAAACAGATCTATAAACGATGGAATTTAATTTACGAAACTTTCTAAAGAGTGATTAGCAACAAAATCAAACAAGGATAAATAGTAAATGTGATGCATTACCACACCAGAAAGAAAACAAATGTCTGAAAAATTATCTAAATTTTGGAGCACACCTATCAAATCAACATGTCTGAAGTCAAACATTAATGATTTATTATTTGTGCAACTGCTCCTTTACAGAAATAATTAAGATACCTTGTCCATACCCCATTTCTATTTCTGTGATTTACTTCCTGTAACAGATTTTGTAAATGATGCTAATCTAAGTAAACAGTGCTAATTGACAGGGGGAGAAAAACAAACACTAAAAGTACCCTAACCATTTTAAAAATAGAAAATAAGATTTGTTGACTTAAGAACATTTCATAAATGTTCATTCAACTTGAATAATATTATTGGGATAAGTTTTGCCAAAATTTGAAAGAATTAAATCTATGCCTCAAGGTTGTTTTTTTTTTTTACAGTAAATATAAATACTTGAAATATTCTTGATATTTCCTCGAAAGACATTCAATTTTCCTTCCACATTTTCTTTACTATTTAAGAATAGGAAACAACATTACACATCCACCTTGTGAATACAGTATCCAAAACTTACTCGGCTACATTTGGAAACTCACCCCACTAGAATGTCCACAGATAGTTAAAAAGGGGGGAAAAAAAAAACTAGATTAAAATATATGTTCTCTACCTCCTCCAAGATAGCCTAATGCACACAAAGAACTTTGTTCTGAGCAGCCAAATTCTTGGGACACTTGGCTATAAATGGTAAGATAAAGGCAGATTGATGTAGGAAGTATACCAGACTTCTGTTTTACTTCTCAAAGGGAACCAATGAGAAACAAAAAGTAAGCAGGGCTCACCCCAATCCTCTACTCTTACATTTTCAAAGTATTTTAAGACTGCCCAGTTTACATCAAGTTCACCAATTCACCAAGTTCACGTGTTTGATGGAAAAGGTTTTCAGCTTATCCAAGGACTTGGGAAAACTATACTTTAACTAATGTCCCTCCAGGTTGTTTAGATTATTATTATAAGAGATTTCAAATGTTTTATTTTAGGTACAGGGTTCCCTTGCCACACAAAACATTTCTTACTTTTCCTATTAGCCAATACCCAAACATAAAAAACACAAACAAAATTAATCAGAATGAAGAAAGCTGGCACTGCTTCTAAGGAAACATCAAGTTTTAAGTGTAATATCAACCAGTCCATATCTAAAACAAAAATAGAGACATCATGGTATAAAAATGGTTATACTACATGAGACCAGCCTATAGACCATCAGAAGACTTTTTTTAAAAACCAAAACACTAACAGCTACTTGACCACTTCTCAAAACAGATATAGTTTGAGGGAAGTTTTTATTTCTAATGAAAAATATTCCTATGAGCCTTTACTTTATAAATGATTTCCTTCTCCACTTTTTTTTTTTCAAATACTGGAGCAGTGCTCATTCCTGTCTCTTTTAGAATTTTTTTTTTCTGTGACCTAGAGGCTTTTCAGTACTCTCTTAATAAGCCCAACGTGTCAATAAACAAATATAGGACTTGAGAATCCACTCCTCTCAGTATGAAACAAGTTCAGACAACAGCAAAATCTACTTGAGAGTAGAACTTTCCCTAAGTGCTAAAATTCCTTTCCATCACGAAAGAGCGTATGTTGTTTTGTTTGGCTTTGAGAAAAAGAGTGAATAGGGAAAGAGAGAAGAGAAAAGTTAAATAGCTTTCTAACTTATGCTGAGTCAGAACTCTGAACTACATTTGGTTAGCTTGTGATAGTATGATTTCCCACAAGAGCACACATATCAAATGAACATGTCTAAAGTCAAACATAGTAATTTATTATTTGAGCCATTGTTCTCTTAGACAGATCTTCTTGTCCCTGTCCATTCTAATTTCTGTGATTTATTTTCTGTATTAAATTTCATATATGATGCTGCTACTCTAAGTAAACAGGGCTAATCAGCAAAGGGTTAAAAACATACAACAAAAACTTAAGTAGCCTAATCATTTTTAAAATAACAAGTATTTGTCCACTTAGAAATATTTCATAAACAAAAAAAATTCATAAGTGGCAATTTTTAAAAAACCCTCTGCATCTTAAATATCAATTCAATTATTTAATTGGAAGCAATCATACAGCAGCTTATATTTAATTACTGAGTCTTTGAACTGAATTCATTCAGATCACCACACCAACAAAGTCTAAAGCAAAGTAAAACGACCTTAAAGGTCACCTAAGTACTGAAAATTTTACTAGTAACAATATAAATTATTTTAAGCAACCCGAGGTCAAGGAAGATGCTATTTAATCTCCTTAAATAACTATATTATGATCATAATGAGCTATCAATTTTTATTCAATTACCAAAAATCCAGTTATTTATCTACCTGTGTAATAATAGGCACAGAATATTAAATGTAAGAGGATAGTAACTTGGCTTTGTCTCATTTTTATCTGACCTCCATCAAGATATGAGAATGAGAATAATAAAAAACATTTATATAGCATTTTAGGATTTCAACAAGAACAAAATTTGCATTAGTTATTCTGCATTATAGAACTCTAAGTGCTCTGAAATCCTAATCTACATAAGCTAACTCTACATTAACAAAGAACTAATTTCTCCTTTATTAAAAATAACAGTCTTCCAATTCTATCCTCACCTCTCCTCCCCATCCTTTAAATGCGCAACTGAACTATTATTTCCTATAAGGCTTCCTAGATTCTTCCAAGTGATCTTTATAAGATCTGATCTCAAAGCCCTTAATAAAGTGATTAGTCTTATAATTTAGATATCAATATTTTGGTAACTCCTAAGATAATACTTCCACAGCACGTGACAAATATTAAACTATCTACTCCAGTACATTAACAACACAGTCTGAGTACTGGACTTTGAATGGCCATTTATTGATTGATGTTGGACTAGTCACTTGAGGAAATCAAGTCTTGGTTTTCTCAACTGTAAAAGAATATTAATAACAGTATATTATTGTATTATTAAATAATTGTATTTGTATCCCCAAGTGGTAGCACAGTTCCTGAAACAGAGTAGATACTTGATAATTATTACTACATACCTCACAGATCTGTTGCAAGGAAAGAACTCTGAAAACTAATAAAGTACAATATAAGTATGAATTATTATCTTTATTCCTGGACACTTGTATCTTAACATCTTATGTTTGGGTTTTGGTGGGTTTTCTTTTTGTGAGAGGGTGGGGTGGAGTGTCACATTTGGCCTAAGTTACAGTCTAGTATGTTCCAATACATAGCCTAGCATTTCCCAGTTTTTTTGATTATTTGAAGAAAAACTTACTACTTCAAAATCTGAAAATATATTAACTGTAAATGACCTAACTCGCATGTTCCATGCTAAACCTACTTGTATATTGCTAAGCTCAATAAATACTTGAATACAGATGTTTGCCATCATCAAAAAGCCTGTTTTCTTTCCCAAAAGCAATCCACTTTAATATATAGCACATGATAGTTGAAGAATTGAGAAAAGTTTCTAAACTCACTCTCTTTGGTATTAATCATGGAATCAGAAATCATCTCATTCTGCTCTCTCAAATTTAAAGAAGAAGAGATTGAAAAGTAAGTAGATTATCATTCAAAAGTTTGGAAAATTGTTAAATTATATCACCAAAAATACCAAATATACGGTTAAAACTATGAAAGTCTACTGCCAAATTAAAACTAGGAAATATTCTTTCACTTAGCTACTCTCATCAATACAATGATTGAAGACAACTGCAAAGAACCCGTGATGAAAAACGTCATCCACCTCCAGGGAGAATTGATGAGTTATGAGTGCAAACTGAAGCATTTTTTTCCACTTTCTTTGTTCCTTGCTTTTTATTTTTTTTTCCCCAAACATGGCTAAAATGGAAATGTTTCGCATGACTCCACATGTATAATTGATATACCCTCTCAATAAGTGAGGGAGGGGAAATATTTTGGAACACAAAGTTTTTCAAAATGAATATTAAAAAGTAAATGAAAGAAAAGAAAAAATCCTTTTAAGAAGTAAGTTTGCACTCAGTATATTTTTTTTGTTTCTTCTAAACTGAAACAAGAGCAGAATTCCTGCACAATGTCAAAAATAAGTTTTGCCCAGCAAAACAGCTTCACTTAGAAGCAGTTTAAATTTCAAAAATACTGTGTCATTTCAAAGAAAAGTTCATGTCACCAAAACATTACTCAATTAACAGAAAGATCCTTTTCCTTTCAAGCACAACCACCTATTTTCAGCTTCATTTCAAAAAAGGAAAGAATACATGTATCAAATGATGAGAAGAAAATTGGTTTTTTAAAAATTTGCAAAATAGATTTAGATCCATGCACGAACAGAACATTTCTGAGGATATTTTACCTCTCTCATCCCTATAACTAGGCTTTAAAAGTAAGAGAGAATGTATTAAATTATAAATGAGAAAGATTAAAAAAGGAATCCTATGGTATAATTTAGTATAGGCAGTTCCCAGTCAAATGTCCTGTTTTCCAAAAGTTCAACTGTCAGTCAGTTGTCTGTAATGTAAAAATAAGTCTCTGAAATATTAATACAAGATGCTTAATCCCCAGGCTAGCCCACAGCCTATTTAATCTATAGAATCACTTTTAGAGTTGTAACAGATCCTGGAAATCACCTAAGAACACTCCTCACTTTACTAAACTGACTCATAGAAATTAGCAAGCCCAAGACCACAATGGCAGGGATAAGAAGGGCTTTGCTCACTGTCAACATTGTGACTAGGTCCAGAATCTACCTATTCATTTTTCATTACAGCACACTGTAAATGAACAATCATTTAAACTGAAATACAGCCTGAGTGCCAAGCATAATGTAAGGGATACAACGACAAATGAAATCTATCCTGCCTCCAAAGATCCCACATTCTAATAAGGAAAACAACATATATGTATTTAAATATATACAAAATTCATACAAGGTAATGAAAGGGAGGGAATACTAGCAGCTGGGGGTGGGAAAATCAGTAAAGGCCTCACACAGGAAGTAGCTCAAACCTGTAGTACTACACTTGGTGCAACAGAACCTGCTGTTTATAACCAATGTTCCTATGGGAAATTTTGTTGAATTTCAACTGGACATGCCAGATATAGCTTTCAGTGATACCATGATATCAATGATTCTTCTTTTCTTGCTATCCCACTGTGACTGAAAAGTAGTATCACCATCAGCTCCAAACCACTAATGTTGGGTCCTGATGGGAAACAGGAAATGGGACAGGATGACCCTAAATTTTCGCCTGCTCTCTGCTTCCCCAAAACTTAAAAAAAAAAAAAAAAGTTCATTTTTTTCACACCTCTTTTCAGATTCCCTGATTAAACGGTCAGAAATTTCTACTTAAAAAGATTTATTTGAAGAAAAGAGGCAGCATGGTATAGAGATCACTAAAGTGCAAAAAATAAACCAACAAAAGTACCATTGTTCAAGTCACTGTAAATACAAAGACAAAAATGGAACAGTCCCTGCCCACAAAGAGCTTAAACAGGTACTCTCTCATGTGAAATGACACGTATGCCTACAAGTACGTACAAAATAAATACAAGGTGATTTGGGGAATAATGTCAATAGCAGCAGAGGGAAATCACAAAAAGCTTCCCATACAAGGCAGAACTTGAGCCTTAACAAAAGAAGTAAGGAATTCTACAAAGTGGAGGGAAGGCTAAGAAAGGCAGGTTAAGGTCAAGTTGCAGAGGCCTTTAAAAGCCAAAATTGTTGGGTTTTGAATAGTTTTTTGTTTAGTTTTTAAATCCTACTGGCAATAAGGAACCATTGGAGAAGTCATGGTCAGACTAATGATGTAGGAAAAATCTTTCTGGCAGCTAGCTAAAGGACGGATTAGAGTGTGTCAAGACTTGAGGCAAGGAGCCCTAAAATTTTGAGGCTATTGCAATAGTCCACTAAGCCAGAGATTATGAAAGGCTGAATTAAGACGCTAGCTGTGTAAGCAGTGAGAAATAGATGGTCCGTAAAAAACTGCTTGGAGGTAGAAAACTGCACAATTTGGCAACTGGTTGAATATGTGGGATGAAGAAAGAAGGGGGGGGGGGGAGTCGACAATATGAAGGGAGTTGATGAATGGTGACAGTGATGTAAAAGAAAAGGGCAAAAAGAACACCAATGAAACATTTTTGTAATATAAATAAGTAGAAGAAAATGAGGAGACAAGCCAGAAAATTTTGTTACCATACTAAATTTAATGTGAAAATGTGAAATTTAATGTGAAATTTACCATACTAAATTTAACGTGAAAAACCGTAACAGAAAGGTTATAGTTTCATGTACAACCCCTTTATTTGTTCTATGCTGAAAAGTGCAAATTTGATGCTTAATTTCAAAATAAAAAAGACTAATTTTTTAAAAAGATGAATCTAATTAGTAACCTGTTAATCTAGACTAAAACGCTGGGGATCAACTAAGCTAGACCCAATCTTTTGTTTGAGCTCCAGGCCCTAATCTTTGTCAGCTGAAAAATCACATCGATGTCCCCTATATACTTCAGAAACGGGACATACTCATCTTTCTAAAACCTACCCCTTATTCCTACTTCAAAACGGTGTCCTGTGATTATAGTGAAAAGAGCACTGAATGGAATCAAAGGACACAGATTCAAATTCTTCCAACTGTTTATTTCCTATGTGACCTTGGGGAAGTCTTAGATCATAGAGCCAGAATGGGAAGGCCATCTAGTCCAATTCTCTCATCTTATAATTAGGAAAGTGATACTCAGAAAATTATTTGCCCAAGGTTACAGAACAATAGAGGTGAGATGTTAACTCATGTCCTCTATATTACAGAGCCAGTGCTCTTTCACTATACCACACTCTTTTTACCTCATGGTCTCAAGTTTTCTCATCTATAAAATAAGAGTAATTTGTACTAGATGGCTACTAAATTCCAAGGTCCCTAATGAACTAGGTTCCCTAAATTCCTACAAACATCCATATTTCTATTAATGGTATCACTATATTTCCAGTCCCCAGCCTCCAAACATTGGTCATCTGAGATTCTTTATTCTCTTTATTCATCTGGGGGTAGAGAAGGGGCAGATCAGGGAAGGGGTAGATCAGGGAGTGGCATTTGAACTTGACTTTAAGAGAATTTTATTTAGAGTTGGAGAGATTCCAGGCTTAAGGTATAGAACTCTTGATCAATTTCATGTAACCCAATACCTCATCTCCTTTATCAGAAAAAAATCCAGACTATCTGAAGTAGTCAAAAGTCATCCAAGAAATTTTAATAACTAAATGCAGTAAGTTCATTTTCTACCTTCAAATGATACCAATTCAGGTAAGAATCCTTCAGCCCCAGTGTTCTGACCTAAACAGCTAATTTCTATATAGACAGAGATACCTTTTATTATAAATAATGCTCATAGGGCATGAAAAGCCCTATTATGCCAATAAACTGATACAATGGTCTTGGAAAACTTCCTAACAGAATGTTACCTATTTATTTCATGAACAGGAAAAAAGAATATAAGAAAGACCCTGGATGATTTTCAGGGTCCTTACTCTAAAACCCTATGATCTTGCAGGTAACATGCAGAGTCAACAAAGATCCTATTTATTCTACAATCCTACAATTTCATTTATCTATTCAATATCAAAACAATCACAAAAAATGAGACAAAGAAAATAAAATGTGACAGTATTACAAGTATCCTAGTGTAATGACAAAGATGAATATTTTAATACTATACATAAGTACTTAGATGAGTATTGTCCCCTTTGAAAGTGGGCACACTGAAAGACTATATGCACGGAGTCAAAAACATGTCACTGGTAAAAATATTGCTGAAATTCCTTTATCATAAATATCTTGAAAATCTGTGGCACATTCATTCAAATACTGGTGGCAAATTTTCATTCTTTGAGTCAATCTGATTTTCAACAACACATCATTCAAAATTAAGCCTGGTAAATTGGATGCCCAATGTAATTTTTGATTTATTAAACAAAGAAAATGTACTATGAGCCACTATATTGTCATGACAAGCCAATAAGTAGATAACCTTTCATTTCCTTTGTATACAAAGAATCTCTCAAATAATTCAAAATGTCTCTAAGTCAGACTGACTTTTTAAATTGCAGGATAATTCAATAATTCTAATGATTATAATGAAATAAATTTAAATTAACATTATCTTCACTTACAGTGTTGATGTGGGTTCTTTCTTGGGTGTTAATTATTTTTTTTTACTATAAACTTTGATATTTTGTTTCATTACTATTTTCTTCAAAAAAATTCATACTTTGTCCAGCTCCTCCTCAAAGCATTAAAGCAAATGCTTTCTTTGCCATTTTTGTTCAGTACTGAAATTATGACAACACTGAACTTTTGCTAATGTTCTTGTTTTATTTTAGATTAAACTCTTCAGCCATTGTTCCCACAATTCACCATTTACCAAAGGAAAAATGGGAAAAGGACCCACATGTGCAAAAATATTTATAGCAGCTCTTTTTGTGGTGGCCAAAAAAACTGGAAATTGAGGGGATGCCCCTCAGTTGGGGAATAGCTGAACAAGTTGTGGTATATGCACCTAATAGAATACTATTGGCACTATAAGAAATGATGAGCAGGCAAACTTCAGAAACACCTGGAAAGACTTAAATGAACTTATGCTAAGCGAAGTGAGCAGAACCAGGAGAACATTATATACAGTAACAACCACAGTGTGTGATGACTAACTTTGATCTCTTCTTAGCAACGCAAGGATCCAAGACAACGCCAAAGGATTTGTGATGGAAAATGCAGTCCACATCCAGAAAAAGAAGTATGGAGTCTGAGTGCAGATCAAAGCATATTATTTGCGCTCTCTCCCTCTCCCTCTCTCTCTCTCTCCCTCTCTCTTGGTTTTTTTTTTGTTTGTTTCTTCTTTCTTATGGTTTCTCCCATTGGTTCTATTTCTTCTTTACAACATGACTAATGTGAAAATAGGTTCAATATGAATGTATATGTAGAGTCTGTATCAAACTGCATGCCATCTTGGGGTGGGGGAAAGGAAGAGATGGGGAGAAAATTTGGAACTCAAAATCTTATAGAAGTGAATGTTAAAAACTAAAAAATAAATAATTTTTTTAAAAAAGAATAAACAGTAAATTTTTTAAAAATGTCCTCTGGTACCAACAATGATTATGCAACCATTCCATGCATCATCATGAATGAAATTTTCTTTAAACCATCTGTGCCAGCAAAAACCCTTGCTCTTAATATCATTTCATCCTTTTGAGAGTCTTTCAATAGGTCACTTGTCTCACTTGCAAATCTGCTCTCTTTTACAAAAAACTATGTATTAATCCATAAAGCTAAACAACAGTAACTACTTTTTAACATCAAAACATTTCTTTTCATTATGTCTGCTACCACAAAACTTAATCAACCTTGAAAAATACTGCTGCCACAAATTAGAACATATTGTAACATGGCTATGCTATGATCACACTTCCAGTTCTATAAGCCATGTGAAAAAAAAAATCAGTTACTTTATAATCATAGCAATACCTCACCAGTTTGTCTTTTCATACTTGTAATTCCACTAGAAAGTAGGTGGGGACTTGAAGCAGGGATACCCACCAGCAGGCTACTGCAATAGTCCAGACACGAGTGATGAAGGCCTGAACCAGAGTGGTAGGAGAATCAGGAGAGAGAAGGAGGTGTTTTGAAAGGACACTGCAAAGGTGAAATCAACAAGCCTTGGCAACAGATTGGATTTGAGGAAGTAAAAGATAGTGAGGAGTCCAGGATGATTCTTCAATTTCAAGCCTGAAGGACCAGGAGAATGGTGTTGACCGGTACAACTTGTAAGGCTTCTTACAGGGCTTCTTAAACTTTTCCTACTTGTGACCCTTTCAATGCTTCTTAAACTGTGAGTTGCCACTGGCAGTTTAAAAGGTGCTGCACAGGGAATGGAGGATAAGGGGAGGGTTTAGGGGGATAGATAATGAGTTCTGTTTTAGACACGTTGAGTTTAAGATGTCTACTGGACATCCAGTTTGACATGTCTGAAAGGCAGATGGAGATGGGACAGCAAGGTTAGCAGAGAGGTTAGGACAGTACAGATGGATTTTATAATCATCAGTATAAAGATGATAATTAAATGCAAATGAAGTAGTATGGAGAGAGAAGAGGGCCAGGAAATAACTGTGAGAAACCTGTGGTTTAGAGCATGATATGAAAGAGGATCCAGCAATGGAAACTAAGTAGGAGGGGTCTGAAAGATAGGAGGGGAACCAGGAAAGAAAGAATGGTATCCTGAAAACAGACGAAAGAGTTACCAAAGAGAGAATAATCAACAATGTCTAAGGCTACAGAGAGATCAACAAGAATGAGGATTGAGAAAAGGTCATTGCATATGACAATTAAGAGAGCACTGGTAACATTGGAGAGAGCAGTTTCAGTACAATGCTAAGGTCAGAAGCTGGAATTGTAAGGAAGTGAGTAATTTTAAGAAGAAATTGAGGAGAGCAAATGGAAGGACCTATTGTAGACAGTCTTTTGAAGGAATTTAGCCACAAAAGGCAGAAGAGGTATCAGATGACAGGCGGGATAGAAAGATCAAGTGGGAATTTTGTGGATGGAGGAGGCATGGACATGTGAAGAATAAAGTGCAGACACAGCATACAGTTGCTTGTGCAAAGGCAAAGGGCTAGAGATAGAAGGTTGTAGAAGAAGAAAAGCAAGGAAGGAGGGTAACGTATGTAATAAGCCTAGAAATATAGACCAGAGGGACAGCTAGGTGGTGCAGTAGATAGAGCACTGGCCCTGGAGTCAGGAGGACCTGAGTTCAAATCCAGCCTTAGACACATAACACTCACTAGCTGTGTGACTCTGGGCAAGTCACTTAACCCCAATTGCCTCATCAAAAAAAAAAAGAAAGCCAAACCACAGCCAAACTGAGAAGGGCTTTAAATGACAAACAGAGGGTTTTGTATTTGATCCTAAAAAAGCAAGAAGAAGCACATGGACAGGACTTTGCTTTAAGAATATCACTTTGGCATCTGCATGGGAGATCAAGACCAGCAATGAGGTTAGGGTAGGATAGAAAGATTTGTGAATCATCAGTATAGAGAGGGAGAAGAGAAGGATCTGATGTAGGGAGAACCCAGAGGTGCAACAATAGTCCAAACAAGAGATTACGAAGATGAAGACAAAAATAAACAAATCACTACCCTCAAAAGACTTAATTTCTAGAAGAAAATTCCAAAAGAACAGAAAGGTTCACAAATGAATGGTATTAATAATATTCTAACACTGATTAAGACAACTATTGATTCCTATGTCTGCTTTCCTACTTCTATAAAATTCAATAAATTCTTTAGGCACTGTATATGCATACATTCTCAGATACAGACAATGTTTTTTTTTATTATGCAAACATGTATTAGTGTTATATAAAGGTTTTCTTTTTTCTTGATGAGGGAAGTAGGTGAGGAAGGAAGATGTAAGGAGCTGATTACCAAAAAGACAAGAAAAAAAGCAAAGCAGGTCACTGAAACATGTTTTTGAAATGTACAGAAGGCACTATAAACAAGAATTACTCTGAAAGTAACATTGGATATATTATATACTTAGGAGAAACATAAGCTATTCATAGTTTAATATATTACTCTCTCTATAATACTGCGAATATGCAAATGCTCATTTCAAAAGATGTTTAAATTCAGAATTTTTTAAAATAGGAAAAATATGCTTCTAATGAAAATTCTCATGTTGAAAAACAGATTTTGCAAATATTTTTCTAGAACAGAGCTTGAAGAGACCCCAGTGGGTATCTCTCAGTGGTTGCATAGTGACTTAGAAAACTATAAATTAACATTATCTATGTCGTAATATAATTTTACTCATTTTGTTCAACAGTTCCCAATTACATTTTACTCTGGTTAAGGTTGCACTTCAGAGTTTTGCTTGTGGTCATTCAGCCTCTACTTTAAAGGCTCTCCCACTGACAAGATATCTCACATGCACACGTTAAGATCATGTACAAGAGCAAATGTGGCAAAGAGAAACAAGTGTTGGATATAGAGTCAGAGGATTCCTATCTCAGCTCTGCTAATTATCACCTATGACACCTCGGCTTAAGTTAAGTTACTTAAGCTCTAGGCCTATTTCTTGATCTATAAAATGAGAGGGTTTAACTAAATGACCTGAGGTTTTTCTAGCTCTACTTCCATGATCCTATGAATCCAAGAATGCTTTATAGATACAACCATAGGGGGTAACTTTGTTCAGCAATTCTTTGCTGACTGTCCAGCAAGGGATGAAACAAGAAAAATATTTACCAAATGTATTTGCCAGTGCCATTCAGGACTGTCCTAAGCAGCAGAATCCTAATTTAAGTAGAATTTCTATAGACCATAGAGTATGCCAGATGCTCCTGTTTACAAATTATACTGTGACAACTGCATCAAAAATCATTACTTACAGGGTCTTTTCAATGACATTTTGGTCTTTAAAGAAATCAAGAGAACAATCCACACAACAAGAAGTCGAAGGAGGATACCCTATACTACAACATGAAATGAATAAGCAGCCCACTAAGGTAGTTTAACACACATCTCAGAAACTGCATTTGGACACCGAGTTCAATTCAGAATTGAAGGGGGCAGACTGACTTATTTGGAAAATTGCACAGTACTTTCAATGATCCAAAGCTGCTGATGTAAACAACTCATTTTTTTAATTCCAGTGTTCACACATGATGCAGAATAGCTACAAAGCAAGAAATAAGATAGAAAGAATTTGTTAAGGCTCCTTCTTCGGCTATTTTCCCAAAAAGTCTATGTAGTATTGGAATTAATTGTTCTTTAAATGTTTGATAGAATTCGCTTGTAAATCCATCTGGCCCTGGAGATGTTTTCCTAGGGAGTTCATCAATGGCTTGTTCAATTTTTTTTCCTGAAATGGGGTTATTTAAGTATTTTACTTCCTCTTCTGTTAATTTGGGCAATTTATATTTTTGTAAATATTCATGTCACTAAGATTGTCAAATTTGTTGGCATACAGTTGGGCAAAATAATTCCTAATTATTGTTTTAATTTCCTCTTCCTTGGTGGTAGATTCACCCTTTTCATTTTTGATGTTGGTAATTTGGTTTTCTTCTTTCTTTTTTTTAATTAATCAAAGGTTTATCTATTTTATTGGTTTTTTCATAAAACCAGTTCTTAGTTTTATTTATTAGTTCAATAGTTTTCTTAATTTCAATTTTATTAATTTCTCCTTTAGTTTTCAGTATTTCCAATTTGGTGTTTAATTGAGGATTTTTAATTTGTTGTTTCTCTAATTTTTTAGTTGTATGCCCAATTCACTGATCTCCACTTTCTCTATTTTATTCATGCAAGCATTAAGAGATAAAGAACTTCCCTTAAGAACTGCTTTCCCTGCATCCCATGAGTTTGGGTATGCTGTCTCACTATTGTCACTCTCTTGAATGAAGTTACTGATTGTATCTATGATTTGTTGTTTGACCCATTCATTTTTTAGGATTAGATTATTTAGTTTCCCGTTATTTTTTAGTGTATCTTTCCATTCTCCTTTATTACATATAATTTTTATCACATCATGATCTGAAAAGGATGCATTTAATCTTTCTGCATTGGATTAAGAGGTTTTTATGCTTTTCATGGTCAATTTTTGTGTAGGTGCCATGTACTGCTGAGAAAAAAGTATATTCCTTTATATCTCCATTCAATTTTCTCCAGAGGTCTACCATACCTAACTTTTCTAAAATTTTATTCACCTCCTTAACTTCTTTCTTATTTGTGGTTAGATTTATGTAGTTCAGAGAGGGGGAGGTTGAGGTCCCCCACTAGTATAGTTTTGTTGTCTATTTCTTCCTGTCACTCCCTGAACTTCTCCTCTAAGAATCTGGATGCTACACCATTTGGTGCATATATGTTTAGTAATGATATTACTTCATTGTCTATGGTGCCTTTTAGAAGGATGTAGTTTCCTTCCTTATCTCTTTTGATAAGATTTGTTTTTGCATGGATTCAGAATTGAAGGGAGCAGACTGACTTATATTTGAAAAACTGCACAGTACCTTCAATGATCTAAGGTTGCTGATGTAAACATTCATTTTTTTAAATGCCAGTGTTCACCCATGATGCAGTATGGTTACAAAGCAAGAAATAAGATAATCAAAAGATTCAAAACTGTGTATGACCCAAAAGACAATGAAGAGATGCATAGTAGGTTTAGGCTCCCTTATACTGGTAATATAAGACATCACTATTGATGTCTTACATACAAGTCATACAAAAAGCATCAAGAATATGTCCCATTGGAAAAGAAGTATACTGATCAAGTACTAGGGGATACACAAACTATTAGAAGATCTGGAAAAAAGTCCTCCAGTGCACTGAATAGATCCTCTATGAAGAAATCTATATAAGAACATGGACATATATATAAGGTATACATATATGTGTGTGTGTGTGTGTGTACACACATCCAATATATTACATATTATATAAGAATCATGTAGAATATGAGGGCATGGATGGGTTATAAATTATAGAGATGACAGTGTACACAGAGGGATGAGATCACAATATCAACAGAAGAAAATATTACGTGCTTCATCTAATATAGGATCATTGGTCTAGCTATATGAAACTTCTAGTTCTAACATTTTAAGACCATACATTTATGTTATATATAATTCATTTGAAAAATGTTCTGTCACTCACAATTATACTACTGAGCACAGATTATACCAGTGGGGTACAGATCAGGGATTTTCCCCCTTTTTTCCCATCAGTGATGATAACTATGATCGCATTCATCCCAGCTGGTTTCTCCTTGTTAACAAGGATGGTCACTTACTGAATAGGAACTGGAAATAATTGGATCAAACTCCTAACTCTGACTTCAATCACTGATAATTTACGATTCTAGAAATGAGCAGACAAAAATTTAATAGCATTAGCACACTACTAAACCGCTAACAACTAAAAAATGATGAAAGACTAAAACAATGAAAATTCTCCAAATGATATGGAACTCCAAGTTTCATCTATTAGAAATGAAACATGGGACTTAGAAAATATACATGCATTACAAAGTAAGGCTAGTCAAGGATCAACTGCAAACAGTTTAGAAAAGATGTCAGAAAGTTTGTTTTTTAATAAATTAGAAAAAATAATGGCCTCTCTACTTCCCCAAAAACAAAGTTAATTTAACTCAGGTTGGAGTCCCCACTTTAACATCAACTAGTCAGGCAACAACCTTCCCTAATTCTCTTTTAGATCTGTTTGTTCATATGTAAAATGATGAAGTTGGTTGCCAAGATGGTTTCTAAAATTCTGAAATTCTACGTGATGTAAAAAAACAACCTGACCCATAAAATGACTTACCTACTTAGCAATTTTGAGTCAAATTAGGTAACTGATAAAGGAAAATAAGGGAAAAGTGTTATATTGTCATTATTTTAAAAAAATAAATTAAAAATATTTCCTTGATGGACTTCTGGCAGTTAAAACCTAAACAAAACCTCTAACAAAGAATCCCCTCAGTCAAAGGACTAAAAATCTAAGGCTGAAATACAACTCCTAGCCAAAAGGAAAAGATTCATATTCCTCTAAGGTTTTTCTATAAAAAAATTTTCCCCCATAAAAATTTCCTAAAGAATTTGTACTTTCAGTCAAATTAAAAATAAGGCTAGTTTGACTAAGCTTAACTTCACTTTCTTCTTTCTTTATTGAGTGAAGTACATTAGCCTTTAGAACTTTAACCTAAGAACTTTAATTTAAAGGAGCTTCTCTCCAGCTAAAACACAGAGACAGCCAATAAGTTTTAGGAAATCCTACATTCTACCCTCAAAGCAAATGTGGAAGAATAGGTTTGAACCCAGAGTTCAAAAAGAAATCACTTAAGGACAGTCTTAGCATATGTCTTATGTAATACATAAAATAGTGTCTACAAACACAAAACTATTCATTCTTTAAACTAAAAATATACAAAAGCTAGAAAGGCCCTGTGAGATCATACAGTTCCTATTATTTAACAAATAAGGAAACTGTATCCCTGAGAGATTAAAGTGATTTGCCCATGGCGGATAATGGCATAACAAGGACTAGAATCCTCTTGACACTAAACCACCTCCTCTGGTCTAACCACTTCAACCCTCATCAACTAGGTGATAACCAAGACATCAGTGTGAGACCAAAGAGGATGTCCAAATCCTTACCTTACCTTACTGGGGCATAAGAATTTTGATAATGAGCCAACTTAAAATGAAGACTTTTAATATAAAGATAAAATATTTAAAAAAAATAAAATTGACATTATATTTAAGCACTATAAAGTTCAAAAAGCCTTTTATATACATTATCTCATTTGAACTTTACAACCACTCTGAGGTAGGTGCTACAGGCACACTTATTTTAGAGAAGAAAAAAGGAGGAGAGAGAAATTAAGTCATATGCTCATCTCAACACAACTGAGATATATATGTCAAAGGTAATACTTGAACCAAGATCTTTCCTGCAAGTGTAGCACTCTATCCAGAAAGCCCCATGTCTCTCTAAATCCTATTCATGATTGGAAGTGGTAAAAGAGAAAGGGTTGGAAATGCTTTTGACAGTGATACCCCTTCCGCCGCTCCCCCCCCCAAAAAAAGGTGTTGGTCTGGACTTGTGATTTTATCAGTATGGAGAACTCCTAGGCTGAAAACTCTCCTGATTAATACAGATCAGCAACTCAGATCTACAATTCAGACTGAAGAGATTTTATCCCATAGAGAGTTTATAGTCAATAGGGGCACACAAAAATGCTCAAATAAAACTTTATACATATATATATGTTTTATTTGAGCATTTTTGTGTATATATATGTATTGATACACATATACACACACACACACACACACACACAGAGCACATTATCTACCTAAATTCTGATATGTATGGAGTTTCTATGAATGATAAGGAGTTATTGGTAAATCTGAAATAAAATTCTACACCAACTAAAAACTTTAACATGAATATTAAAATAGCTTTGAAATATTTACTGACTTTACTATGAGGAATAAGTATTTCAAATAAAGATAATACAATTAAGAAGAACTGATAAGACAACTTAGCAACTGTGGCCTCATACCCAAGTGGCTATATGCCAGTTGGGATCCCCTGGCAGCTGTAGATCTGAGGTACAAGCTAACAGTATGCAGGGTTAATCTCTGTCTATAAATACTGAAGGGAAAAAAGACAGTCCCACAAAAATCCCCCAAGTACTTCTTCCATCTCCTACTACTGTCCCCACACTTAAATAACATTAAGCTACTCAGAACTGGACAGAAAAACTTTGGATGCAATCCACATTTCCAAAAGTAAGATGATAGTCTTAGCTACACCTTAACGTGCCTTTAGGGAGGCAAAGAGACTGGACCTCTAGGTAATTCCCAAATATGGAAACTCCTAATACTAAAGCATAGGGGCACCTTTTCTGCAACTTAGTCTAAGACAGTTGCCTACAGCAATGGTGTAAAACTCAAAAAGAAAGAGATCCCAGCTGGCCACATATTGCCTTAGAAAACCTCAAATTCACATTGTCTATGTTTATTGCATTATATTTTTACTTTTTTATTAAACATTTTCCAATTACATTTTAAACTACTTCAGGCCCAAATCAGGAGTTTTGCAGGATGCTTGAGTTTTGCAGGGATTCGTTTGATACCTCTGGCCTAGAACACAGAGAGTTAGTGTCTTGCCTGGTTTAGTTTCTTGATTTCAAGACCTACTTTTCAATCACCTCACTGCCTCTTGACTCTTTATCCCAGTATTTTTTTTCTTTTGCAAACAAAAAACCTTATTTAAAACAAAAGGCTTATACAGTGTTAAACCTATCTTCACTCAGGTTATAACTAGTATGTATATAACACTTTGAGGTCTGCAAAGACCTTTACTTATCTAAATTGATCCTCAAAACAACCCTGTGAAATAGGTGCTATCATTCCCATTTTACAGATTTAGAAACTGAGGCTGAAAAGAGGGTGACTTGTCCAGGATCACACAGCTATCAGCTGTCAAGTGTCTGAGGCAAAATTCAAATTCAGGTCTTCCTGACTCAGGTCCACACTTTTATTCATTACAGGTCTTCTATTACATTCAGATGCCTGCTTATATATGAACATAAACACCTGGTTGCTAATAGCATCTCTTATTCTTGTAAATCTAAACTTTTATCAGATAGTAGGAAATGTAAAGATTACCACAGCTACTGTTTTCTATTACATTCAACTATATAAGAGGCAGCAGATAAAGCTTCTTTTTTCCACACTTCATTAATTCAGCTATATGAACAATCAAGAGGAAAACTTATAAATGGACAGGCAGGGAAACCTACAAGCACAAGCTCACACTTCCTTGCGTCAATCAGCTCCAGAAGAGACGAGAGCTGCTACTTCCACACCCCAGTCACACATTTACACTCCACACTCTACATTCCAATCTACATTTTATCCGATTTTTCCCCCATATCCAGAACCAGACTAATAGAATGACTGAACTGACAGTCCAATGTCTGTGATTTGTGCCCTACAATCAGGGTGTTAACTTACATAGAGTTTCAAAGATACTTATGGGAAAGGGAGAAGAAAAAATAGACCCAACACTATTAGCAACAGACTTTATGTTTATAGTGGTTCAATGTGATATAACATCAATTTGCAAACTGTTTAAAACCAGGGAAACCACTTGGCAACATGGTCTTTCACTATCTGCTGCCATCAATAAAGCAAAGCAATGTGTTTAAGTCATTTTAACACCACAAAGAAACCCCAGGCTTTGACAATTAATCTCTCCACTAAAAGTGAAATGCACAAGTCCAGAAATTTTAAATTAACTATTATATTTTCCAACAGTATTCAGAGATTGACTCTTTCATAAAATCAGTTTAGTAATCTCATTTCCCCTATCAGAAGTCCCTCCTCCCAAAAAAAACCCTATCATTCCTAAAGATCATCCTAAAATGGACAAAAGGAAAGTGTATCATCATTACCCAAATCAAAATGGAAATTTTTGGAAATTTAAAAAGGAATAATAAAGTAGTATCGGTAGAAACCAAAAAGGACAACTGCATTAGCACTAACTCCACTCATGAAACTTATAAAGAAAGTACAAATTCTTTTTAAAAATAATATGCTAAAGGTTCTTATCCTTTTCTCTCCAAAATGGAAGAATATGCATATTCAGAAGTACACTGACTTTAAATAGGAACCCTGACCACAGAGCCATCAATAGCATTTACACAAGGGGAACGGAAAGGGGGAACTGGTCCTAAAAATAGCTTGCAAATGTCATAAATATGCCAATAGGTCATTACTACAGAATATATATAAATATACTGTATATGTGTATACATTTATGTATATGTACCTATCTGTTACCTCCTATTCTTTCTGCCCTAGCATCAGTGTATTCTAGCAACTTATTACTTAGGACATGTGGTAGTGATGAAGAAGACAACTGCAATGTGAAGTCATGTACCTTCTTTTGGAAACCACAGAAGAACAACAATATAGTTTTCTGCTCTTCCAGAAAGAACAACAATAAAACTCAAGATCACCATCCTTAAAAACTAAAAAAAAAAAAAAACACACACAAAAAAAAAAACACAAGTATTCCTTTCCTTCTCCCCTCAACCATTCTCCTCCCACATACATGTTGAACTAAGGGATAAAACAAAGCAATCATTGATAAAGATTTACAGTTGTTCACATTTATGTAGTAATTCATAGTTTACAAATAGCTTTCTTCACAACCACCTTATAAATTAGACAGTACAAGTATTATTCCCATTTCACACACAAGGAAAGGTCAAAGAGGTCCATGGAAACAAAGATAGTTGATATATACAAGATCAACTATATGCACAGCCCAGCCCTCAGTCTTTTTCTGTCAAAAACCTGCAGTCTTCAGTTATCTGTAATTAATTTTAATATTTAGACATTTAAATAGTTCAATGCTAATTTCTTTTAATTTTTTTCCACAATTCTAAAGTTTGCTCTTTTCTTAAAAGCTAATAAATCATTTCAGATAGGGCCTACTAACAAGACATTTTTCATACCGTATTGTTTTAAATGCCAACTGCAAAGCAAATTAACTTGGGAAAATGCCCCCACAAAGTCTGCCTTACCTTTACACACCAAAGCAGCCTCCAGGGTTTTGATTTACTCTAGAGAAAGTCTAGAAACCTGATTTAGTTTAAAACTCCCAGACCACCACAGAATGGACTACATCCTTACAAATGAAACTAGAAAAATTCAAGTCTAACAGATTTCTGAACAACATGATTAAGGAAAACAACAAATTCTTAAAATACCTGTTACAAAATCATGTCTCTAGTTACTCTGCTTTAGTCTTTATGTTGCCAAGATAGAAAGATAGATAGATAGATAGATCAGATGATGCTTAAAGAGAGTGGGCAGAAAAATTCTTGTCAAAGCATTCAAGCTATACTGCTTTGTTGGATACTACCACAATTTATGTCTAGCAATTCAGATTCTCACTGAAATTCCAAAATTTTTCTGTTTGTTATATTTGTAGAAGTTGACTCTTCAAAATCAAGCAAGAATCAATATCAAGAAAAATGTCATTTTTTTTAAAAGGGTGCTGGTGCTCTACTTGCTGATAAAAGATTTCTTAGCATTTTAACATAACAAGGATATTAACATCTAGAGAAGCTAAAATCATTTTAATAAGGCAAGAAATTACATCAGCAACCAAATTAAGTTTTTCAAAGTAAAACCAAAATAAATATTTATTTATAAATTGAAATATCAATATCTAATATAGCTTAAATGTGAAGATGCTTCCAGTGCATTAACTATTAATTTGACAATGCATTAACTATTAATTTATCACCAGTTCTATGAATTTATCACTACTAAAAAAAATTCTATTAAAAAGTCAGAGAATAAAACAAATTCCTCTTTAAACTTAAGAAAATGGGTGTGATTTATACCAAAGTCCAGTTTTGCAACAAAACCAACTTTATGCTGACCTAATCAAAGACACAGATTAATATGAATTATTTTTAAAATTTTTCACTTGATTTACTCTCATCACTGAATGTGCTCTACAAACCATCACTTTTTTCAAGTCTCCTGTTTCGAACCATCATAATATAATCATTAATACAAACTGATGTTACACCTTTCAGAATAATAAATCAAGCTGGGAGTGAGAGGGCACAGGAGGAGAAACTGAGAATCACAGAAGCAGCGATAGAGAGACTTCAAGATCTCCAATAGTCCTTTATCTTTCTTCTGGTTATGGTCACAATCAAGCCAAATGAATGTTCATTGAAACACAGACCTTGGACCCTAAAGGAATGTTAGAAAATATCCAATCCAACAATGACCAATGACAAAATACCAACGACAATCTTGAGTTAAGATTCTATAACCTCCCTTAGGCAGTGCTAGAACAAGGACTATTTCTTTGCTGCCCTCCACACTCAAAAGGCTATTTACAAAAACTAACCCAAATAACCTCCCAGTTTAGAAGAAATAAGAGAAGCTCCATGATGGAAGGGTATTTTACTCGTTCATACCTCAATTTATCAAGTTAGTATAGTACATGAATATAATGAGATATTAGGTTTAAAAAAAAAACCTAGTTCTCTGGTACAAAAATTAACTGAAGCTTAAGACTATTCTACTAGCAATGCAAAAGTATTCCCTTAAACATAAACAACGTGGTTCCCTTCAATGTAGTTCAAAACAGTCTCAAGTGACTAAACTTCCCTTTGGAGACTATTCCCTAACCTAATCATTAAGTCAGGAATTTTTCCTTTCTTAATTTCATCCCCATTACTCCCAGTTACACCCCTGTGTACTGTATTAATTATTACTCAGTTTTGTTTACATCTTTTTATCAGCATTTACACACTGAGGTTTCCTTCAATCATTTTTTGATTTACAAGACTGACTTGGATTTGTTTTTTTTCCATTTCTAAGTTATCCAGCCTACACTTGTTTTTTAATCTTTCTTCTCCTGTCCAACTTTCCTTAATTTCTGAGACCTCTTGAACTTGCTCTGATTTGTCAACATCTTTCCATACCAAAGTACCCCAAATTAAATGCTATTGGGCCCTCTTTTTTTGGGGTATAACACAATGAAATGGTGAGTAACAACTAAAACCCCTTATCACAACCTCATTTATTTCGTCTCACAGCAATGCTTGTCTTATTGGCTACTACCTATTTTGTCATGTCTGACTCTTTGTGACCCCATTTGGGTTTTCTTGGCAAACATACTGAAGTAGTTTCCTTCTCCAGCTCATTTTACAAATGAGGAAATTGAGGCAAACAGTGTTAAGTGACTTGCCCAAGGTCACACAGCTGGTAAGAACAAGGCTGGATTTGAACTCAGTCTTTCTAACTCCAGGCTCAATGCTCCATCCACTGCCCATAATAACTACATATTTACTATGGGCAAAGTAGCCCATAATAAGCGACACATCATCCCCTTTTAATGTTAATACAGCCTGAGTATCAAGAGTAGAACTAACTTACCTAAACAAGGGACACCCCGTAGCAAGTCCAAATTCAAGTTCTTCTCAGGAGAACGGATATTAAAATAAAAATTATTATACTGTATTGTTTTAATTCCCTCAACAGTGGATGTAATAAGAATTAGTACGGTACACAAAACTGATAACTTTTTAAGAACTGAAAGTATTTTTCATGTGGGTGGTCTAATCTTGTAAATATTTGAAACAACCATTTAAAGTAATTTCTTCCTTTATTTTTTCCTCAAAGGTCCGTGTTTTCTACCACAACCCCTAAAATCAGTGTTAAGGCACTCAATAAAGGGTCAGTACTTTCATTATTTACTAACAGAAAAAAGGCAACATCTTAACTAAGATTTTGTCAAGTTAAGTAGAAAGAACAATGACACATTTTACCCTATATTGTTTGAAAATTAAGGCCACCTTACCTTGGCAGTAATTTAAAATCTTAAATTACCTATATTTGCTCTTTGCAATGTAATTTTTCTAAGTCCTTTTACTACACAAAAGTGAGCTACCACCAGGAATGGGAGCTCAGGCCTAAAAATGACAATCTATAAAAGTCTCTCTGGGTTCCTGTTCTATTTGTAAAAATGAAAAATATACCACTTGCTATCAGTTCAAGGTATTGAGTATGTTACTGGAAAGAGGTATTTTCAGAAGTGTATATTGTTTATACTATTTATACAAAAATCATTAGGGAGTCCTTGTAAGAGTATCTTACAAGTGAAACTGACTTATAACACAAGGTCATTTTGGAACTTCAGTAATTAAAGCCTTTGAATTTACTCCAATTCTAATCCATCTTTAAAAAAAAAAACACTAAATTCTATTCTATACCAAACACTAAGGCATCATAGAGTACTGAAAAAAGACGGTTTGCTGAATTTGGAATCAGAGGACTCGAATTCAAATCCCAGATCTGCCACTAAACCTTAGGCAAAGTGCCTTGAAGCCTGGAGCTTCCTTATCCATAAAAATAAAGGAATTTAGGTTAGAGGACCTCTAAATCCCTTTTGACTAAATCTACGTGATCTTAAGAGTGCTTTTTGGGGCAACTAGATGGCTCAGTGGATAAAGCTCCAGCCTTGGAGTCAGGAGGACCTGAGTTCAAATCCAGCCTCAGACACTTGACACTTACTAGCTGTGTGACCCTGGGCAAGTCACTTAACCCCAATTGCCCAAAACAAAACAAAAAAAAAAAAAAAAAGAGTGTTTTAAAAGTCTTTTTTTCATAAATTATTCTAAAAAATTAGAGTTTTCTTTAACATAACAGCACATTTCACTGCCCAAAAGAAAACACTACTTTCCATGTTCTACTTCAAATAGCAATTTCACGTTTGTGGTGAACTCTCATGAGTTCAGCACGTGCCAGTATCCATGATATCAACAGCATTCCTTAAACAAATTATCTTTGCCCTTAATCCAGCCATAGAAATGCTCAAGAAAAATACTTTACCCCTCCCCTAATACTTCCACACCTCATCCCATTCTTCAAATAAAGTATTATATAAATCTAATCCCTGATTAAATTGCAAAACTGTTACAGAGAACTGATGGAGAAGTCTAGGATAATAGAAATACTCTCAAAAAAGAGGTACTCCTTGGCCAGAACACTAGACTATGTTTGGAATTGGTTCCTAGTCCTGATTTGGCCAGTCAAGACTGGCTTCTGACCCCTCTGTGGACCTCAATTTCCACATCTGTGAAATGATGAGTTTGGATTAGATAATCTCTAAAGTGCTCATTTATTACATTTCTAGTTTATTATATTGATTTATACTTTACTCGAGCTTAATAAGTAGAAACTTCTAATTATTCTTCTGAATCCCCACCTTAGGCATCTAAGCACTTCTCTTAAAAGTCTCCAATTTGCTCCTGGCCAAGGGTTTTTAAGAACGCAGCTCTAAAGCAATAAATCAGAGAAAAGTCTAATTCAAGGTATCAAATAAAGATCTAGAAGCACCTGCTTCCCCTGCTTTAAGAACATAACCAGTTCACAATCAGTTCTCTCCCCCACCCCACCTCCACCCCAAGGATTTACTTGTTATTTTCATTCCATCCTTAAATGTCTCCATCATTAGAATGTGAACTCCTTGAGGGCAGGAACAGTATTTTTACCTTTCTTTGTATCACCAGCATTTAGCACAGTGCCTGGCACATTTTTGTTATTCCAACAACTGGTACATAGTACGGGCTTAATAAATGCTTGTTGATTGAAAGGTTTCAAAGCATCACAGGATATCAGTACAAAGCATCCTCCTTCCAGAGGATGGACTTCGATTCATTCCAAGACCCATTCCCAATAAGTCACCTGGAATTAACATTTAGGTGCAAGTGACAAGCAAGTAACCTGGTATTTTATAGGGCAGTTTTAATCAAATGGCCATGGAACCTAGGGGGCGTGAGTTATTGTTTAAATATGTAAAAAAAAAAAAATATGTAAGAACCACCAGCAAATCAGAAAAAGAAAAAAATTCTGGCATAATTTTCCTTCTTCATTACAATGTTCTCAATTCTTGAAATTTCAGAATAGACCAACCAAAATACCTGACTTATATGAATCTCCATAGAATATTTGCAAACAAATATAAGGCTATATAATAGAAGTAGATTTGGCAAGTGCTAGAAGGATCCACAAAGCTTTCTTTACATAATTAGCTCTAACCTTGCTGCTTTACAATGTAGAGTTAAAAATTCGGTATTTTAAAACATACACACATCTCTACACAAAATGCCAATGCAGAATTTAGTATCTGTGACTATTAAAGAAATGTTCGCTCTACAGAATCAAATAGCACAGTACCAGAATAATTATGATCAATGACTGTCCTTTTCTATAACTACCAGTAAATGAACCCTAATAAAAATTTATCTTAAGCCATCAAAACAGTGTTTTCAATTAAAGCTTCCCTTCAATTCAAAATAATTGACAAGACAGAACTCTTTTATACTTGAAGTGTTAGATTTTAAGAAGCAATGACACAATAACATAACTTAAAACTTGCCTGAGACAGTCAAATATGTCTCTTTCAAAAGGGCTTCTCTACATCTTCCCCACCAAAGTTAAATACTTCAAAATCGCACTATATATATGACTGCAGTCCCAAATGTTGATAACTGAAAAGAAAATATTCATAGGAAGACATTTCCACAACTACTACCTATGGCTTTCAAAAATGCTACTTACAGCACTATGTCTTCAACATCTGTTAAGACCTTAGGTAATGTAAAAATAATACAAAAATATTCTATTCTTTAAATTACATCTACTTTCCTTTTTAATCACAGATTTCTTTATATGTGATATAATTTTCTATACCCAGCATTACATTCAACAACAATTTTTAATTGATAATTTATGCATGCTAATAGTGATAATTATCTTAACAAAGGTATAAATTTATACAATTTTCACATATATAAAAAGAAACAAAGACTTTTAAATTAAAGACCTGCTCCTATAAAAAAATGAAAAGCTGATTTAAAGTTTTTCCACGAAAAACAGCATAATTAAAATTCTTGGAACCTACAAATTAAGATACATACAAGAAAACATCCATTTCTCTACTCTCCTTGGTTCAGACTTTATATATAAAAAACATGAAATGTACAGAAACTTACAGGGTAATCTTACAGCTGTCAAGTGGCTTGATTTTACAGAAACTATCTAAATTTACTAAGCACCTTTGAATCTTTAAAAGCTTCATGGTAAAATGATATTTAAAATAGGACCACTGAAAGAAATGAAGAATTCAAAATAAGCAACTTGGGAAAGTTCTGACAATTCCATGTAGCTAACTCATTTCCTACCAAAACCTTAAAAAAAAAAAAACAAAAAAAAAACCCAATAATACGGCTTCAGTAAAATTGAACACATCTTTACTTAAGTAAGAAATGAAACATCTTGCCCTCTAACTTAAGAACTGTTGCTGGCCACACTGGAAGTGCTTACATACATACAACTGAGAATGAAGGCCAATCTCTTAGCAGCAAGTTAGGCAGCCTCTTCCTCCGGGGAAGCACATGACAAACAGGGCGTCATGCGAATTGTGTCACCGGGTCACCGGCAAAAATTACATGTAACTCCCCAACTTCAGTCCAATATGGCCTTCCAAGGCCTGAACAAGTATATCCAGGGTCTAGCACACTAACAGGGGAAAGCTTAAATTGACCTACTTTCTCATCCTGTAAACACTGAGCCCAGGGTTGGACCTAAGACAGGATTTAATGGAGGCCTCTTCTCAACCTTCTCCGAGCCTCTGTTGCAACAGTGAAGGAACTTTCCTGCTTTTTCTAGGATCAAAGTGAAGTGCAGCCCCGTAATTCTGTATCTTATCTGCTAGGCCATGGGGAGCAAGAAAAAGGGCATCCAAACCCAACACATTCCAATTTTTAAAAACAAAACAATATGTAACTACCCCGTAAACCCGTGGCAAACCCTTCTCCGGGATTAAGAAAAGCAGTTTTTTACTAACTTGACCAAGATACATTGTCTTCTGCTATATTACAATTGGGGACGCCCCTCCCCCTATGATGTTGAGGAGAGACTAAAAAAGAGAGAAAAAGCGAACATCAAAAGGCTGGCCGGTCAGGGTGATAATGGCCTGACTATACCCATTTCGGGATGTGCTACCACCTCCATCTCTTTTTCCCTCTTGGCTTGGTTTCGACCCCCTCCCTGGATCGGCATGCCTCACCACAGCAGGGGCTCAAATTAAATAATCATAATCATAATCATGGCGTTTCCTCCTGTCCACCCCCCCCACTAGCATTCCCCCCCCTCCGAAACTGCGAATGGGCTACTCCCCTTTCCCGTAGTGGGCCAAAGCCTACACCGTCCGCTCCTTCTGATAGCTCTCCGGCCCGGGATCCAGGCCACCCAGAGACCCAGCGCACACTTCATCCAGTCCCTCCACCCCCCCACCGCCACCCCCGAGGCCCGGACTCCTCGGTCACCTTCCCTCCCTTTTCACCTCCACCATCCCCCATCCGCATTGTCTGTCTCAATTCAACTTTGACTAATATGGATTCCTCGGGCCTGGGCCCGGCAGTAATTACAACCTACTCCTCCTAGGGAAAAGGGCTGCTTGGGTCGCTCCCCTCTCTCCTGGTCAACATGATTCCCAGGGAGAGGCTGGAATAAGCCCATCGGTTCCCCCTCCCCTCTCCTCCCCCTCCCCAGCACCAGAAGTTTACCCTGGACAGGGCCTAAATCCGAGAGGCAGGAAGAGGAGGAGGAAGAGGAGGAAGAGAGAGTAAGACACCTACAACCTCCCCTTCCCATGTCCCCCCCCAAAAAAATCCCCCACCAGCCCACTCCCAGCAACCCCAGGTCCCGTGGCGCCGCACTGCCCCACCTCCGATTAAGAGGAGGAGATGGGAGGGCAGGGGGATGGGAAAGGTAAATTGGGGGGTTCATCCTCCCCCCCCGTCCCCCTTACCTGTCATTGAGCTGGTCCTCGGTGCCCGGCAGCGGGTGAACGACGAAATGGATGGACGTCATGGTGCTTCCTCCTCGTCCTCCTCCCTAGGACACCCCACCTCCCTCGCGCTAACCCGTCCCCCCCCTCCCCCCCAAAAAAACAACCCCTCTTCTCGTCCTCCTCCTCCTCCCAGTCCCCAAAAGGAGGGAACCAAATGCGCAGGGGCCGTCTCCTCCTCCCCCTCCTCGGGCTTCTCCTCCTCCTCCTCCTCCTCCTCGTCCTCGTCCTCCGGCTCCCCCCCGCTCCGGGCTGTGTGTGCGAGGCCGGCCGGCCGGCCGGGCTGGCGGGCGGGCAGACGGGCGAGCAGGCGGACGACCCACCCGCCAGCAGCTCCCCCTGCGCCGAGAGGGGAGGAGGAGGAAGACGAGGAGGAGGGAGGGGGAGAGGAGGGAGGCGGAGGGAGGAGGAGGAGGGAAGAGGACGAAGAGCCGGAGAGGGGGCGAGGTGGGGGTGCGGGAGGAGGAGGAGGCTGGAGAACGAGGACGAGATCGGGGCCGCGGCTGGGCGGACAGGCGGGCGTCGGGAGCCGGGAGGGCTTGAGGAGGTAGCCCAGAGACGTGCTGGGAGTGACTGGGCTACCGGTACGCCGGGGACTGGAGTGGGGCGGCGGACGGGGGGGGGATCGGGCGTGGGGGGGGAGGTGGGGAGGGAGATGAGTCCGCACCGCGCTCACAGGCGAGACGCCTCTACCGCCACCAGCACCGCCGCCGCCATCTTCACTTCTGCCCCAGTTTCTCCCTCTCGCAAGCCCCGCTTCCGAGGGGCGGGGGAGGGGGGAGGAGGGAGGAGGGAGGAGACGGGCAGGCGGGGGGAGGGGGGAGAGGGAGGGGAGAGAGAAAGAGGACGGGGGCAATTCACGTTACGGCTCTACTGATTGGTCGGCGCCGCGTTGGAAGGCCACGAAGCTGTAAGAACGGGGGAGATTGGTCCGGGTATCTCTCCGCCTTCCCTAGCCCTCCCGTGTACGGGACGATAGGGAGCTAGCATTTTGGCCAGAGCACGTGTTATAGGGGAGGAGGGAAGAGAAGGGAAGAGCCCAGACCGGCCTGGGTGAGAGTACGAGAGTGAGTGCGAGAGGGTATCCCGGTGGGAAGCGCAGAGGAGGAGCCTGTTAACATGTTTTCTCCTTGATTTCCCTGGAGCAACCCTAATTATTTTAAGAACTGTGGGGCTTTTATCTCCTTTTCTTGATCTGCTGTTGTATTTAAAGTGAACGTGTACAAACAGTTAAAGGAGGAAAAACTGTTAGAATAATAAGCAAGATGGGGAAGGTTTTCTGGGGACCTAAAGATCATAGGAACTAGAATTCGAGAAATTTATACCTTGAACAGTAGAGATCCTTGAGTCCAATTTAATCTGATTTCACAAATAAAAGGAAGCTGGGGCCCAGAGAGATGAAGTCAGCCATGACTAGAACCCAAGTTTCCTAGCTACAGGCATATATATTCCACTATACCTTTATGCCTCTAACTTTTTCATTTTACAGCCTAATCCCCCCCATGAAGATTTTAAAAAGAATTTTATGCTGTACCTACCCTTTGACCCATCAGTACCACTACTAGATCTGTATCACAAAGAGATAAAAGGACCTATATGTACAAAAATATTTAAAACAACTCTTTTTGTAGTGACAAAGAATTGGACTTTGAGGGGATGCCAATCAATTGGGGAATGGCTGAACAAATTGTGGCATGATTGTGATGGAGTACTATTGTGCTGTAAGAAATCAGAAAAAAGGTGGCAAGACTTAACGTGAGTTTATGCAAAATGAAGTGACAAGAACAGATTATTGTGCACAGTAACAGTTATAATGATGATCAGCTGTGAAAGACTTGACTTCTCTGATCAAGACAGTGATCTAAAACAATTCCAAAGGACTCATGAAGAAAAAATGCTGTCTCCCTCCAGAAGGAACTAATGAATTGAATGCAAATTGAAGTATATTTTTCCTCACTTATTTTTCTTGCATTTTTTTAATATGGAAATGTTTTGCATGATTTCACATGTATAATCGATATTTGGCTTGCCTTTTTAGTAAGTGGGGAAGGGGTGGGAGGAAGGAAGTAAATTTGGAACTCAAAATTTAAAAAGAAAAGAATGATAAAAATAAATAATAAAGTTTTAAACTATTTTTTTAAAAAATGAGGTCAGTGTTCCTCCACTTATATTGGACTTGGTTGGGGACCCTTGTCCTAGTTAATTTCCTGGTTAAGGCTCTGGTGCTACCCACGTGCAATCAATCAATTAATTATTAAGAGCTCACTGTAGTAGGAATTTCATAAATGGTAGTTGGTTGATTGATTTCCAGGTACTGTGCTAGGGGAGTAGAACACAGAATGAGACAATTCCTGCCCTCAGAGAGCTTACATTGGGGATGTTTTCTGCTTTATTACCTTCTACAGTATGGGCTTTTCATCCTTTCAAGCCCTCACCCAGTGGAGTCTTGGCACCAAAAAACATTCCCCAAACAACTTCTACTAAGCATTCCCTCCATGGACGGCAGGCATGGCCAGACCTCTGGTAATCCTTTTTCATATTAAAATAAATGTCTGTCCTAACTTTCAAAGGATTGATAAAGAGTTTTGAATTACACATTAAGTGGAAAAAAATTTAATGGATAAATGTTAAAATCATTATAGTCTTTGCACAGCAAATAAGGAGTGAGTGACTCATAAAAAATTTATGAATTGGAAATTATTTAAACAGAAGTAACATAAATTTTCCCACTGAAAATGGAATTATAAAGGGATAAAAGAGATAGGTCAAGTTAGGTCCCAAACCTCAACAGTGGCAGTATTAAGAAAACATGAATCCAGATCTCTAGTGAGATACTTTAAATATGTATCCTAAACAACTATGCTGTTAACTTAGGTTTTATAAAACTTTATTGTACCTTTTTCAAAGGTCTATTGAAAAAATTTTCAGCAAAACATGGACATCAAGAATTATACATAAGGCAGGATGGTCTAAATACCACATGGGACTAGTAATGGGACACTTTCATAGGTCACCACTTCCAACATTGACCCAGATTACTTTAGGTTCAAAAAGTATTTCAGACAGCTGTTCTGTAAAAGCCCATGTGAACTGAGTCTAGGATGCTGATCTATTTCCATAACACAGAAAGTGGTATGCAACTAATTCTAAATTTTACTACTTGTTGGCACTCTCAATAGAAAAACTAAAATTTCCTAAGCCTTAAGGATTCAACTAGTGAGGCAGTTTGGCAGCCTCATATGTCCAGTCGGGTCAACAAGTATTTATTACACCATATATTATTTTGTGCCAGGCACTGTGCTAAATGCTGGGGACACAAAGAAAGACGGGAAAAAAAAACAGTCCCTGGCCCCTTAGAAACTCAAAATCTAACTTGAGTGGGGTGGGGCAGGACAATATGCAAAGGATTATGTTCAAACAAGCTATATAGAGGATAAATTGGAAGTAATTTCAGCAGGAAAACACTAACATTAAGGACTGGGAAAGTCTTCCTGCAGAAGGTGAGATTTTAGCTAAAATTTGAAAGCTTGAAGGAGGCCAAGAAGAGCATTCTAGGCATGGGGGGACAACCAGTGAAAATTCACAATAAAGAGATGGAGTGTCCTGTGTGAGGGAAAGCCAGAAGACCAAAGTCATCAGACCTTAGAATCTATAGAGGGGCGTAAAGTATAAGAAGACTGAAAAGATAGGAAGGAACCAGGTTGTAAAGAGCTTTAAAAACCAAAGAGAGCATTTTATATTTGATCAATAAGAGGCCACTGAAATTTACTGAATCTGGGAGTGACATAGTTAGGGGTTTTAAGATCACTTTGATAGCTGAATGAAGGAGGGACTGGAGCGGGAGAGACCAACCAGTAAGCTATTGCAATAGTCCAGTCATGAAGGTATTTGAATAATGTAAAAAGAAGAGGAAGGGAAAATAGGGAGCTCTTGATGAATTGCCTCAATTTCTTTAGTGAATTCTGAAGCAAGGTTCTAAACTGAGAAGGGGAAGGGAGGAGAGCCATAGGAGGTTTGAAAAAAGTCACCATGGTGAGTGGGATCATGAATTAATTAAGGAGATGGAAAAAAGATTTCCTTACAAAAGCAGGAGACCAGTTGATATTATGTAACGTAAACTTGTAATAGACCAAGTTAGCATGATTTTATGATCTCTCCAGTTTCATTCAACAGGGAATGAATAGGAACAGCAACAATAGATGGTAGAAGTAATTAAAAGGATGGGCAGGGTGATAGGATAAGAGGAAAAGGGACTTGAAAGAAGAGGACATTGTAGAGTCAAACTGGTTCATGAAAGGGTCAAGAATGGGAAAGGTAGGAGGAATAAAGCCAGTACGGGAGTGATGGTCTGCACTGAGTGGATAGAAAGCCATCCTCTGGGTCAGGAAGACATGACTTCAAATTCTGCTTTGACACATATATACTGGCTATATGATCCCAGGCAAATCATGTAACTCTCTAAATTAGAAAGCAGTTGGCCTTCATTAGTAAGGAGAGTTTCCTTACTAGCAGTTTCTGACAGATGAAATTACAAGTCTGGATCAAAAAAAAAAAGAGGAAATGGGTATAATATTGAGTTTGGGAAATAACTAACAGACCTTTTTGTCCTGAAAGTACAATGTGTGAAGAAAAGTAATATGAGACACATATGAGACACAGTTAAGTTAGAGGGAGACTGGAGGCATAGGAATCAGTTAGAAGCCTGTTATGTCCAGAGGAGAGGTCTTGATCTAGGATGGGATGCTAAATTACTAGAGAATGCATTCCACTGGAATTTAAGCTCCTTGAGGACAAAGAATTTTAAATTTTGGTATCTCAGAACCTGATTCAATATTATTGCACATAGTAGGCACTTAATAAATGTTTGTTGAATTGTGTTATCTCCTAATATTCTGGTGCAACAATGGTTTTTTCAATACCCTCTACCTCAACATGGGTGTAAAAATTATATTATGTAAATGTGAGGTGCTATAGATAAAGTACAAAGAATGAAATAATCCCTACTTTCAAAGAGCCTCCATTCTAATAAGAGAGACAACAAGGACATATATAAATACATACAGCATAAATATAAAGAGAATGAATATAAATATATGTGTATAAAAAGTAGATAATAATAACAATAGCTATTATTCATACAGTGCTTTAAGATTTGCAAGTGTGCTTAATCATTTTCATTTGGGTCTGACCTGACCCCATTTGGGGTTGTCATTTCCTTCTCCCGTTCATTTTACAGATGAGGAAACTGAGGCAAACAGGTTTAAGTGATTTGTTCAAGATCATAGGGCTAGTAAATGTCTGAGGTGGGTTTTGAACTCAGGTCCTCCAGACTCCAGGACTGGTACTCTATCCATTGGGCCTCCTAGCTGCCCCAAGATTTACAAAGTGCTTTTCAAATATTTATCTCATTTGATCCTCACAACAAACCTGGAAGGTAGGTACTACTAATCATCCTCATTTTAAAAACTAAGAAACTGATCTATGGAGAAGTTAGGTAATATTTACCCAGAGTCACACAGCTATTAAGTGTCTGAGGACAAATTTGAACTCAAATCATACTGATTCCAGGTCCTGCATTGTATCCACTGTGTCACTTAGATAAATACAATGTATCACATGTAGATCTTTGGGGACTTTAACCAAATTTATGTTCTCACGGGCTAGTGAGGTCCCCAGAGCTAAGCTACATCTCCCTATTGTGATTCCAGGGGTACTGCTGAGGGGCTGAGATGTCTTTCTAATGCTGTTGACTTGAGGCACATTTCCCCCACCCCTACAACTTGATCCCTGAGTAAAGTGGGCTCAAATTTACAGTAATGGCTACAAAATATTCTTCCCAACAAATTCACCTCTAATTGTGTCATAGCAAGGATATATTGCTCCCTTGCTTATGAGGCACAATATTTTAGTGGCTGAGTTGCTACTGATAGACCAGGTCAAGCAAGTCACTTCTTTCTTTTTTTTCCCAATTTTTTTTCATTTTATTAAATATTTCCCCATTACATGTAAAAAAAATTTTAGCATTCATTTTGGAAATTGTCAGTTCCACATTCTCTCTCTCTTTCCCACCCCTTCAGAAGGCAAGCAATATGATATCAATTATACATATGAAGTCATGCAAAAATATTTCCATGTTAGCCATGTTGCAAAAGAAAACACACACAAACAAGAAAAATAAAGAAAGTTTAAAAAAGTAAAGCAAGTCATTCCTAACCAAGCCCAGCTGCTAGTAAGCTCTGCTATCAACTCCATTTTCTGGACATCCAAAGGCTCATATAATCTTTTAAAGGTCACAGAATCATAGCCAAATCAGTTCTAAGAACTCATTCACCTAAGAAAAGAAAAGAATGATAAATAACAGCACCATGCATTGACAGCTTCATGACATTTCAAGGCAAGAGCCTTCCTTTCCCTTCCTCTAGTCCACCCCTGCCCCAGCAGTTTCTTTCCTCATTTGCCACCAGGGAAGAAACAGAAACTGGATTCCTTCACTTGAGGCTTTTGTATGCCCCAAGTTATAGCTCAGCAACCAGTTAAGACTTTCCTTTGCCTTATAGTAAGCACGCAGGAAACAGTCACCGAATACCTGCACATGCTCTGAATGGAAAACAGGACCCCACTATTATAAATAATCATGCATTTCTAGAAGCAGGCTGCCCAGGCATTTTCATGAGTTAGCACCCTGCAGAGCTGATAGCACAGCCTCAAAAGACTGATCTCCTGTTGGCCAGTCCTCACTTACAATAACGTAATTTATAAGGAAGAGCAGCTAGGTGGCACAGTGGATAGAGTATTGGGCTTGGAATCAGGAAAAGTTATCTTCCTGAGTTCAAATCTAGCCTCAGACACTTGATAGCTATGTGACCCTGGGCAAGTGACTTAAATCCTGTTTACCTTGGTTCTTCTGTAAAATGAACTAGAGAAGGAAGTGGAAAACCACTCCATTATCTTTGGCAAAAATACCCCAAATGGGGTCAGGAAGAGTCAGACACAACTGAAAAAAAATGACAATAAAAATTCATGAGAGAGAGTGCCATCTCTCCTTTCTCTAGGCTGCACCCAATCTTGGAATCTCTCCAAGCCCCAGCTCTTCACTTCATCAGTCCTGGAGTGCACCCTTATTGCTACATCTTATCTGATGGCTCCTCCCAGAACCTCCATTTAAGGAATATGCCAGGGCAAGCTATGTCTCATTCCTCCCTCATATCTCCTCCAACTTTTCAATGTTGTCTTCCTTCATTAGACTGTAAGCTTCTTGTGGGCAGAAACTGTCTTTCTTCCTGATTGAATTTTATTCCCAGTGCTTAGTTTTTGTTGTGGTGGTCTGTTTTGTTATTCTTGTTCTTGTTACTGGTTTGGTTTGGTTTGGTTCTTTTATCAATTACATGTTAAAACAATTTTTAATATTCTTTTTTTTAATTTGAATTTCAAATTCTCTTCCTTCTTCCCCTCTCACCTCCTTGAGAAGGCAAACAATTTGATGTAGATTATACATATGTAATCATGCAAAATATATTTCATATTAGCTATGTTGCAAAAGAAACACAGACCCTCCCCCCCAAAAAAAAAACCAGCACAAAAGAAAAATAAAGAAAAAATATGCATCAATCTGCATTCAGACTCCTGAATGCAGTTCTTTTTCTGGAGTTGAATAGCATTTTCCATCATAAGATTTTTGGAATTCTCTTGGATCATTGTATTGCTGAGAATAACTGTTATTCAGAATTTATCATCATAAAATATCGCTCTTACTGTGTACAACGTTCTGGTTCTGCTCATTTCACTTTGCATCAGTTCATATTCACTTTGCATCAGTTCATATGTCTTTCCAAGTTTTTCTGAAACCATCTTGCTTGTAATTTCTTATAACACAACAGTATTCCATCACAATCATATACTCAAACTTGTTCAGCCACTTCCCAATAGATAGATACCCCTTCAATTTCCAATTCTTTGCCGCCACTAGAGGATCTGCTATAAATATTTTCGTACATGTAAGTCCTTTTCCTTGTCCTTTGATCTCCTTGGGGTACAGGCAATTAGTGGTGTTGCTGGGTCAAAGGGTATGCATACTTTTATAGTCCTTTGGGCATAGTTCCAAATTTCTCTTCAGAATGGTTGGATCAGTTCACACCTCCACTAGCTGTGCATTAGTGTCCCTATTTTCCCACATCCTCTACAACATTTGTCATTTTCCTTTTCTATTATATTAGCTAATCTGATAGGCATGAGGTGGTATCTCAGAGTTGATTTAATTTGCATTTTTCTAATCAATAGTGATTTAGAGCATTTTTTGGATGAAAAACATTTTTTATCTGAAAACTGCCTGTTCATATCCTTTGACCATTTATCAATTGGGGAATGAATCACATTTTTATTAATGTGATTCAGTTCTCTATGTATTTGAGAATTGAGGCTTTTCATCAGAGAAACTTCCCATAATTTTTTTCCAGTTTCCTGCTTTCTTTCTAATCTTTGGCTGCATTAGTTTTGTTTGTGCAAAAACTTTTAAATTTAATGTAATCAAAATTATCCATTTTACTTCTCATAATGCTATTTCTTGTCTGATCATAACTTTTTCCCCTTATCCATAAATCTGACAGGTGAAGTATTCCCTGCTCCCCTAATTTGCTTATTATATCACCCTTTACATCTAAATCATGTGCCCCTTCTGACCTTATCTTGATGTACAGCGTGAGATGTTGGTCTATACCTGGAACTGCTTTCCAGTTTTCCAACAGTTTCTGTCAAATAGTTCTTATCTCAAAAGCTTGGGTCTTGGCATTTATTAAACACTAGATTACGATAATGATTTTCTACTGTGTATTGTATACCTAATCTCTTCTAATGGTCTACCATTCTATTTCTTAGCCAATATCAGATTATTTAGATGATTACTTTTTTGTAATGTAGTTTGAGATCTGGTACTGCTAGGCCACCTTCCTTCACATTTTTTCTTTACTGATTGCCTTGATATTCTTGACCTTTTGTTCTTCCAGATGAACTTTGTAATGATTTTTGTCTAGCTCTATAAAATAATTTTTTGGTAATTTGATTGGTATAGAACTGAATAAGTAAATTAATTTAGGTAGAATTGTCACTTACATTATATTGTCTCAGCCTACTCCTGAGAATGTAATATTTCTCTTGTTGTTTAGAGCTGACTTCGTTTGTGTGAAAAGTGTTTTATAATTATATTCATATAATTCCTGGGTTTGTCTTAGCAGGTAGATTCCCAAGCATTTTATATTGTCTACAGTTATTTTAAATGGAATTTTTCTTTCTGTCTCTTGCTGCTGGACTTTGTTCATAATATGTAGAAATGCCCATGATTTATGTGGGCTTATTTTATATCCTGCACCTTTGCTAAAGTTGTTAAATATTTCAAGTAGTTTTTTAGTTGATTTTCTAGGATTCTCTAAGTATACCATCATATCATCTGCAAAGAGTGATAGTTTTGTTTCTTCATGCCTATTCTAAGTCCTTCAAATTTTTTCTTCTCTTACTGTTATAGCTAGCATTTCTAGTACTATATTGAATAATCATGGTGATAATGGGCATCCTTACTTTACCTCTGATCTTAGTGAGAAGGTTTCTAGCTTTTCCCCATTATAAATAATACTTATTGATGGTTTTAGATAGATACTACTTATCATTTTAAGAAAAGCTCCATTTATTCCTATGTTCTCCAGTATTTTTAATAGGAATGAGTGTTGTATTTTGTCAAAAGCTTTTTCTGCATCTGCTACAATAATCATATGATTTTTGTTGTTTTTGTTATTGCCATGGTCATTTATGCTGATGGTTTTCCTAATATTGAACCAATCCTACATTCCTGGGGTAAATCCCACCTGATTATAATATATGGTCTTTGTAATATATTGCTGTAATCTCCTTGCTAGTAGTTTGTTTAAACTTTTTGAATCAATATTCATTAGTGAAATAGATCTACACTTTTCTTTCTCTGTTTTGGCTCTCCCTGATTTAGGTATCAGCACCATACTTGTGTCACAAAAGGAATTTGGTAGGACTCCTTCTTGGCCTATTTTTCTGAATAGTTTATGTAGTATTGGAATTAATTGTTGATTAAATTTTTGGTAAAATTCACTTGTGAATTCATGTGATTCTGGTGTTTTTTTCTTAGGGAGTTAATTAATGGTGTGTTCAATTTCTTTTTCTAAGGTAGGGTTATTTAAGTATTCTATTACCTCTTCTGTTAATCTGGTCAATTTATATTTTTGTAAATATTCATCCATTTCACTTAGATTGTCTGATTTATTGGCATATAATTGTGCAAAATAGCTCCTAATAATTGCTTTAAGTTCATCTCCATTGATGTTCAATTCACCCTTTTCATTTTTGATACTGGTAATTTGATTTTCCTCTTTCTTTTTTTTTAAATTAAATTAAGCAATAGTTTGCCTATTTTATTGTGCTTTCTTTTTATAAAGCCAGCTTGTACATTTATTTATTAATTTAATGGTTTTCTTATTTTCAATTTTATTAATCTCTCCTTTGATTTTTAGGATTTCCAGTTTGAGTTGTAATTGAGGATTTAAAATTTTTCTTTTCCTAGGTTTTTGTTCTTGTTGTTGTTGCATGCTCAGTTCATTGATCTGCTCTTTCTCTCTATTTTATTGATGTAAACATTTAGAGATATAAATTTTCCCCTAAGTACTGCTGTGGCTGCATCCCATAAATTTTAGCATAATATTTCATTGTTGTTATTCTTTTTAATGAAATTATTGATTGTTTCTATTATTTGTTCTTTGACTCATTCATTGTTTACCATTAGATTATTTAGTTTCCAATTAATTTTTAATCTATGTTTCCTTGACCCTTTACTGAATGTAATTTTTATTGCATTATGGCCTGAAAAAGATGCATTTAATAGTTCTGTTTTTCTGCATTTGGTTGTGAGGTTTTTATGCCCTAATACATGGCCAATTTTTGTGTAAGTACTATGTACTGCTTAGAAAAAGGTGTACCCCTTTCTAGTCCCATTCATTTTCTCCAGAGGTCTATCCTATCTAACTTTTCTAAAATTCTACTCATCTCCTTAACTTCTTTCTTGTTTATTTTTTAGTTAGATTTATCTTGTTCTAAGAGGGAAAAGTTGAGGTTCCCTGAAAGTATTTTTCAGAACAGTTTTTTTTTCCTAATGAGATATTTCACATTTTCTTCTTCTTTTTTCATTGTTTTGATTGCATTTTGTTGATTGTTAATGTCTCATGGAGACATTAGCTTCTACTTGCCTGATTCTAATTTTTAAGGAATTATTTTTTCAGTTAATTTTTGTACCTCTTTTTCCATTTGGCAAATTCTTTTTTTTTAAGATGTTATTTTCTTCAGTACTTTTTTTTGCACCTCCTTTACCAAGCTGTTGACTCTCTTTCCATAATTTTCTTGCATCTTTCTCATTTCTTTTTCCAATTTTTCCCTTACCTCTCTTATTTGATTTTTAAAATCCTTTTGAGCTCTTCCAGGAATTCTTTTTGGGCCTGTGACCAATTTGCATTTTTTCTTTGAGAAAGAAAAGCTCTGCATGTAGCTGTTCTTGACTTCATTATCTTCTGAGTTTGTGTCTTGATTTTTCCTGTCCTTTTTCCTTTTTGTTGTTGTTTGCTCATTCTCCAGCCTATTCCTTGAATTATAAGTTTATGTTATAGTTGGGATTTGCTCCCAGAATAGAGGGGATGCTATCCCAAACTTCAGGCCTTCCTTGCTGCTATTTTCAGAGCTACCTCTGGGGTTCTACAGGTTTTTGGTTCTTCTAAGGTGGCATGATCTAAGGAGAGTTATGGTCACTGTTCTCCTGGCCTGTGTTCTGGTGTGTGAGTGACCATAAGCACTCTTCTCCTCCTTGAAATTGTGACCAGGGTCCCTGCATCCCTACAGCCACAAATGCTAGTGATGCTCATGTTCACCCTGGGACTGCAACCCAGAACCATACATGGGTGATGCAACAGTGTACTGCACCCAGTGCCATCAAAGGACCCCTGTAATCTACTTCTGAGCAGTTGCCTGATCCCCTTTCCATCTGTAGGTTGAAAACTCCTGAAACTGCTGCTGCTACTCATGCAGCTGCCTCCAAGACTTCCTGCAGGCAGCCCAGCCTGGCCTGCACTAGAATCAGGTACAGCCATCACCTTGTTGAGACAGATCTTTCCTGCCAACCTCATAAGTTGTCCTGGGCTATAAAATTCTTTCACCCTGACATTATGTTGGTTCTGCCACTCCAGAATTTGATTTGAGGCATTATTTTAAAGTTGTTTGGAGGGGAATTTAGGAGAGCTCAGGTGAGTCCCTGCCTTTTGTCTGCCACCCTGGCTCTGCTTCATGCTTGGCACTTTGTAAGGGCTTAATAAATGCTAGTTGACTCACTGACTGACTGACTGACTTATTGATTGATTAGTACTGTGAGCCATTAGGAAAGGCTTAGTGCAGAAGATGGTGCTTAAGATTTGTCTTAAAGAAAAGGAAGGACTCTTTCAGGCTGCAGTAAGGAGGAAGTATATTCCAGCAATGAGTGATGGCCAATCAAAAGACATGAAAATGATGGAGTATCCTATGATAGGAACAGAGAGAAGATCAATGGCTAGATCCCAAAGTGGAAAATGTGGGGAGGAATGTCTGAGGAGACTGAAAAGATAGGTTGGGGCCAGGTTGTACAGAGCTTTAAAAACCAAACAGAGTTTATATGTTTAGCCAGTAGTAATAGGGAGCCATTGGAATTGATTGAACAAGAGAGACATATGATCAAATCTATGCTTAAAGAAAATTACCGTAGGTAGCTCTGTGTAGGATGGACTGGAATAGGGAGAGACTTGAGGCAGGGAGACCATTCATTAAGAGACAAATTGCAGTCATCTAGATGAGAGATGATGAGGACCTGAATGAAGGTGGTAGCTGTGGAAAGGAAGGGTCTGATAAGAGAAATGTCATGAAGGTAGAAAAAGCAAGATGGGGCAACTGATTTGATATGTGGGGGAGGGACAGTGAGGAGTTCAGGTTAATGCTAAAGTTATGTTTTCGAGGTACTGAAAGGATGGGAGTGCCGTCAAAAGAAATAAAGAAGTATGGAAAAGGAGAGGGTTTGGGGAAAAAGATAATGATTTCAGTTTTAGATATGTTGAATTAAATTTAGACATGTTTCTAAGACAACCAATGTGAAAAGTCTGATAAACAATTGGACTGAATCCTAACTGAAGCTCAGGAGAGAGATTGAGGCTGTATATATGTATGAAAATATATACACACATGTCTATGTGTATATGTGTATGTGTATTTTATATATAATCACACATATACATACATGTATACATATACATACATATATAATATACACATACACATAGCCACAAATTACCAAAGTTAATTGATTTTTCATAATTTAAAAAAAGCCCACCTGTAACATTCTCACCTATTAAGTAGTTGAATGTATGAAATAATGAAATTACTACTATAAAATAAAAGTCCTTTTTTCCCCTCATTCTGCCTAGCCCCCAGGAATTCAATTGAACCATTTGTGACACCAATCTAGTCCCAAAGACTGTGAATACATACATATACATAATATTTTTCTATATTTCTTTATATTGATATATATTGATATATATCTATATCATAGATAGATAGATATCTGCAAATCACCTGCATAGAGATGATAGTTAAACCCATGGAAGCTAATAAGGTTACCAAGAGAAAATTTAGAGGGAGAAGTGAAGAGGCAGTAGGAAAGAACCTTGGGGAATACCCACAGTTAAAGGTGTGATATGATGAACCAGTAAAGGAGATTGAGAAGTAGTGTCAGACAAATAGGAGGAGAACCATGAGAGAATAGTGTCCCAAAAATCCAGAGAGGACAGAGTGTTAAGGAGAAAATGATTAAGAGTGTCAAATGCTGTAGATAGGTCAGGAAGAATGAAAACTGAGAAAAGACCATCAAATTTGGTAATTAAGTGATTGTTAGTAATTTTGAAGAGAGCAATTTCAGCCAAGTGATGCAGTTGGAAGCCAGTGTTGAGGAACATATTAGAGGGGAAAGAGGAGCATCAAGTATATGCCTCCATTGTTCTGAGCAGGCCTGGACAACTTGGCAGTAGGTAGGGGCCAAAATTAAAATAGGCTAAACTTCTTTGGGCCCCAGATAGGTTAGATTAGAGACAGACTGACGATGGTTGGTTGCCGTGACAAACAGGAGAGAGTGGGCAGAGGCCTTTTTTGCCGGCTGTCCAAAATCCTTTGGCAGCCTGCAGGCTGTTTGTTGTACTGGCCTGGTTTTGAGGAATTTGGTCTGAAAAATAGAGGAGAGCTATAGGACAAGATCTTGGTGGGATGGTAGGATCTAGTGAAGATTTTTTTAAGGATGGAGGAGATGGACATATTTAAAGACAGTGCAGAAGGCACCAACAGATAAGGAGAGGTTCACAAGAGAGAAAGGATAGGTAGGGAGAAGAGTGACACAGGGTTAACAGATGTTGTGAAGGCCACACTAACAAAATTTGGTGAAGTAATGTGAGGGGCAAGAGGAAAGGATGGTTTTTCAGAGAATGGCCATTCTTTCAACAGAAATAGAAAAATCTGGAAGATGTGTTTATTAGGTAAGAATATAGTCAGTTCAGGGGCAGCTAGGTGGTGCAATGGATAGAGCACTGGCCCTGGAGTCAGGAGGACCTGAGTTCAAAACTAGCCTCAGACATTTGACATTTACTAGCCATGTGACCCTGGGCAAGTCACTTAATCCTGATTGCCTCACCAAAAAACAAAAACAAGAATATAATCAGTTCTTTTTTTAACATATTAGCTTGAGATGCCAATGAAATATTCAGGCATAAATATATATCAAGCAATTTTGATGTGGCATTAGAGTGCAAGAGAGAGATTTAGGGTTGACTATATAGATTTGGTAGTTATCTGAGTAGAGATGATAATTGAAGCCACGGGACCTGGTGAGATCACCAAGGGAGAAAGTACAAAGAGAGAAGAGAAGATGTCCCAGAAAAGAAGCCAGTGGGAGAATGATGGGAAGAGGGTGGGAAGATGGATAATGATCCAGTAAAAAAGCAATAGAATAAGGAGAACCGGTAGTAAATAGCATCACGGAAACCAAGCAAAGAGAATATATTCAGGAAGAAGAGAGATGACTGTTCAACATTGTCAAACACTAATAAACTTTCTGGTCCTGTCATGCCAGCAACTGACAAGCACCAAATGAACTTACAGATAACTTATTGAAATATAAATGCATGCTCTACCTTTTTAAAGATGGAAATATATTCATTACTTATTTGCAGTGCCCTTAGTAAGTTAGCTTAAATTAACCTAAGCTCTTTTCTTCTTCACTATATCTACCAGTTTAATAGAAATTACCAAGGTTAATTGATTTTTATAATAAAAAATCAACCCATCTATAACATCCTCACCTATTAGTTGAATGTATAAAATAATGAAATTAGTACTGTAAAATAAAAGTCATTTGTTTTTTTAATTCTACCCAGCCCTCAGGAATTCAATGTAACTATTTGTGACACTAGTCTAGTCTTAAAGAAACAAGATTGAATAGAGAAGGCACTGGATTCAAAGTCAAGAAGTGGGTTTAAATACCACTTCAGCCATTTAGTAGCTATATGATCCTAACCAAATCCCTTGATCTCTTTTTGCCTGGGATCCTCATCTATTAAATTACAAGGTTCAACACAATGGCCTCCCAGGCCCCTTCCAGCTCTAAATCTATGATTGATTCCATAAGTAGTTGTCCTAAATGATATATTTATTAAGCAGGACTTTTAGTTTAAAACAATTAATTGGAAAGTCATTTCACTCTCATTGATTCTTACAGGTTGGAGAAAGCCATTTGTTACCAAATCAAATGTTAGAAACAAAAGTTCTTTGTCCCATTGTGAACACAGCATTGGTCTGTTTTACTCTCTTCCCGGCCGGTTGACAGGGCTAGTCACCAATGCCAGCCTTCCTTCTTTCCAAGGTCAGTTGAACAAATCTGATAACATTGCCATTAGGAAAAAAAATGTATAGGGCAGCTGGGTGATGCAGTGGATAGAGTTCTAGCCTTGGAATCAGGAGGATCTGAATTCAAATCCAGCCTTAGACACTTGACCACTTAGTAACTGTGTGACCCTGGGCAAGTCACTTGACCTTGATTGCCTCACCAAAAAGCAAAGCCAAAAGAAAAAAAATGTCTTATGGTCACTTCATGTGCAATATCTTATGAAGGTCAGAATGATATATTTCAAAGTGCGCTGGGTTTGTAATGATCAGATCTGTAGTACTTAAACTCAGCTATAGAATTATAGCCTTTCCAACACTTAGTTTTTTTCTTCTCCTGCATAACATCAATTCCCCACACTCCAGACCCTTCTTATTACAACTTGGTTGCACAATAGAATGTGGTAAAATCTACCTCCTTAGCCTAGCTGTGGGGCAGGAAAGAGAGGTCCTTTTCAGGTTTCCGGGCAGGAATCCCTAACATCTATTTCCCAGAGGGAGTAATTGAACATCTCCAAGGACTCATCAACAGTACATATTTTCTCTCATTAACAATAAAATTAATACTACTCTCTATTTGCACTACAGAGATGAGGAAGGAAAGAGAATCATTCTCTCAAGGAAAAGAAAGACTTGTTTTCCTTAGACCACAGTTTGTCCTGTAGGGAAGAGGCAGGTTGTTTCCCAGAGTGCAACTTGACTTCTAGTCCAGCTACTAATTAGTGTTCTTAAAGTAAACCCAAATGTTACTGTTTGGGTGGAAGCAGACCAGCACAACATGGGTGTTTGGTAACTAAGTGCTCAGCTCCTTAATATTCCTGTGCCACCATCTAAGCCCAAAATCTGGTTTACATTAAACTAAGGGTTCTTAACCTGAGGGCACACACACACACACACACACACACACACACACACACACATAGGTATATATGATATATATATATATCATATTTCAATGCAATTGGCTTTTTTTGTAATCCTACATATTTTATTTTATGCATTTATGCATTTAAAAAGATCATTCTGAAAAGGGGTCCATAGGCTTCCCTAGACTGCTAAAGGAGTCTATGTCATTAAAAGGGTTAAGAACTCCTTTATTAAACTAAAAGATTCTTTATGCTGAATTAAGAAATCACATCATAAAAATTTTTTTTAAAATATCCTGCCAATCCAAACTATTGACACCTGTGTTGCTTTTGGCAGGTTATTTTATCTCCCTAGGCCTCAGTATGCACGTAGAAGGATTGTAAGAGGTCATCTTTAAGGTCTCTTCTAGTTTTGACATTCTATCAATCACAAGAATTCAGGGAGGAGCTGTGATTTCATCATTACAGGAACTTCCCAGGCAGTAATTTTCGCTACCAATGAAGATGCAACTATCTAGGATTAAGTAGATGTCCTAGGAGGTTGCTTGAGACAGAAAGACTTAACCAGAATCATATAGTCAGTATGATAAATAAACATTTATTAAATGTCTACTACGTGCCAGGCACTGGGCTAACTGCTGGTGATACAAAGAAAGGCAAAAAACAGTCTTTGCTCTCAAGGAGCTCATAGTCTAATGGAGGAGATAATTTGCAAACAACAATATACATGCAAGATATATGCAGGATAAATTGGAGATAAGACAGGGAAGGGACTAGAATTAAGGAAGATCAGGAAAGGTCTCACATAAATAAATAAAACCCTAAGCCCCCAGTATTAGAGGTAAAAACTTACTATTCCACAAAAAGTGCTGGGAAAACTGGAAAGAAGTCTGGCAGAAATTGAATTTAGGTCATGGGTTCTTAACCTCAAGTCTGTTAATTTATTTCTTTTTCTTTCTTTCTTTCTTTCTTTTTTTTTTTTTTTTGGCAAGGCAGTCAGGGTTAAATGATTTGCCCATGGTCACACAGCTAGTGTCAAATGTCCATTAATTTATTTTAATTTTTTTTAGGTGAGGCAATTGGGGTTAAGTGATTTGCCTAGAGTCAAACAGCTAGTGAATGTTATGTGTCTGAGGCCCAATTTGAACTCAGGTCCTCCTGACTCCAGAGACAGTACTTTATCTACTACGCCACCTAGCTGCCCCTAGAAGGATGGATTTTAATTGGGACTTGATGGAAGCCAGGAAGTCTAGAAGATGAGGAGGAGGGAGAGAATTATTGTTGTGTTGTTGTTCATCCTTCATTTTTAAAGACAACCAATGACATCACGGGGTGATGTCTTGACTTGAGTGTGAATTGGATTTAAGTGAAGCAGAGTTGCACAAAGTTGTCAGCTTCACTCTTCCTTTCTGAGTCATCAAAGTCCAGTGGCAAGACAAAAGTCAGGATGACTGGCGATGGCCCGGGATGCAGTGGATGACCTTGGCATCTTTAATATCTGACTAAGCTCTAAGTGCTCCACAGCACCCGCTTCAGCCGCCACCATGCCATTGAAACAAGTTGTTCTCATCCACCCATTCCACCAGGAAATGTCTTTACATGCTTGGGGTAGACATCCCCCTAACTCACTGATGGGTTGAGGCCTGTTGGTTATCCTCAACCTGGTTTAGGTCATCTGCCGAGACAGTTTTATTGAGGCGTGACTGTTGCACCTGCTCTTGTTTGTCCTTCATTCTCGAAGAAGACCGTGACTTTAGGAAAGTGATGCCATGACGTGCGAGTGAATCGGATTTAAGTGAGGGAGGGTGTGCAAGGTCACCAGCCTCACTTTCTCCTCTAGAGCCATTTAGGTCCAGTGGCAAGAAGATATAGATCAGGATGACTGGAGATGGCCCCTGCGGCACCTGCTACAGCTTCTTGGAGCCACAGTGAGAGTTGGGTGAAAGACGGATACCCAATGGCAGATGGGAAGTTCTGAAAAGGACCAGGCAAGTCCTCACACCCCAGGTGCTAGTCCTCCCTGAACACCCGCCTCTTTCTGCCCCGGGCAGCTACAAAGATACCATTACTCAATCAATCAGTCAACAGGCATTTATTTATTCCATCCACCACACAGCTGCCCAAACTGAATTTCCAAAACCCGGATTTAATTATGTCGTGCCTTGATTCAATACATTCCAGTGGTTAGCCCTAACCCTAGGAATGAATATAAACCACTCTGTCTCTTTCAAAACCTGACCCCAACCTATCTTTCCAACCTTTTTACATGTGAAGCTCCTCTATGCTTTCTACCGTTTAAGAAGTCTGGCTTTTTTTACTTTTCCTTAACTGTGGCATTCCATTTCCCACCTCTGTGGTCAGTTAGCATTTATTACGCACCTATGTGCCAGGCACTGTACTAAACACTGCATAAGAGAAATGACCCAAACCTGGCCCCTGTCACCAGCAGACAAGTACCAGAAGTGATTGGACAGTGCAATGCCTAGGTGAGAGGTAAAGTACCTGATTAGCAGTCATGAAAACCTGCTTTATGTTCCGATGAGACTTAAATTTTAGCCTCCTAACAAACCGGAACCATAGCTTTATGTTTGTTGACTCCTGTTAATTCTGTTAAAGTGTGTGCTATGATTCTTCTGTGTTTAGTATTTCTTTCTATGTAAGAATAAACCATCAGTCCAATACCCAATTAATTTTTACAAATTGAGTACCTCTTTGCTTCCTCTTTTATAGGAAAATCCTTGACTCATAGACCATAACTTTTACTAAATTAGCATAGTTCCATTTGAGGTGCTAGGCTTGGGGCTTGCTATTGAGCTTATCAGTTTAAGAAATCGAACCCCCTTCACAGCAGAGGCACTATACCACAAACTACGATATCTGCATACAAGAAAGGGAGGGGCAGGTATTCCAGACCCTGTGGGCTCAGCCACAGTTATCTGGCTCAATGAAGAAAGTACCAGTGTCCCAGGACATCTAGTGTAAATACCCAGTCAGCAATGAGATATTGTCTTGCCTAAGGAATAGTAAGGAAGCCAGTATCACTGGAAAATATTTTTTTTTTGGCAGGAAGACAGACTGGAAAGGTAGGATGGAGTCAGGTGATAACTTTGAATACTGGAGGATTTTATATTTAATCCTAGAGGTGACAGGGAGCCGCTAGAGGTTTTTTGTGTTTTGTTTTGTTTTTTTAATAAGGCAGTAACATGGTCAAACTTGAACTTTAGAAAGATGAATTTTATATCCAATGGTAGATGAACTACAGTGGGAGATATTTGAGGCAGGTAGACCAGCTAACCTATTGCAGTAATCCAGGTTTGAGGTGATAAGAGGCTACGTTGTGTGGTAGCAATGTCAGAGGAGAAAGGAGGCATATATGAGAGATGTTACAATATAAAATTGACAGCATTTGGAAACACCGTGGATATGGGTGTGAGAGTGAGGAATTGAAGATTACACCTAGGATGAGGACGACACCTAGGATGAGGATGAGCCTGGGTAAGTGAGAGGATGGTAGTATCCTTGACAAGATTTAGGGAGAAAGGTATTGAGTTTAGTTTTGGACGTGTTGAATTTCAGATGTCTATGGGACGTCCAGTTTGACATGACCAAAATGCAGTTGGAGATGAGAATTTAAAGGTAAGAAAAGAAGTTAGTGCTAGAGAAGTAAATCTGAAACTCACCAGCATTGGTGATAATTGAATCTATAGAAGATGATAAGATCAACAAGTGAAATAAGGTGTTTGTTGTCCTTCATTCTCGAAGAGGACTAAAATGACATCACTATGTTGGGGTCAAGGTACAGTGTGTCCAACTGTGGCTGATCAGACCAATACGAGCTTAGAAGGCTCCACCACAGGTCGGGAACAGATAGTCCTTATGAACATTTGGAGTGGAGTTGTTTCTAAATTTGTGTGTCTCGCTTTTCTTCTGAGCTACTGCAATTCTGCTTTGCTCATACAGCACAATGCCTTCCTTGCCACAGTGGAGGATAGTCCTATACCAGTGTCTCCCATGACTCTCAATAGATTGCAAAGTTCTTCAGAGAGGCCTTGAGAGTGTCCTTGTAATTAACAAGTGAAATAGTATAAAAGAAGAAGAAAAGAAGTAGCAGGACTGAGCTGTGGGCAACACCCACTATTAATGCATGTGACCCGAGAGAAGATTCGAGCAAAGGACACTGAGAAAGAGTTGTCGAAATGGTAAAGAAGAGAACCAGAATAGAGTCGTGTTACAAAAACCTAGAGAGAAAAGAGTATCAAGGACAAGAGGTTGATAGATAGTGTCAAAGGCTCCGGAAAGGTCAAGACTCTGAACTCAGGACTTCCTGGCTCCATGACAAGCACTCTATCCAGCATGATACACTACCTCTATTTTATGAATTTTGAGTTATATCTGAGTGCCCTACTGAGTAGGAAGGGAGGGAAAAAACCATTCATTAAGTACCTCTGATGTACCTCAGACACTGTGCTAAGCACTTTGCAAATATTATCTCATTTAATCCTTACAACAACCCTGAGAGGTAGGTTCTATTATCTTCATTTCACTCTTGAGGAAACTGAGGCAAGAAGAGGTTAAGTGACTTTGCCAAGGTTATATAGCTAGTAAGTAGCTGGGGTCAAATTTCCCAACTCCAGGCCCATCACTTTGATAGATTTTCTGTAGTATATGCAGAGTCTGATGAATATGAACAAATGAGCTCTGACTAAAGTCTTTTCTATATTCATCAGGAGTCTGGAGGTTCTCTCTGATGTCCCAAGGGGGCTGACCTCAGAAGCACAGAGCTTCCTATGTATGGGAAATGTCTAGGGCTTTTAGCAGTAGATGTAGAAATGGGGCACACAACTGGGAACAATTAAAGGAGATAAAATACAAAAGCTCCATCCACACCTGGACCAGAAAGAAAATATTCAGGTGCCCATGTATGGTGATTAAAACCAGCCCATCCTTTGTGTTAATGGTGGCGTGAGTAGAGACTTGTCAATAGCCTTGTTTCTCTAGCCTTGGACCCTTTCTCATTTCCTCTTATTATTTGCTTTTTGTAGCCCTGGTTGCTGAACCTCCACAACCAGGTGCTCATGGGGCACATGGATGTTCCTTCAGGAATCTGTCTATATTTGGTTCTGCAGTTACATCTTGTACCAGGCCACAGAGTACCTCAAAGAGGAGATCTAAAGGACAGAGCTGCAGAGCTGACTTTCTGCAGCTGGGCTCAATCCTCTATACCTGGTTGTAGGCCTCAGGATATAACAAATATACAAAACATAATGAATCCATCTCTCTCCCTCTTTGGGAAGGGTGGAAGGGATATTTCAGGATTTTTTGAGCGGGGAGGTGGCATTGAAGAGGAAATAGAGGGAAGGGAAGGTGAGTCTGGAAAAAGGGAGAGGCAAAGACAGAAGTTACAGGGAATTGCCAGTATGGGGGCATATAGATAACCATGATAGCTCCTCTCTCCCATCTAGGAGCAAGGATTTCCCTCCGCAATCATTTCACAACCCATTTGGAGGAGGCAGGGAAAGAAGGCGTTGATACTGGAGACCCAGACCTAAACCTTTTCAGCTAATCAGACAGAGTAACCTGAAAGTCACAGCAGAAAGAGCACTGAATCTGGCATCTGGAGACCCTTAGTTTAATTTGTGGCTCTGCCGTTAACCACTTGTGGGACCTTGAGCAAGTAATTTCTCCTCTCTGGATCTTAGCTTTTTCACCTATAAAATTAATCAAAAAGATCAATCAAAACACATTTATTAAGTGCCTATTATTAAGGCCACTGTGCTGGGCACTGTGGTCACAGATACAAAGAGTGATATGATCCCTACTTTCAAAGACCTGACATTCTAAGTGGGGTCAAGGGGAGAGATGACAATTTCTTATATAAATACACACTGAATAAATATAAAGAGTAAATACAAATAGGTTTTAAAAAGTAGGTAAATGCAAGGTAGTTTGGGAGGGAGGGCATAAGCAATTGGGGGATGCTCTTCTGCATACAACCTACTGGAAAAGTTTCAAGTTCATATGAAACTTGAAGTGAGGGATGGAGGTGAGGAAAGAGTCCAGTTCAGGAATGGGCAATAGCTAGTGCAAAGGAGAGGACATTGAAAATGAAGTGTTGTACATGAGGAACAGAGAGGATAGTTTGGCTAACTGGAAAAGTTTAGAAGGGGGAGTAATGTGTAATGAGGACTCTTGTAGTGGGGGATCATACAGTCTTTTCTAGCTCCAAATATATAATCCTCTAGGTAAGATGGAACATGTCAATAGGGCAATATAACTGTTGAAACAGTAAAGCCTCTTCCAGTTATATTTCCAGGTGTTGTTCTTGTGATTTTTTCAGGTGCCTGTAGAGAAAAAAGGATGTTGTTCTGTTAATGTTTAGATTAAGTCAAGGTAGTAAGCTGATGAAAGGCAGCTAGGTGGTACAGTGAATCAAATGCTGGGCCTGGAGTCAGGAGGACCTCCGTTCAAATCCAGTCTCAGATACTTACAAGCTATGTGACCCTGGGCAAGTCACTTAAATCTCTGCCTCAGTTTCCTCAACTGTAAATGGGGACCCTGGAGAAGGAAGTGGCAAATCACTCCAGTATCTTTGCCAAGAAAACCTCATAAATGAAGTCATAAAGAGTTGGACGTGACTAAATGACTTAACAACAACAAAAGTAAGCTGATAATTGAACATATTAATGAGGTGGGCCACAGTGAGCATTTGGGGGCTGGGAAGAAGCAGTGCTGACTGAAGTTTTCTGAAGAAGACTTAAATAATCATGTAAGACCCCAGGATTTAGCAGGGATATTTAGGCTTTGTAGTCTAAATAAATGATAGATTTGTGGAACAGAAAAGAGACAAGAGTTTTTCCAGAGTACCCAAAAGACAGGAAGGGGAAAAGCATGAGCCAAGGAGACAAAGGTAAGTAACTGAGAATAAGCAGAGAAATGTAGTGTGGCCCTAAGAGAACAGTGTCAGGGTAAAGTTCACAATGACCAGAGTCTATCAGTGCCAAAGATACCCATAAAGGCTTTGTTAACTATGGTGGGAACAAAAGATCAAAGGAAGGGAAAAACAAAGGAGAAAAGGCAGAATTACTAAACTACTATATCATTTCTGTTTCCTTTAATAAGGAAAGCAGTTTTTGGAGTGGAAAAGACAAAGTAAAAATTGTTAACAAGGAGCTGAGACATGAGATAAGTGAGAAAGATGGCATGAGAATACCTAGCTGCTGCCCTTAAGGAGATCAAATCACTGGACCTGGATGAATAGTATCTTTGGCTACTGAAAGAAATGGCAAACACAATTACTGCAGGTAGTGTTCCCTCCCAAATCATAGTGATTGAGATTGGTACAGTGGAAGTAGAGGCGAGTGTCTGCCTTGATTTTTTTCACCAGAAAAAGGGAAAATGGACCTTTTGAACGATGAAGTTTCGCTTCAATTCATTAAGAATTCTAGAATGTATTATTAAAGGGATGGATTGTAAGCATTTAGAAAGAGAAGTAGTGATCAGTAAGAGCTGGCATGAGTTTATCAATACTATAGGTTGTGCTTGATTATTCTTATTTCCCTTTTTGACAGAATTTATTAGATGAATGATAATTGGCAGATGAATGGAAGACAACAGAAATAATATACTTCAATTTTTGAAATGCATTTGACAAAGCCTCTCATGATTTCCTTGTGGAAAGACAGAAAAAAGGTGAACTACATAATCATAAAGCTAGATGGATTTGAATTGGTTGAATCAATCAATCAACAAGCCTTTATTGTTGACTGATTAGAACCAATGAGTAGTGATTGATGGATCCACATAAACCCAGAGGAAAAGCTCTGCTGGAGTATCTTAGTTCTTTGGTCCCATTCTCTTCAATATTTTTATTAATGACTTAGATGAAGTCATAGATAAACTCATTAAATTTGCAGATGACACAAAGCTAGAAAATATAGTTGCTACGTTGGATGATAGAATTGAGGTCCAAAAAAGATCTCAACAGGCTAGAAAGATGGGCTGAATCTGAGATGATTAAATTCAATGATGATGAAAGTATAGTCCTACACTAGGGTTCAAATTAAACAATTGCATAATTATAAGTTAGCATTTGAATAGCTCGATGGAGCAGTGGATGGAGTGGCTAGGCCTGGAATCAGGAAGACTCATATTCATGAGTTCAAATCTGGTCCCAGACACTTACTAGCCCTGAGACTCTAGGCAAGTCACTTAACCCTGTTTGCCTCAGTTCCTCATCTGTAAAAATGAACTGGAGAAGAAAATGGCAAACTACAACAGTACCTTTGCTAAGAAAACCCCCCAAAACAGGGTGTCAAAGAGGTAGACATCACTCAACAACAGGAAGTTAGCATTTATATAGTGCTTAAAGTTTTACAAAATGCTTTTCAGATGCTAACTCATTTGATCCTCACAACAACCCTCTGAGATAGGTGCTATTATTATTCCATTTTACAGAGGAAACTGAGGCAAGGAGAGATTAAGTGATTTGCCCAAGGTCACACAATAAGTGAGGGATTCAAACTTAAGTGTTTCTGACTTAAAGTCCTATACCCAATCCACTATAGCACCTAAGTATGAGAAAGAGGAATTTTAGCCACAGAACAATTCATATGAAAAAGATCTAAGTTTATGTTTAGTGATCTGCAAATTTAAGACATTTCAAAACACCTTTTCCTCTAATCTAATCTCAGATAAAGAGGTGACCCTTTTCCTCAATAAAGTCAATGCTTCTATTAGTACCCTTGGTCCCATATCTTTCCATCTTCTGTAACAGATTGCAGACATTGTTTGATCTTCAATCTTTCCTGAACTACTGGTTCCATCCGTGCTGCCTCCAAACATTCTCAAGCCTCTCCTGTCTTTAAAAATCCTCAGTAGATCCTCTCCATTCTGCCTATACCCCAGCCATCATCTTGATTCCTTTCCCACCACAAACTTGGATTCCAGCCCTGGGTTCTTAAGCTGTAATGGCCACAGTTTTTACCTTATCTTGCTGGAAAGCATGCCTCCACTGCCACTTTCAGCTCTTCTCCATGTGCATAATCCTTTCAAACACTTTTCAAGCTTCCCTTTATTTGTTTTCTTCCCACATCAAGATCATAAACTTCTGGAGAGCAGGGACTGCCTTGATTGTTTGTGTTTATATTAGGACTGTGCCCATCCTATAGTGAGCTCTGCCTGTCTATCTACCTATCTACTTATCTATCTATCTCTCTATCTCTACCTACCTATCTCTATATGCTACATGCTATATCTACATGCTGTCCTATTTCTCTCCTTTCTCAACCAAACTCCTTTTAAAATATGTATATATAAGCATATAAAGATATATGTTTATATATGTGTATATATGTATTATACATATAGGAATGAGAGGAGAAGCAGAGGCAACAATTTTATATATGTGTATATATATATATACACACATGCATACATACATATACACATACATACGTGTGTGTGTGTGTATGTGTGTGTGTAATTTTACTCTACTTCCTCTCCTCTCACTCCCTTCTAAATCTTCTGCAATGGCTTCTGACCTCATCACTCAGCTAAAAGTGTTGTCCCCAAAGTTACTAATAATTTCTTAATTGTCACATCTAATGTCTTTTTCTCACTTCTCATCCTTCTTGACCACTCTCTAGTATTTGACCCTGTTGACCACCTTCTCCTCTTGGATACTTGCTCCTGTCCAGGTTTTTGAGATCCTGCTTTCTCTGGGTTCTCTAGGTCCTATCTGTCTGACCACTCCTCAGTTTCTTTTGCTGATTTTTAAAATTAATTTATTTTGATTTATCATCTCTTTTGCTAATTTTTCATCTATATAATAATGCATACTGAGTGTGAACCCTAAGGCTATGCTTTTATTCTCTCTCACTTAGTGCTACCTCTTCAACTGCCAAAGGTTCAATTACCATACCTATGCAGATGACACTCGGGTCTATTCCTATACAGCCAACTGACCCTTCAAGCCTCTCATGGCACCCTCTCCCCCAGCCTTCTCAGCTGAGGATATTGGAGGTATTCAACAACAACCTGTAAAGGGCACCGTGGGAATGGTACTTGCAGGTGAGACATGAGACAACACAACAAGCCCTGGGTTGCTACAGAGATGTTCCTTGTTTCCTACTGCAAGAAGTGATCTCTCCCACCTAGAAATCTCGATTTGCTGATATCTTTTATGGTCCTCATTGTATTCTTCCTTGAGTAAAAGTTATTTGTTGACCTGTCTCTTATCTCCCATAGTACCTCGCCGCAGAGCACATAGTAAATCCTTGATAAATGTTTAATAAAACAATTAATAAGTAAATGAAATACATATTATTTTAGACAGTTGAATTTTTTAAACCTATTTTAAAATTTTTTTAAATTTTATTTCTCTTTTTAATATCATCTTTATTTCCAACTATATCTCTCCCTTCTCCCCTTCCAAAGAGCCAACCCCTGTAACAAAGAATAAAAGAGAAAAACAGTTCAACAAAACTAACCAACACATCCACCAAGTCAGATGGTATGTGTATTCATTGTTCTTCCGCCATAGTTTCCAACCTCTCTAATGAAAGGAGAGGGATTCCTTGTCTTCTTTGTTCTTCAGGCTAAGCTTGGTTATCATAATTACACAGTTCAGTTTTCTGTTGTTGCTATTATCCTTTCCATTTACATTATAGTAGCCATTGTGTATATTGTTTCCCTGATACTGCTTCTTTTAATTTGCATCAGTCCATGTAATAAAACCAGCAACAAATCTATGAAAATGCTAGGCATCTTGATTTCCACTGGTGAATCCTCATACAAATGTGCTTCCTATCCAACAACTACTTTTATTTTTTAAATTTTGTTAAATTAAATATTTTTTCCCCAGTTTTCAAGCACTTTTTTCCTCCCTCCCATCTTCCCCTGCAACAGCTAGGTTAAAGTGGATAAAATACTCGGCCTGGAGTCAGGAAGACCTGAGTTCAAATCCAGATTGAGATACTAGCTATGTGATCCTGGACAAGTCACTTAACCTATATTTACCTCAATAGGGGATAATAATGATAGCACCTACCTCCCAGGGTTGTTGTGAGGATCAGAGGAGATAAAATTCATAAAGCACATGCTGGTACTTTATAAATGTTTGTTCCTTCCCTTCCTTCCTCCTTACCCATCGCCCCCCAAAAAGGGAAAAAATGATCTGGAGAAGGAAATGGCAAACCACTCCAGTATTTTTGCTGAGAAAACCCCAAATAGGGTCAAGAAGAGTTGGATAGGACTGAACAACAAAAGCAGAAATGGTGATACTAGCATTACCTACATTGCAGGCTTTTTCTGATCATCAAATGTGATCTTTGTGGAACACTTTGTAAAGCATTATTTAAAGGTGAACTGTTATTATTTTAAATTCTCTTCTGCTATCTGTGTTTTAAGAATCTAGTTATTCATTGGCATTTCCTTCTATCGCTGGGAAATAAACGGAAACTCATACCTGCAGCCCTGTTATTTAGTAGTTCTGAGAAGGAGCTTGTTGGGAAGGGGAGATTAAAATAAATTTTATGCTATGTAAGCTTGTCCCTGAAGCTAAGATGAGAAAATGTGCTTTCTTCCATTCTTTTCAGGGGTTGGGAATTATGTATGTAGAACATTGCATATAGTGTCAGACTCAATCAAAGGGATCTTAGAAAGATGTAGGTCAAACTTCTCCCTTCGTAAATCTGAAGCCCAGAAAATTTAAATGACCATGGTTTTATATACCCCCCCCACATATACATACATACGTGTGTGTGTGTGTGTGTGTGTGTATGATCATGATATACACGTGAGAGGTAGCATTTGAAACTTGGTCCTCAGACTCTAGAACCAGTCTTCTTTCAATTTCTGATATTTTCTCAGCTTTTAATTTTATTCTAGTGTTTCTTATTGTCTCCTAGAATAATTGATTTCTGTCTGGTCTGAGCTAATTTGCAAAGAATCTGTTACTGTTTAGTAAGGTTTGTACTTCCTGTACTAAGGTGATTATTCTCCTTCTAATTCTTTCTTCTTAATCTCTTGTTTCCTTTCGCATTCTTTCATCTAGAGCTTTAGTTCCATTTATGTTATCATTCTTTTTGTTTGTTTGTTTTTGGGCTAGGCAATGGGGTTAAGTGACTTGCCCAGGGTCATATAGCTAGTAAATGTCAAGTGTCTGAGTCTGGATTTGAACTCAGGTCCTCCTGACTTCAGGGCGTGCTCTTATCCACTGTGCCACCCTATATTATCATTCTTTAGCTTTTTCTTCATTTATTATAGGAATTCCAGCAGGACTTTTGGCAAATCTATGATTTTCTTTGAAGCTTTGTTTGTAGATGTCACAAAATCATTCTGCATTTGTATCTTGGGCTTTCTTCCTCCGTATTTCATTATCATTTATATTTTCTTCTGCTTACTCATTTTCCCCAGCCTTACTTGCTTTGTGTTAGATCCAGGTTTTGTGCACTTCTGGAAGGAAGGGTGGGGCTTTTAAAGGTTTAAGTTATTTGGAGTTTGAGTAATGAATGCTGTTTTCTTCAAGAGCCTCAGGAGTGGCTCTGGCCAGTGAGTTGGCATGGTCTTTGCAGAGTGGTCTGATTCAAGGTATTTCCTGATTGAGGCCCTCTTGACCCTAGTCCCCCTGAGACCTGGTTCAGTGTCAGAATGACACAGCTGGCTGCAGACTCCAGGGGATCCTTGCCTGGAGTTCTGGGCTCCTGTGTCCTTGCCCCCTTATATAGCTTTAGATTCTAGGTTTTCCTGGCTTGCTCCTGGTCCTTAGTTTCAAGACTTCCATGGACCATGCTCCCAGAAAGGATTTTCTTTTCCCCCGGTCTGGACTATTTTCCTTGTGTCAGCTGGCTTCTATCTATGTTTGTGCCAAACAGGACTGGGAAAATGCACTCACTATAGCTTCTCCTCGGTTTTCTTCATTATTACTCAATTTGCTGTTATTTTTTCATCGTTGCTGGAATAGTTGTGAGAGAGCTGGGCTACTCTGCTTCTCTTTCAGTCATCTGAGGAGAGTCTGAGCCAATGTTTTTTCTCACAGTACCACAGTTTTGCTGAATTGCTTTTCTTTTCTCTCTTTTAAAAAATTCTTTATTATAAGGGCTGAAGGGCTGGCTCACTGAAGCACTAGAGAGAGGAAGGATAAATTTAGAAATGAAATTGATTTAAAATGAAAGATATCAATAAAATTAGAAATTTAAAGATTTTTTTTTTAAAAGTACATTCAAAACTATGGGACAGCCTATGAATTTGACTCTGTTTTAGTGGTCTAGTTCAAATACTGCATCTTTCCTGATTCCCTCTGGCAGGAGTGAGCTGTACTTCGAACTCTTATAGCATAGATTTTTAGAAATCAACTCCTCTTATCTTTAGAAGACCTAAGTTTAAATCTTAGCCCTGATGCTTAATAAGTATCACTTTGAGTCAGTCACTTGACCTCTCTGAGCCTCAGTTTCCTCCTCTGCCAAATGGGGCTAATGAGATTTGCACAACACACCTCATAGGGTTGTTGTAAGCAAATTTCTTTGTGATCTTCAAAGGACTGTAGAAATAAGAACTATTATTATTGTTGTTGTTTTAAAGGCAGCTTTGGTGTGATGGAACAAAGGACTGGCAATCCAGAAACCTGAATTCTGAGTTCTGGTCCTTATTCTTCCATTATATCATTGTTGAGTACACTATGGCCAAGTGAATCTCTCTTTGTTAACCATCTCATTTCATTCCAGTATCAGACTTAAACTACCACAGGGACCAGCCTGAGTCAGGCCCAGATGGCAGCACTGTGTAATATAATTTATAAGGTGGAATTTCACACAACAAACAAGAATAAACCAACTTCGGGTTTCTTACCAGCTACTATTTCTCATCTACCTTCAATCAAATCACACTTTATTATTGCCTCATATTTTATAACTGATATCAAAATTCTCATCACTCAGTAATGATAAGTGGTAGAGGCAGACCATTAATATTTTAAAATTCAGTATTAAAAAATACTCACAAACCATCAGTAAGTTTCCATCACATTATGAAACATGCGTTGAACAGTGTTATCTAGGCTGCACTCAGATATTATGCAAGTTGAATTTATGGGGAAATGTCAAATACATATGAGTTGATGTAGTTGTAGGTAATAACTGTTTGCTGAATTGACCTGAATGGAACATTAAAGACTGGATGCAAAGGTGACGGCTTCTAATCTTTTTGTTTTCCAGTTAGTCATCCCTAGCTATAGCTAATAATTCATAACGAACCTTTCTATAGCACTTTAAGAGTTCCAAAGTGCTTTATATATATTATCTCATTTGATCTCCACCACAGCCCTGTGGAGAAGGTGCTATCAGAATCCCTATTTTACAGATGAGGAAATGAGCTAAGAGAGTTTGAGTGATTTTGACAAGGTCATACAGCTAATAAGTGCTTGTGGTAAAATTTGAACTCAGGTCTTCTTGACTCCCATACTAGCACATTATCCACTGTGCCATCTATCTATAGACTGCTCAGTTACTTGTAGTTGGCTATGGGGGAAATACATGTCTTTGGACATAAAAGGGATCAGGTAACAATCTATTATCTTCCCTGTAACAACAGTTCAAAGTGAGTGCAGGTCCATTGTACCCTTCTCAGAAAGACAACACATCATCATGTTGACCAGTCTGGCCATATTATCACTGTACTCTATTTTCTTATGTCGTTCACAGAAGCACAATATCTCACTGTTTGAGGATCTCTTAGAGGCCAATTGATCCAATCTGCCCCTGAACAAGAATCTCTTCTACAATATCCCCACAAGTGGTCATCCAAGCCTTTGCTTGAAGATCTCCATTGAGGGGTAGCCCACCACTTCCTAAGGCTTACAGTTTCTGGAGGCAACTCATTCATTAATGTATTTTAAATGCCTACTGATGGCATTGTCAGCAAGATCTGCTATTTCTATATGGGGTAATCCTAGCAAGAAGTGCTAAAAACAATGACTTTTCTCAGTATCTCAATTGAAAAAGGATAGGGGGGCATATAAACAGGTCTATGGGAAACAGACTGGGGTGGCTTCCTTTGAGCAAGGGCACTGAGCAAACCACAGAACAGAGTCACAAAAAGCACCAGATGTTGCCATGGGAGATTATAGTTGTAAGTTAAAAATGTGAGACTCAAATTTGTAGCTTGGAAAGGATTACTAACCTCTCATTGATCTTTTTTGGCAAGTTTATGAGAACATCATTAATGTCATCACCAATACAATTCAACTCAATTAACATTTATTAAGAACATACTATGTGCCAGACATTGTGCCAGGTAGTGGGCATACAAAAAAAAAACTATAAGAAACCGTGCTACAGTGCTTTGCTTATAGCATGCTGTACTGAAAAGAGCTTAGGAGGTCCAGGAAAGAAGTCAACACATCACTGGGGCTGAAAGAGACCTTATATATAATCTAGTCTAACCCCCTCATTTTATGGATGAGGAAATTATGGCCAAGAAATGGGAAGAGACTTGTAAAGTTCCTTAACCTAACTATATCACATCTCCATTCCAGTTTCATGATCAGCATCAGAAACTCATCATCCATCTCCTCCATCTGACTGAATGATCTGTGATAAAAGATCACAAAAGCATAACACACATTTATCGAATATCCCGTGTGTGAAAGATGAACAATCTATGACTCTGTTCCTCTAGTATCTTGCATTCCAGTAGAATGAACAAGATGTCTCCACAAATGATTACAACACGAGTCAGGAAGTACACAGTGCTGAAGGAGTTTTATAGATAGTAGGTGTCAAAATTCAAAGGACAAAAGGATCACTTATAACTAGAGGTTATAAAGGAAGAGCGCTAGACTGGAAGTCAGGAAACCTGTGATAGAGTCCTAATTCTTCTAGTGAGTGTGCCATTTCAGGCCAGTTACTTAACCTTCCTGAGCTCAGTATAAAATGGAAACTAAATGAGCTCTAGGGTTTGTACCATCAGTGAACATTTTTGATTTCATGGTTTCTTGGACTAGGTTGTACTTGAGCAGTTGATTTTAAGGGTCTCACTCTTAGATAATAATTTAAAACAAAATATGAGAAACTTCTGTTCCTAGGAAGTAACTTTGGCATTTTGGAATTTGCTATAGAAACATGTAAAAAGAGAGATGCAAGCCCATTATAACTATGTAAATTATTATTAAATTCAAGAAATCCAAGGTTGTAGAAGTTATAAAATATAACTAAAATGGAAAATCAATATTGCAGAATGCTAGATTGGGAACCAGGAAGACCTAGGTTTGAATCTCACCTCAGATCCTACCCAAGTCAATTAACCTCTTTTTACCTTCAGTTTTCTCATCTGCAAAATGGAAGAAATAAGACCTGTAGCACTTGACTCATAAGATTTGTACAAGGCTTAATTTAGGTAATACATGTAGTTTGCAAACCTTACAGTTGATATACGGGGGCAGGTAGGCGGCAAAGTGGATAGAGTGCCGGGCCTGGAGTCAGGAAGATTCCTCTCCCTGAGTTCAAATGTGGCCTAAGACACTTACTAGTTGTGTGAGCCTGGGCAAGTCACTTAACCCTGTTTGCCTCATTTCCCTCACTGGTAAAATGAGGTGGAGAAGGAAATGGCAAAGCACTCCAATATCTTTGCCAAGAAAACACCAAATGGGGTCATGAAGAGTTAGACAGACTGAAAAGCGACTCAACAACAACAACAGCAAAGCTCATCTAAGTGCCAGGCAATTTAACTAATGAGACTCCTCTGCGATTGTAAACACACAGTAAATAAAATGTGCTAATCATTGAAGATGTCTCTTTTTAAACATAATGTAATCAGGATAATATTATTATTACAGTATTAAAGAAGAAATAATATGGCATTGTGAGACACGTGCTAACGCTGGAATCAGGAACCTGGAATTTGATTCCTGTCTCTGACACTTCTTAACTGAAAGATCATGGATAACTCACATAACCTTGTTGTGTCTCAGTTTCCTCACCTGTAAAATGGGGAAAATAGTACTTGTACAACCTGCCTCACAGGGTTGTGAGGAAAGTGCTTTGTAAAGCACTATATAAATGTGACTTATTATTTTTACCCAGGGATAGAGCTCCCTTTAATCTGTTTAGGGGCTTAGTTATGTTTTTCACCACAATTACAGCACAGTATTTCCTTCCACAGTTATCTCTTTGCAGTGTGTTTCCTGAGAGAAGATAGACAGCCAATACCTAATTTCACTGTTGGCTTCTCCTGCTTTTCCTGCAGAAGTCTTCATTTTATTGATAGATAGTTTGGCAGAATTTGGAGGAGGAACTCAGGCCTAAAAAGATATAATGGTATTGTAAAGATGTATCATTTTGTGGAGTCAACAATGTCTTAAGAATTGACTGAAAACAGAAAAGAATACATATATATTTTTCTCTGTTTTCTTTATTTTTCTAACAATGTTCAGCAAAGAAATTAGATCAATTTAGACATTAGAAATTAGAATTCAACTATTTTCTCAAAGTAGTCTGGTCACTTTAAAAAATAAAAAATAAATAAATCAGCAAAAATCTGCCTTCTGTACCTTCCCTTACCCACCCACCAACTGAGGACAAAAGAAAAACAAAGCCCTATTACAAAGATGAATAGTCAAGCAAAATAAACTTCTGTGATGGCCATGTCAAAAAAATACATATATATCTCATTCTACATGCTGAGTCCTTCACGTCTCTGTCAGGAGGTTGGTAGCATGTTTCATCATTAGTACACAGAAATCATGGTCATCATGCTGATCAAAATTCCTAGGTCTTTTAAAGTTGTTTGTCTTTCCCATATTGCTGTCATCATATAAATTGTTCTCCTGGTTCTGTTCACTTCACTCTTCATTAGTTCACATAAGCCTTCTCAAGTTTCTATGAAACCATCTGGGAGCCTGTTCTAATGCTAGGTCATGAAAATAATTTTTTTCTATCATATAATATTTAAATCCACTCTTGAACAAGCTGTTCCTCTTCCTCTCCTGGCTAGAAATGACAGTATTTCCTGAGTTAATGGTTGGAGCTTTAAAAGAACCTCCCTTTGTCATCTTTTCCAGTTCTCATCATATACTTTCTTTTGTCCCCTACATTTTTTCCTTATTCATTACTTGGCATTCCTTCCCTCTCTTTCCTCTACACACAATTTTGCTGCCTCTCCCAATTTTCTGTTTTGCTTCTAGCACAGATTGGAGTAATGATAATGATAATAACAACAGCAATAATAATAGCTAACATTTATGTAGTATTTTAAGGCTTTGCAAAGCACTTTACAAATATTTTATTTCATCCTCACAACAACTCTGATAGGTAAGTACAGTCATTATCCTCATTTCACAGATGAGGAAACTGAGGCACACAAAGATTAAATGACTTGACCAAGGCCACACAGCTGGTAAGTATCTGAGGGTAGATTTGGTTCCAGATCTAATTCTTTATCCACTTCAACACCTATGTTGCTCAGATAACATATGAGTATTTTCTTCTTTTACAATGCTATTTTACTACTAAATCATAATAGAAAATTTGATTAGGCCATTGATCCAAAATTAACATACTTTTGAGTCATTTGTGAAGCCTGTACATCTGTTTACCATTTGAAGTGGCTGCCATACTTCAATATTTAAAGTGATCTGTGATTTAATTGGCATGGATACTCTCTCCAATCTCACAATCAATCAATAAGTATTTACTACATACTTTTTATCCTTCTGTGTCATAAAAGAAAATATTCTTTACCAATGTGCGGCCAACCTTCTGATGTTTAGCTGTTCTGAACTCAACCAGGATGGTTCTCAGATTAAAGTCTCACTGGTCTGAATTAGGAGTCTTTCAAGCTCAGTAATATTTATGGTCTCTTATGGTCTCCTGACCAGAAGAGTCTTCGAGAACTCAGTCACCTTCAAATGAAATGAGGTATTAGAAGAATGCTGTATTGAAGGATTATAGGTACAATCAATAATAAAAAGTTCAGGAAATAACAGTTTGTATGACCCATAGGAATTTAATGGGAACCTGTGAATTCTCCAGCGAAAGCAGGAAACCATGAACTTGCTAAGCCCTTCAGAGGAAGGATGTACCCAAATCAGCAAGGATTAAAAGGCAGGGTCCTAGGAAGAGCAGCAACTAGGTAGTGAAGTGGAATGCTAGAAATGGAGTCAAAGAGACTTGAGTTTGAATCCTGCCTCAGACACTTATTACCTATATGACTTTGGGCAAGTGATTTAACATCTCTCAGTTTTGGTTTCCTTATCTGAAAAATAGCATCTACCTCATAAAATTGTTCTGAGGATAAATGGAGGTCATTTCTATAAAGTGCTTTATAAACTTTAAAACTCTGCATAGCTGGTAGGTATTATTATTGCTAAAATCAACCAACAAGGATGTTATTACAAGCATTGTTAGATTAAATTCTCATCTCTTCCTCAATGAGAAGTCCTTTCTTTGAAGATATGAATTCTAGAAATTCACCTTCCTTCGCCTCTGATACAAGTTGGTTGAACTAGGTCCCTTCCCCCAGAGTGAAGACAGAGGAAAAGTTGATAAAGACAGCCTGAGTAACTAATGAATTTTCCTGAGTACAGCCTCTGACACCAAAGGAATTCTATCAATTCCCTGTGTTTAGTTCTTAGCTGACATTTTTATGACTAGTACCAAATGTACTAGAGGCCTGCCTACCCTAAGACTGTTGCATTTGTAAGAGGATTCTTTTTGTCTACCAAATCATAAAACAGCATTGCCCCTGCTCAGGTCTTCTGGAGGTATGACTGTGTTTAGATAGAGCGGACTTCTTGGGAGCAGTTATATCTGCAGCATCATTTCCCTGAGTGATACCAAGATGGGAACCTAACTGGTAACAGGGAGGTAGAGTGTGCATAGTGTGTGTGTGTGTGTGTGTGTGTGTGTGTGTGTGTGTGTGTGTGTGTCTGTGTGTTTTGTTCTATGGATCTATGACTTCACTGGTCTGGGAGTTCTTGGTAAGGAAACTTCTATCAGTTCACACTGTCTACTCTTCAGCAATTTATAGTCTTGGAGAATTAACTGGGGCATTAAGCAGGTAAGGGGTTGTGCAGGGTTATGCAGCCAGTATGTATTAAAGGCAGTAAGTGAAGTCAAGTCTCTTGACTTCCAAGGCTGACTCTCTAGTCGCTGTCTTACCCTGCCTTTCTGCACATATCAATGAATTAAGTACATGAATAAGTGTCTTCTTGTACCTTTGTTATATGAGTTAAAATTGTAATTACATTAACTAAGTGTGAAACTTTGTGACAAATCTAGATAGGACTAGCAAACCATTTTCTGTCTCTTCAACACTTTTCTTCCTCTCTTCCAAACTATTAGATTCTGATAAGGACCTATAGCAAAAATGTGAGATTGGGGGGAAGTATGAGAGAGGAGAAAGTGGGTGGGGAAAGAAGAGGTAAAGAGGATAGTGGGGAAAAAAAGGTGTTTTTTTTTGGTTTGTTTTTTTAATATGCAGAAAATAACAGAAAGAAAACCAGAAGGAATCATAGACAAGCTGGGTAGCTTTGAAAGTTACACATTGAATTTATTATATACTTAGAAAAGCAGACTGTACATAAGAGAAATTTGCTGTTTCAGGTACAATCTTTTTTGTTGTGCTATGTAAATGAGAATGCCTATTTTATTTGATGCTTGTTAAGTTCAGGCTATAAAGAAACCCCTTCATAATCTGGCCATTTCCTACCTTTCCAGTCTTCTGATAGCTTATTCCTCTCCAGGTATTCTGCTATACAGTATCATTGACCTCCTTGCTTTTCATTAAACAATACCCTCTACCTTCTGACTCTAGGCATTTCTTCATCTCTGCCTCCTGGCTTCCCTGGCTTTTTTCAAGTTTCTGCTAAAGTCCCATCTTCTGCAAGAAGAAGCCTTTTTCAGTCCTCCTTAATCTTAGTACTTTGCCTATGAGAATACTCCTAATTTATCCTGTATATATCTTGTCTGTATAACTGTTTATATTTTGTTTCCCTCGTTAGACTGTGAGCCCCTAGGAAATGTTTTGGTATGGTTTTGTTTTACTTCCTTTGTATCCCCAGTGCTCAGCACAGTGCCTGGTCATAGTAAACACTTTATAAATGAGTGTTGCCTTGTTGATAAAAAAGAAATCCAAATCAATCCAATCCAATTCAATAAGCATTTATTAAGACCTACTATGTGCCAGCACTGTGCTGAGCCCTGGAGATACAACTAATAAAAATAAAAGCAGTCCTTGCCCTCAAGGAGTTTACGGTCTAATGGGGGAGACAAAAGGAGGTAGGAAAGGTGGAGGGGAGGAGACCAGGGGCTATCCTATTCCATGGAATTGAGACCAGACAGAATAGCAGATGTAGAGTGGAGTGAGCCAAAAAGTCCTTTCTGGCCTCTTTAAAAGAAAGCACTGAGACAAGTTTGGTAGCCCACCTAGTACTCCAATTAGAGGGGAGGTGAGGCTGAAGGAAGTGGTGTCAATGAAGGTTTGAGTTAGCAGCATCATAATGAGATTAGAGGTGAGAGAAAGAAAAAGAGAGAAACAGAGACAGAGAGACAGAGACAGAGACAGACAGAGAGAGACAGAGAGAGAGGAAGGAAGGAAGGAAGGAAGAAAAAAGAGAGATAGGAAACATACCAATCAGTGTCTCTGCATTTTATTGTAAAGTAGAATTTGGTCCTAAATTTTGTCAGTTTACTCTGCATTGTTTTAATTTCTGAATTAGTTTGAATTCCATGTATAACTCTTTATTTTTTTTCAAGGATGGTTAACTGGTTGTTAATTGGTTATTTATTTACTTTAATCTCTGTGTTAATCATATTCTTGCAACATAAGCTATCTCTCTGATGACAATCAAATGAATCTTCCATCCTTGTTCTGAGTGTGTTAAGGGAAGCAGAATCCCAAATATCTGGATAGCAAATTGAAAATTCTGCCATTTAGTTAAACAGTTAAGTATATATTATGTGTAAAACACTGTGTCAGGTAACAGGGATACAAAGACAAAAACTAAAAAATAGTCTTTACCCTCCAAGAGTTTATATTCCAGATAGATAGATGGATGGATAGATGATAGATAATATAGATAGGTGGTATATATATATATATATATATATATATATATATATATATATATATATATACAGAGAGAGAGACAGAGAGAGAAGGCATCTGTTAAATGCTTGCTTATTACATTTATTAAGCACCAGATAGTTTGCTAAGTTTGGGGGATACAATAACAAACAAGCAAGACTGTCCTTGGCCTTAAAATGATTACTTTTTACTGGAGAAGACAACAATATAGAGAATTTGAAAGGGGTAGGCAGCACAGTGAGAAGATGGCCAGGAAATAGTGTGGAGGTATGGTTCTGGGCAAGAGACTCAGACTTTGAAAGTCATTTTCTAACAAAACATATCTTCATTCATAAAGGAAGTGGTGAGGCCAAGATGGCAGAGCAAAGGCAGGGGCTCACCTGAGCTCTCACAAATTCCCTTCTAAATAACATTAAAATAACGTCTCAAAATGAATTCTAAAGTGGCAGAATCAACAAAAGGACAGGATGAAATAATTTTCCAGCCCAAGACAACTTAGAAGGTTGACAGAAAATGTCTGTCTCCCTGGGGTGAGAGCAGAACACAGTGCAATAGAAGCCCTGCCCTGGCAAGGCAGCAGCAGACCTTGGGGTGACTGAATCAATGGTGGTGGTTTCTGGAGCTCTCAGCTCACAGATGGTAAGGGGGTTAGACAACTAATCTGAGGGAGATTACAGGGGACCATTTGCTGGCTCTGGGTGCAGGACTGTATTGCATTGTCCATACTCAGTCCTAAGTAACAGTTTCAGGGTGAGGAAGAGCACTAGCAGGAATGGGGACCATGGTCACAGTTCTAGAGCAGAAAAGAGTGCTTGTGGTTGCTCACAGATAAAAGCACAGACCAGGAGGGCAGTGACCAGACCTCTCCTTAAATCATAACACCTTGGAAGAATTGAAAACTTACAGACCTCCCCACAGCTAGCTCTGAAAACAACAGCACAAAAAACCTGAAGCTAGGGACAATGTCCCCTCCACCCTGGGAACAGAGTCCAACTTTAATATAAAGTTAAAAGTCAAAAAAAGAATGAAAAAATAAGCAAACAACAAAAAAAGAACCTGACCATAGAAAATTACTATATTGACAGGGAAGATCAAAACACAAACTCAAAAACATGTCAAAATAGCTACAAAAAATGTGAATTGGTCTCAGTACCACCCTTCCCAAATGCCTGGAAGAGCTCAAAAGGGATTTTAAAAATCAGAGGGGTATAAGAAAAATTGGGAAAAGAAATGAGAGTAATGCAAGAAAATAATGAAAAAAGAATCAACAGCTTGCTAAAAGAGGTACAAAAAAATACTGAATAAAATAACGCCTTAAAAAACAAAATAGGCCAAATGATAAAAGAGACACAAAAATCCAGTGAAGCACTCCTTAAAAAAGCAGAATTGGCCAAATGGAAAAAGATGTACAAAAATTCACTGAAGAAAAAAACTGGCCAAAAGTAGAATTGGCCAAATGGAAAAAGGAGGTACAAAAGCTGAGTGACGAAAATAATTCCTTAAGAATTAGAATTGGGAAACTAGAAGCTAATGACTCCATGAGACATCAGGAAATAATAAAACAAAATCAAAAGAATGAAAAAATAGAAGAAAATGTGAAATATCTCATTAGAAAAACAACTGACATAGAAAATAGATTAAGGAGAGATAATTTAAGGATTATTAGATTACTTGAAAGCCATGATTTAAAAAAAAAAGGAGCCTAGATATCATATTTGCTGTTTGTCCTTCATTCTTTTTTTAAATTTATTTTTTAAATTAATTTATTTTGATTTATCAACAATCACTTCCATAAGCTTTTGAGTTTTAAATTTTTCTCCCCCTCCCTCCCCAAGACGGCACGCAATCTAATATAGGCTATAAATATACATTCTTATTAAACATATTTTCACATTAGTGATATTGTAAGTAAGAATTAGAACTAATAGGAGGAATCACCAGAAAGAGGAAACAAAACACAACAGAAACAAAAAAATAGCAAATAGTATGCTTTGATCTGCATTCAAACTCCATAGTTCTTTCTTTGGATGTGGATAGCATTTTCCATCATGAGGCTCTTGGAGATGTCTTAGATCCTTGTATTGCTGAGAGGGGTTAAGTCTATCAAAGTCAGTCATCACTCAATGTGGCTGTTACTGTGTACAACGATCTCCTGGTTCTGCTCGCTTCACTCAGCATCAAACCATACAAGTCTTTCCAGGTTTATCTGAAGTCTGCCTGTTCATCATTTCTTATAGCACAATAGTATTCCATTACATTCATATATCACATTCACAATTGTGATAACTATCTGTGTCTTTCTCTCCATCCCTCCCCCCCCATTTCTTTCTCCTTTCTCCTTTTCCCTCCTCACTAATGTTTTGCTTTTGTCCACCGCCTCCCTCAGTCCCACCTCCCTTCTATTAGCCCCCTACCTTTTCTTTCCCCTTTTCCCTCTTCTTTCTCCTTTTCCTTCCTCTAACATGCCTGTTAAGGCATGTTAGATTTCTATACCTGATTATGTTATTCCCTTCTTAAGTCAAATCTGATGAGAGTAAGGTTCAAACAATGCTCATCTCCCTTCCTTCTTTCCCTCTGCTGTAACAGGTTTTTGTGCCTTTTCCTATCATATAATTTACCCTTGTCTGCCTCCTCCTTTCCTTTTCACTTCAGTACAATATCTTAGTTAGATCAGATTAATTCACTTACTTGGATCCATTTAACCCACTTCATTAGATTTTTTTCATCATTACATCAAAGTCAACTTATACCCACCCCATTTATGTATACCCATTTAACATGGTGTAATAACAATACAGTTCTCAAGAGTTACAAGTGTCATCTTCCCTTGTAGGGATGTAAAGAGTTTGCCCTTATTAATAACATGTTGTTTCTTTCTGTCCTGTTTACCTTTTTATATCTCTCTTAAGTCTTGTATTTGAAGATCAAATTGTCTGTTCAGCTCTGGTCTTTTTATTAGGAAGGTATGGAAGTCCCCTATTTGATTGAATATCCATCTCTTCCCCAGAAAGATCATGCTCATTTTCACTGGGTAGTTGATCCTGTATTGTAATCCAAGCTCCTTTGCCTTATGGAATATCATATTCCATGCCCTACAGTCTTTTAATGTAGAGGCTGCAAGGTCCTGTGTAATCCTGACTGTGGTTCCATGATATTTAAATTGTTTCTTTCTAGCTGCTTGCAGTATTTTCTCTTTGACCTGATAATTTTGGAATTTGGCTACTGTATTCCTTGGCGTTTTCAACTTGGGATCTCTTTCAGGAGGTGATTGGTGGATTCTTTCTATGGCTATTTTACCCTCTGGTTCTAGGACCTCAGGGCAGTTTTCTTTTATGATTTCCTGAAAGATACTGTCCAGGCTCTTTTTCTCATCATGATTTTCAGGTAGACCAATAATTTTTAAATTGTCTCTCCTGGTTCAGTTTTCCAGGTCAGTTGTTTTACCAGTGAGATATTTTACATTTTCATCTATTTTTTCATTCTTTTGTTTTTGTTTGATTCTTGCTCTCTCATGGAGTCATTAACTTCCATTTGCTCAATTCTAATTTTTACAAATCGTTTTCTTCTATTAGATCTTGTACCTCCTTCCCCATTTGGCCAATTGTATTTTTTAGGGACTTGTTTTCTTCAAGTGTGCTTTTTTTCCAGTTGGCCAATTGTATTTTTTTTTTTTTTTGGGCAATTGGAGTCAAGTGACTTGCCCAGGGTCACAGAGCTAGTAAGTGACAAGTGTTTGGTCTGAGGTCATATTTGAACTCAGGTCCTCCTGACTTCAGGGCCAGTGCTCTATCCACTGCGCCACCTAGCTGCCCCCAATTGTATTTTTTAAGGACTTGTTTTCTACAGTTAATTTTTGTCCTTCCTTTTCCAAGTTATTAACTCTCTCTTGCATACCTCTCATTTCTTTTCCCATTTTTACTTCTACCTCTCTCACTTGACTTTTAAAATCCTTCTTGAGCTCTTCTAAGAAGACTTTTTGGGCTGCAGACCAGTTCATATTCCCTTTTGAGGTTCCAGATGTGAGTTTGTTGACAATGTTGTCCTCTTCAGAATTTCTGCCTTGATCTTCACTCTTCCCATAATAAGAATCTATCATACGTTTCTTTTTGCTCATGGTGTCTGCTTATTTCCTGGCCTTTAAAGAGATTGGGCTCTCCTGCTGGGGAGCAGAGGGCACTGACCCAAGTTTCTTGTGTTGGGAGCCTCAGGCCTGGTCGATGGCTTTGTGTGCTGGGGCCTCCAATGGGGGCAGTTGGAGGCTGTAGGATTCTGGCAGCTTACCTGGTGTTGGGCTGGAAACAGCAATACTGGAACTCTAGGGGTCGGATTGGGTAGTGTGGCTTCTGGAGATTTCCTGCTCACCCAGGCCTTTCCTTCCTTTTGCTTTCTTCAACTCTTTTCAGATGCATGTTGCAGGGTATTTATCCACCTGCAGCCCCTTGGAGCGCTGCTTCCCTTAGTTTTGCTGAGGCACTGGGAGAGCTGGTTGCTGTAGAATGCTGAGGCACCTGATAGCTTTCTGAGCTGGTTTCCACTGGTTCCCCCACCTTCAATGAGACACTTGGGGTCCAGATGTTGGTGTTTGCCTGCTCCACCACCTAGGCTTCAGGATCTCCTCCTGGTATGCTGAGGTGGAGCTTTCTACCAGCTTGCCAGGATGCCTCCCATTCTGTACTGCTCTCCTTTCCCCAGGGTAAGAGGGGCCTTTCCAGTTAATCCCTCAAGCTACCTGGGCTAATGGACTGCTGCACCCCATCTTTCTTCTGGTTCAGCTGTTCCAGGGTTTTCCTGGGGTGATATTTTCTGGGCTTTCAGGGGTTAATAAGGGAGAGTAAGAGAGACTCACCTCATACTCTGCCATCTTGGCTCCTGTCCTTCATTCTTAAAGAGGACCATGACATCAGGGAGGTGATGTCATGATATGCAAGTGAATTGGATTGAAATGAAGGAGTGTTGTGCAAAACCACTAGCCTTACTTTCTCTTCTAGAGCTGTCTAGGTCCAGGGGCCAGATTAGGATAACTGGAGATGGCCCAGGATATATTGGGGGACCTTGGCCTTTTTAAGCTAAGGTCTCAATTTGCCTGAAGCAAAGCTCATTCAGTGATTAAGGCTTAATAAGAAATGAGGCAAAGAATGCCTCAAAAAAAAAAATTGATTTGAGAGGAGAAGACCCTCAGGGTTTCTAGCCAAAATAGAAACAATTGCTATTCACATTCATTCTGAGCCAATCAGGGCCCAAACAATGACCAAGTATGCTTGGCTTGGGACGTATTGTTAGCCAATCAATGACAGCAAGAGTGATTTGGGATTTAAAAAAATTTCAGAGATTAAGATTTACATTTCCTTTGGGCGGAGTGCCTACCAGTAAGGGTGTGATGCCCTGTGTGGACAGAGGGAAGGGAAAGAAGAAAGAAAAAGAAAAGAAGGAAGGCAGGATGGATGGAAGGAAGGAAGGAAAGAAGGGAGGTAGGTAGGGAGGGAAGCTATGTTGCCAACTGGCCAGTTCCATCTTGGTCTTCAGTGGGCAGCTCCTTTTCTATTCATATAGGTTGCTGTTTGTCCTTCGTTCTTGAAGGACTATGACATCAGGGAGTGATGCCATGACAGGTGAACTGGATTTAAGTGAGGGAGAGTTGTGCAAAATCACCATCTATTTAAAGAAAAGTAACTATTTAAAGAAATTATCAAGGAAAACTACCCTGATATCCTAGAACCAGAAGGTAAAATAAAAATTTAAAGAATACACCAATCAACTCCTGAAAGACATCCCAAAGTGAAAGCTCCCAGGAATATTATAGCCAATTTCTAGAGTCCTCAGGTCAATGAGAAAATGTTGCAAGTAGCAAGAAAAAAATAATTCAAATAACATGTAGCCACAATTAGTATCACACAAGATTTAGCAGCTTCCACATTAAAAGATTGAAGGGCTTGGAATATGACATTCAAAAGGGCAGAGGAGCTAGGATTATAACCAAGAATCATTTACACAGCAAAACTGAGTATAATCCTTCAAGGGAAAAAAATGGATATTTAATGAAACAGAGAACTTTTAAGCATTCCTGATGAAAAGACCAGAGCTGATTAGAAAATTTAACTTTTGAAATACAAGACTCAAGAAAAGGATTAAAAGGTAAACATGAAAAAGAAATTATAAAAGAATCAATACAGTTAAAATGTTTACATTCCTATGAGGAAATGATAATTGTAACTCCTAAGAACTTCATCATTATTAGGGCAGTTAGGAGGAGTATGAATAGACAGAAGATACAGATGTGAGCTGACTATGAGGGAATGATATTTAAAAAATAGATTACAGGGTGAGAAAGAGAAATGTGTGCCTTGCTATTTGCAACATAGTAATCATAACTGTGAATCTAAATGGGACAAAGTCACCCATGAAACACAAGTGGATAAGAGAATGGATTAAAAACAAGAATCTTATAATATGTTGTTTACAAGAAACACACTTGAAGCAGAGAGACACACACCTAGTAAAGGTAAGGGGCTGGAGAAGAATATATTATGCTTCAAGTGAAGTAAAAAAAAACAACAGGGGTAGCAATAAAGATCTTAGACAAAGAAAAACCCAAAATAGATCTAATTAAAAGAGATAAGCAGAGAAACTACATTTTGCTAAAAGGTACCAAAGACAATGAAATAATATTACTACTAAATACGTATGCACTGAATGGCAAAACATCCAAATTCTTAAAGGAAAAGTTGAATGAGTTATAGGAGGAAATAGACAGTAAAACTCTACTAGTGGGGGACCTCAACTTTCTCCTCTCAGAACTAGATAAATCTAACAAAAAAAAAAAAACAGGAAAGAAGTTAAGGAGATGAATAGAATTTTAGAAAAGTCAATTATGATAGACTTGTGGAGAAAACTGAATGAGAATAGAAAAGAGTATACCTTTTTCTCAGTGGTACATGACACCTTCACAAAAACTGACAATGTGTGAAAACCTCACAACCAAATGTATAAAAGCAGAAATATTAAATGCATCCTTTTCAGATCATAATGCAGTAAAAAAATATATTCAATAAAGGGCCATGGAAACATAAATTAAAAATTAATTGGAAATTAAATAATCTAATCCTAAAGAATGAGTAAGTCAAAGAGCAAATCATAGAAACAATCAATAATTTCATGAAAGAGAATTACAACAAGGAAACAACATACCAAAATTTATGGGATACAGCCAAAGCACTACTTAAGGAAAAATTTATATCTCTAAATGCTTACAGCAACTAGAAAAAGAAAAAAATACCACCCCCACTAAACACCAAATTAAAAGTCCTGAAAATTAAAGGAGAGATTAATAAAATTGAAAGTAAGAAAACCATTGAATTAATAAATAAAACTAAGAGCTGGTTTTATGGGGAAAAAAGCCCAATGAAGTAAATAAACCATTGGTTAATTTGATTTAAAAAAAAGAAGAGAAAAAAGAAAACCAAATTACCACTATCAAAAATGCAAAGGGTGAATTCACCACCAATGAAGATGAAATTAAAGCAATTACTCTATGCCAATAAATCAGACAATCTAAGTGAAATGGATGAGTATTTATAAAAATATAAATTAACCAGATTAACAGAAGAAGAAATTGAATATTTAAATAACCCTACCTTAGAAAAAGAAATTGAACAAGTCATCAATGAGCTTCCTAAGAAAAAATATCCAGGACCAGATGGATTCACAAGTGATTCTACCAAACATTTAAAAAAACAATTAATTCTACTATTATAGCAATTATTTGGGAAAATAGGGTAAGAAGGAGTCCTACCAAATTCCTTTTATGACGCAAATATGGTGCTGATGCCTAAATCAGAAAGATCCAAAACAGAGAGAGAAAACTATAGACCAATTTCCCTAATGAATATTAATGCAAAAAATTCAAATACAATGCTAGCAAGGAAATTTCAGCAATTTATCACACAGATCACATACTATGGCCAGGGGGAATTTATACAAGATATGTAGGTCTGGTTCAATATCAGGAAAACTACCAACATAATTGACCATGTTAATAACAAAAACAACAAAAAATCATATGATTATCTCAATAGATGCAGAGAAAGCTTTTGCCAAAATAAAACACTCATTCCTTGAAAGCATAGGAATAAATGGAGCTTTCCTTAAAATGGCACATAGTATCTGTCTAAAACCATCAGCAAACATCATCTGTAATGGGGAAAAACTAGAAGCCTTCTCGTGTAAGATCAGCATGAAGCAAGGATTACCATTATCACCACTATTATTCAATATAACAGAAATGTTAGCTATAGAATAGCATTAGAAATGCTAGCTATAACAGTAAGAGAAGAAAAAGAAATTGAAGAATTTAGAATAGGCAATGAGAAAACAAAACTATCACTCTTTGTAGATGATATGATGATATACTTAAAGAATCCTAGAGAATCAACTAAAAAACTAGTTGAAATAATTAACAGCTTTAGCAAAATTGCAGGATATATAAACCACATAAATCATCAGCATTTCTATATATTACCAATAAACTCCAGCAGAAAGATTTAGAAAGAAAAATTCCATTTAAAATACCTGTAGACAATATAAAATACTTGGGAGTCTACCTGCCAAGACAAACTCAGGAACTATATGAACACAATTACAATATACTTTTCACACAAAGTCAGATCTAAACAATTAGAGAAATATTAATTGTTTGTGGGTAGGCTGAGCCAATATAATAAAAATGACATTTCTACCTAAATTAATTTACTTATACAGTGCCATACCAATCAAACTACTTAAAAAATATGTAATAGAGTTTGAAAAAAAATAGTAACAAAATTCACCTTGAAGAAGGTCAAGAGTATCAAGGTAATCAATGGGAAAAAAATGTGAAATCTGGCCTAGCCATACCAGATCTCAAACTGTATTACAAAGTGATAATCATCAAAACTATCTGGTATTGGCTAAAAAATATAGTGGTGGATCAGTGGAATAAATTAGGTACATAATATACTGCAGTAAATGACCATAGTAATCTGATGTTTGATAAATGCAAAGATCTAAGCTTTTGGGACAAAAACTAATTATTCAACAAAAATTATTGGGAAACTGGAAAGCAGTTTGGCAGATATTAGGTATTGCCCAATATCTCATACCATATATCAGAATAAGGTCAAAATGGGTACATGATTTAGACGTAAAGGGTGATATAATAAGCAAATTAGGAGAACATGGAATAGTTTACCTGTCAGATCTATGGGTAAGGGAAGAATTTATGATTAAACAAGAGATAGAGAGCATTATGAGAAGTAAAATGAATAATTTTGATTACATTATTAAAAAGGTTTTGCACAAACAAAACCAATGTAGCCAAGATTAGAAAGAAAGCAAGAAACTGGGGAAAAAATTATGAGTTTCTCTGATAAAGACCTTATTTTCCAAACATAGAGAACTGAGTCAAATTTATAAGTATATAAGTCATTCCCCAATTGATAGATAGCCAAAGGATATGAACAATTTTCAGATGAAGAAATCAAAGCTCTCTATAGACATATAAAAATACTGTAAATCACTATTGATTAGAGAAATGCAAATTAAAACACCTCTGAGGTACCACATCACACCTCTCTGATTGACTAATATGACAGAAAAGGAAAATGACAAATGTTGGAGGGGATATGGAAAAATAGGGACACATGTACTGTTGGTGGACCTGTGAACTAATTCACCCATTCTGAAGAGCAATTTAGAACTATGCCCAAAGGGATGTAAAACTGATCATACCTAAAATACCTGACACTATACCTGCCAAAACAGACACAGGAACTATCTGAACATAAACATAAAACACTTTATACAAATAAACTCAGATCTAAATAACTGAAGTAATATTTATTGTTCATGGGTAGGTAAAGCTAATATAATTTTTTAAATGACAATTTTAGAGGCAGCTAGGTGGTGCAGTGGATGGAGCTCCAACTTTGGAGTCAGGAGGACCTGAGTTCAAATCTGGCCTCAGACACTAGACACTTGACACTCCCTAGCTGTGTGACCCTGGGCAAGTCACTTAACCCTGATTGGCTCCCCCCCCCCCCCCAAAATGACAATTTAACCTAACTAATCTATTTATTCAATGTCATCCCAATTAAATTACTAATAATTTATTTTACTGAGTTAGAAAAAATAATGACAAAGTTCATTTGGAAGAACAAAAGATCAGACACTTCAAAGAAACCAGGGGAAGAAGATATAAAGGAAGTAGATTTAGCAATATCAGACCTTAAAGTATATTATAAGGCAAGAATATTGTTAAAGTGTAAAAAGCATAATTTCAATTATTTTAAATTAAATTTTTTTCCTATAAATAAAACCTATCTAGTGGGGGGAAACTTTCATAGACAACCTCTCAGATACATTAGGATTGGGTTGGAATATTGCTGTGGTGTAGGAAGTGATGAGCTGGTTGCTTTAAAAAAACATGGAAAGACTTGAACTTATGAAGTAAGATGCTATCTACCTTCAGAGAAACAGTTAATAGGAGGAAATAAGCATAGTACAGTCTCACATATATGTGCATGAGTGTATGTGTGTATACATATGTATGTTTATAGATATCTATGTATACCCACACTGAATCAGTAGTTCTCTTTAAGGTTGGGAAGCAGGGAGGGAAAAAAAATAAAGTAAAAAGTGCACAGCAGAGAATAAAAGAAAACCAACAAGGAAGCAAAGAAAAGCTGGGTAGCTTTGAAAACAATGTGCAATATTTATTATATAGGTCATGAAATGGAAATTTATTGTTTTATATTGAATCCTTTCTTATGGTCTGTTGTGTACATGGCAATGCTTTATTTTTTTCTTTTCTCATTTTGTATTTAAGTTTAAAATTTTAAAAATTTATAAAACAAATAAAAAGGCAAAAAAACAAAACAAAACACTGTGCATACCCTTTGATTCAGCAATGCCACTTCTAGATCTGTATCCCAAAGAGATTTAAAAAAAGAAAATAAAAAGATCTATGTGGACAAAAATATTTATAGCAGCCTTTTTGTGGTGGCAAAGAATTACAAATTATGGGTATGCCCATCAATTGGGGAATGGCTGAACAAGTTGTTCTATGTGATTGTGAAGAAATACTATATGCAATAAGAAATGAAGGTCAGGATGCTCTCATGAAAAACCTGTAAAGACTTACATGAACTGATACAAAGTGAAATGAACACAGCCCGGCAAGCATTGTACACAGTAACAGTAATATTTTATGATGATCAACTGTAAATGACTTAGCTATTCTCAGCAATACAATGATCCAAGACAATTCTGAAGGACTTATGATGAAAAAATACTGTTCACCTCCAGAGAAAGAACTGATAGAGTCTGAATGCAGATTGAAGCATACATTTTTCAAAACTTTATTTTTCTTGTGTTTTTTTGTCTTTTTCTCTTCCTCACACAGGATTAATATGTGCTTGATCATACATGTAAAACCTCTATCAAATTGCTTGCCTTCTTGATGGGGGTGAGCAATAAGGAGGGAGTTTGGAACTCAAAATTTAAAAAAAGAATGTTAAAGGTTATTTTTATATGTAATTGGAAAAAATATTTAAAAAAAATAAATATCATTCTTCTGCATTTCTGCAGTTGCACAGCTGACAACAGACATTGTTTCCATATTTCCCTTCAGGAAGAGAAATTAATGCTCTCCCATGGCCTGGAATTCATGAACTATTCTTGAGTTAAGGTGACTAAAGTGATTTTGTCATAGTTCAGGGACCCTTTTTAAATATTCTTCAGGAGGGGCACCTAAGTGGCGCAGAGGATAGAGCACTGGCCCTGGATTCAGGAGGACCTGGGTTCAAATCCAGCCTCAGACACATAACACTTACTAGCTGTGTGACCCCAGGCAAGTCACTTAACCCCATTGTCTAATTAAAAAAAAAATCTTCAGGAAATGTGTTCATTAAGATTGATTCTGATGCCTTGCATACAGTAGGTGCTCAATAATTATTGATGGATTGATTGAATGAATGAATATCAAGTTAGAAACCTTTTAGAGGAAACTTAAATGTAGAACAATGTCAAAAATTAACTTCTAATCAGTAGACATTATCATTTAGTAAACACATATTAAGCGCATCATGTGTGCAAAGAATTGTGCTAGGGCTGGGAGACAGAAAAAACATTGATAAAACATAGACTCTGCCCTTATGGACCTTATGGTCTAGTATATAGGTTCCCAAAGTGGGTGATACCACCCCCAGAGAGTGCTGGCTTGATGGAGGGGTGGCATAGTAGCTTTAGGTGCATTTGGGGGGAGTTGAATAAAAATAAGGGGGCAGTGGAAGCATAAAGAAAGAAAAGAAGATAAGAAAATTTGAAAAAATGTTCATATATGTTTTATCTGTTGCATAACAAAGTTAAAGTCATAGTGATTACATTATTTTCCAAATAAACTCACAAAATGCATACTATAGACCACCAATCAGTGGTCAAGTCTGCCAACAGGTCTTAACAAGCAAGTATTGGCAGGCCAAAATGTTGTGCATTGTCAGGAAGTCCAGCATGTATCAGCAGGAATATGTGCATGTAATGACTTGTTTACAATATGATACTCTATGGTTACATGATACAATATTATGTCATCAAAATTTCAATGCAGAAAAAATCAAAAATTTAGAAGAAATTATTAAATTTAAGATGCATCATTTCAAAACATATTGATATATGTTTTGAAGTTATGCAAATTAAAAAAAAGTTAAAGGGTGAAAGATTTCTAGAGGGGCACTGAGTAATTTTTTTTTTTAAATGAAGTGGTAGCCCAAATAAGTTTGGGAACCTTTGGTCTAGTCGGAGCTTAGAGTCTAGTATAGTAGATCATTTAGATTTTGTCCTAAAAATTATATAGCTTGTAATGTTTTAAAAACACTATTCCAATATGTTAAAAGCAGTTCTAACACATAATTGTTTTTAATTTGTTCTGCAGAATATCAATAACTTTTCTTTTTGTCTCATGTTCTTTTGACTCATTGCTTCACTGCTTCATTTCATTATGAATTCTCAGTTCCATTTCTGAGATACTGAATTAGCATTTGGTGGCTACATTTTTGTTGTTTAATAACAAAGTTAGGAAAATGAAAGTCTATATGGAAAAAGCATAGTTCAATGAAATGAGCACTGACTTTACAGTTAGAAGACCTTGTTCTGATCCTGACTCTCCAATATAGTACCTGTGTGACCTTGGGCATTTCAATTAACCTCTCTAAGACTAGTGTCCCTTTCCACACACAAAAAGAAAAGAATAAAGTAGGTGACTTTTTAAAATATATAATATACTATGTTTTAAGTTTTTTAAAAATAAACTTTATTGCTATCTTTTGTGTTTCCATCACCTAAACTTCCTCCTGAAGTTCTTCCCCCTCCTCTCTCCCACTCCACTGCCCCAGAGCCATCCTATATAACAAAGGATTTTTAAAAGAAAAAGAAAGAAGAAGAAAACCAGCAAAACCTACTAGTACATTGGGAAAAAACAACAACCTCAAAATGTGTATACACACACACACACACACTCACATACATACACACACACATATATGTATGTATGTATAACGATCCACATCTGTGGACCTCCCACTCTTGCAGAGTGGGGAGAAGTGGCTTCTCATATTTCTTCTTTGGGGCCATGCTTGTTCTTTGTAATTTTGCAACATTTATTTTTTATTGTTTTGTGGTTGTTCTTGGACTCCACTTAGCTGTCAAATTAATCTAAAGTGCGGATCTAACCATGTCACCTGCCTATTCAGTACACTCCAGTGGCTCCCTTTCACCTTCAGGACAAAATATAAAATACTCTGTTTGCATTCAAAGCCCTTAAAAATTTCCACCCCTCCCCCCCTACTACTTTTGCAGTTTTCTCAAACCTTACCCGCTCCCATTTACTCTGCTATTCAATGACACTAGCTTCCTTGCTCTTCCTCCCATGAGACACTCCATCTCCCTATTCTGGCTGTCCCAGCTGCCTAGAATTCTCCACTTTCTGGTTTCTCTGGATTCTTTCAAGTCCCAAGTAAATCTCACCTTCTTTGAGAACTTTTCCTGATCCCCTTTAATGCTAGTGCCTTCCCTCTGTCAAATATTTCTGGTTTATTCTATATGTATTTTATTTGTACATAGTTGTTCACATGTTATCTTCCCCATTAGACTGAGCTCTTTGAGAGTGGGGACTATCTTCTGCCTTTTTTGGGATTAACAGCACCTTGCATAGTACCCGGCCCTTAATAAAATTATTGTTGACTAATTTGATTGACTTTCCATTTACATTGCTGTAGTTATTATGCATATTGTTTTCTTGGCTCTGCTTACTTCACTTTTCATCAGTTCATATAAATTTTTCCATGCTTTCCTATATTCATTGTTATTTCTTACCACACAGTAATATTCCATTATATACCACAATTTCTTTAACCAGTTCCCAGTTGATGGGTGGGTAGCTAGGTGGCACAGTGGATAGGGCACTCAGTTTGGAAGACTTATTTTCATGAGCTCAAATCTGTCCTCAGACACTTATTGTGACCCTGGACAAATCACTTAACCCTGTTTGACTCAGTTTCTCATCTGTAAAACGAGCTGGAGAAGGAAGTGGCAAACTACTCTAGTATCTTTGCCAAGAAAACCCCAAAATGGGGTCATGAAAAGTTGGAAATGAACAATAATCGATGGGTATCTACTTTGTTTCTAGTATTTTCGAGGCAGCAAGGTGGCACAGTCCTAGAGTCAGAAAGACCTGAGTTGAAGTCCAACCTTAGATAATAGCTACGTGACTTAACTACTTAACTACTTAGCTACTTTACTACTGTTTGCCTCTCTTTCCTCAACCATAAATAGAGATAATGAAAGTATCTACCTCATAGGGTTGTGAGGATTAAATGAGACAACATTTGCAAAGTACTTAGCACAATGCCTGGTACATATTAAGTACTTAAAAAATCCTTGCTCCCTTCCCCTACTTTGCTACCATAACAAGTGTTGCTTTAAAGATTTTAATATATATGATGATTTTTCTTTTTATCATTGATCTCTTTGGGTGTATGGTATCTAGTAGTGGAATCTTTGGGTAAAGGAGTATTGGACAATTCAGTCACTTTATTGGCATAATTCCAAATAAGTTTTCAAAATGCTTAAATTGATTTATACCTTCACCAATAATGCATGAGTGTGTCTATCTTCCCACACACTTTCAATATTGACTATTCCCACTTTTTAAATCATCTTTGTAAATCTGCTGGGTTTGAAGTAAAACCTGAGATTTGTTTTGATTTGAATTTCTCTCATTTTTAGTAATTTGGGCCTTTCTATCATCTAGCTGTTAATTGTAATTCGTCTTATGAGAACTATTTGTTCATATCCTTTGATCATTATCTAATAGGGAATGGATTTCAGTCTTACATATTTGTGATTTGGCTATATATCTTGGATACCAAACCTTTAGCTGAAGAATTAAAAACAAAGAATTTTCCCCATTCAATCATTTCTCTTCTTATTCTAAAGGAATTGTGTGTGAGTGTGTGTGTAGAAACTTTTCAATTTTATGTAATCAAAATAATCTATTTTATCTTTTTAAAAATACTCTTATCTCTTATTTGGTTTAGAATATACCCCTACCCATCTACCAGTCACCTCCTGAAAGAAACTCTAAAATGAAAATTCCCAATAATATTAGAGCCATGATTTAGAGCTTCCAGGTCAAAGAAAAAATTCTGCAAGAAGCCAGAAAGAAATAATAAACGTACTGAGGAGCCATCATCAGTATCACACATGATTTAACAGCTACCACTATAAAGAAGTGTAGAGCTCAGAATAACATATTCCAGAATGCAAAGGATATAAACTTTCAGCAAAGAATTACTAACCCAACAAAACTGAATATAATGCTACAGAGGCAGAAAAAAATGGATCTTTAATGAAATAGAGGACTTCCAAGCATTCCTGATGAAGAGACCAGAGCTGTGAAGAAACTTTCAAATGTTAACTCTGGAGCTAAGAGAAGAGTAAAATGGTAAACATGAATGAACAATGACAAAGGAATACCAAGGATAAATTGATTACATTCTAATAAGGGAAGATGATAGATGTTTCCCATCAGAACCCTATCATCATCAGAGGTTATAGAGGGATTCTAATTAGACAGATGGCCTGGGAATAGTTCTGTTGTATCTTGATTATCTTAAGATAAGAATGGAAAGAAAGGAGAAGAGGAATTCACTGGGAGAGTTGAGAAGGAAAAATAAATTAGGGAAAATTATCTCACAATCAGGGTGTATGAGTAGACATCTATACAAACAAGAGGGAGGGGATGGGGGGTGTAGTTGACATTTGAACCTCATTTTCATCTGAACTGGTCAAAAGAGGGAAGAGTACATACAAACATACACAGTTGGTACAAAAATGCATTTCACTCAACAGGAAAATAGGAGGGAAAGGGGAGAAAGGAGAAGGAAAATTAGAAGTGCCAGAAGAACTTCTCTTCTAATTTTTTATGGTATGATCTTTAATATTTAGGCAACATGTCCATTTAGAATTTATTCTGGAATATAGTATAAGGTGTTGGTCTAAGCCTAATTTCTGCCAAGCTGCTTTCTAGATTTCCTAGCAGATCTTATGAAATCAAAACTTCTTTCATATGTAATTTTTTTTTAGGATTTATTGAACTCTGGCTTAGTGAATTCTATTATTTCTGATTCTCTCTTGTCTAATCTGTTCCATTGATCTATTTTTCAGCCAGTGCCAAATGGTTTTAATGACTGCTGTTTTATAATATAGTTTGAGGTCTGAATGTCCTGTTCCTCTTCATTCCTACCTTGTTTTGTTTTGTTTTGTTTTTTCATTATTTCCCTTGATATTCTAGATCTTTTATTCTTCCAAATGAAGAGGATTGGTCCTAAGCCAACAAACACTAAGAATGTATAAAAATGTTTATAGCTCTTTTTGAGGTAACAAATATGGAACTCTAAGAAAGCACCCATAAATTGGACAACAGTTGGACAAGTTATGCTATATACATGGAATTAAATACTATTGTGCTGTAAGAAATGATGAAAAAGGTGGTTTTGGAGAAATCTGGTAAGACTTATATGAGCTGATGTAGAGTGAAATGAACAGAAGCAGGAGAACACTATATACAAAGACAATATTATGGTATAGACAAACAACTTTGAAAGAATTCAGAACTTTTTAGTGATTTCAGAGGGAAGTATTTATATAGCACCTATTACATGCCAGACACCATGCTAAGTGCTTTTACAAATACTATCTCATTTAATCCTTCCAACCACCCTGGGAGGTAAGTGCCATTATTTTACCCAGCTGAGGAAACTGAGGCTGACAGAGTATAAGTGACTTACCTAGGGTAACTTAAGTAGTAAATATCTGAGGATAGATTTGAACTCAGGTCCTCCAGACTCCAAGACCAGCATTCTATCCACTGCACCACCAGCTGCCTTCAAGCAGTTTTCCAGAAGATTAATGCTACTTCCTCTTGATAGGTAAAACATGCTACTACCTCCTGATAGAGAAGTGAAAACTCAGATCAGGATGAACCTTTTTTTTTTTTTAGGCATGGACAATATGGAAATTTGTTTTGCATCTTTGTAAATAGGATTTTGTTTTTTCTTAGTTCTCTTTGGGGGGAAGGAGGTGTTGGGGGAGAGGGCAAGAAGGCAGATTTTTATTGGTTAAAAAAATAAATATAATTAAAAAAAGAATACATTCCTACTTATAGCTGTCAGAGGTATATGAACTTCTCTTCTAATTTTTTATGGTATGATCTTTAATATTTAGGCAACATATCCATTTAGAATTTATTCTGGAATATAGTATAAGGTGTTGGTCTAAGCCTAATTTCTGCCAAGCTGCTTTCTAGATTTCCTAGCAGATCTTATGAAATCAAAACTTCTTTCATATGTAATTTTTTTTTAGGATTTATTGGACTCTGGCTTAGTGAATTCTATTATTTCTGATTCTCTCTTGTCTAATCTATTCCATTGATCTATTTTTCAGCCAGTGCCAAATGGTTTTAATGACTGCTGTTTTATAATATAGTTTGAGGTCTGAATGTCCTGTTCCTCTTCATTCCTACCTTGTTTTGTTTTGTTTTGTTTTTTCATTATTTCCCTTGATATTCTAGATCTTTTATTCTTCCAAATGAATTGTGTTATTATTTTATTATTTTGTAAAGTATCCCTTTGATAATCTGATATAGCATCAAAATATTAATTAACTTTAGTATTATTGTCATTTTTATTATATTGGCATGGCCCAGCCATGATCACTAAATATTCTTCCAGTTTCTTTATTTCTACGGGGAGTCACTTATAATGGAATCTATTCAAGTATGGAGTGTGCTTTAGTAGATTGACTACCAAATATTTTATGTATTTTTTTAGTTATTTTGAATGAGATTTCCCTTTCTATTGTTGTGTGTTAGGTTTCCTAAGTTCAAATCTAGCCTCAGATACTTGCTAGCTTTGTGATCTTGGGCAAGTCACTTAATCCTATTGGCCTTAGTTTCCTCATCTGTAAAATGAGCTGGAGAAGGATATGGCAAACTACTCCAGTATCTTTGCCAAGAAAACCCCAAACGGGATCATGAAGAATCAGACACAGTGGGAAGAAATGAACAACAACGAAAGGGTTGGTTCTAAATATCTAGATAGGGAATATCTATAGGAAGATGACTGTGTTTTAAATATGTTTTGGAGTTGAGGAACTGCATCCATTAAAAACATTATAAACATTTATTCTGAATTTTACTTTGAATGTTTATGTTGGTCACATCTTTCCTCTATCCATTTCTCCCCTAAGTATTAGCTTAACATCAATTTCATTGGCACTGAGTTCTTGGTTTGCATATGAAACAGTTAGTGCTCTTTCAAAAGCATCTTTTAAAGTCCTTGTCCCTATGTATGATATTTTAACTGTTTATGAAATACACACATTATCTGTTTGCAGGTCTATTGCAAACAGTGCAGTTGATATGTTCTTGTAATACTTTGTTCCTTCATATGTTAACTTGGCCTTTTTTTCCCTTAACCCTTTGTAGTACTATTTTTTCTCTTTGAAAATGCTAGCTTCAAAGTATACTCTAGCAATGAAAGTATACTATAGAAAGCCTGGTGGCTAATTACATTAAAGGGTAGGAAGTCTCCAAATCTCAGGTACCTTTTATACAAGATAAGACAACATCAGAAGCAGAGCTATGCTTAGGAGATATTTGTGAACTTCTGACTGGGCAATATCAGAGAAAGCCCTTTACAAATAAACCCTGTTAAGAATTTGTCTTGTTGTCCTGAAATTTAATTTAAATGAATACTTTACTAGAAATAATATTACTATTCCATTCTTCACACTCCTGACAAAGTGATATTTCTAAGGTATGTGTCTGGCCAAGTTGCTCCTGTATTTAAAAATTCTCTACAAGCCCGTCATTATTTCTAGGATAAAATGCAAACTCCTCTTTTTTTCATGTAAAGCTCTCCACAATCTAGCTCTGACCCACATTTCTAAGCCTATTACACGTTATTCTCCTTCATGCATTTCATTATAACCCTATATCAGAATTTGGATTTAAGTCAGGGTTAGCCTTAGACATTTTGATGCTTCTATAGGATTTGATTGGCCACTGAGGTCAAGAACTGTGTGGAAGCTTCTGGGATTGTTCCTGGAGAGTTTGGGGAGACAGATACCAGAAGGAGGAGGAGAGAGCCACCACCCAGGAGTGAAACTGGTGCATGCCTCTACCTAGGGACCATATGGACTTCGCAGAGGCAAGCACTTAACTTTGGATTTGTGTTTCTCTGTCTTCCTCTTCAAAGACTCTGAAAGAAGTGGCATTTGGTAGCCCAGTGGCAGCCACTCTGGTTTAAAATACAGCTGAGGTGGGAGGAGATTGAGAGTGACGTGTGAGTAGTGAAACTATGGATCAGGTTGGGTGAGATGACCCTTGTAGGCCTAAAGACAAATTCTTCCACATGTGGCTCTGGATTGCGGAGAAGATGTGGCCTTTAAATGTAGCACTTGCCAAAATTTATGTTCCTGTTCTTTCCTGTGAGTTGAAGGAGCTAATACAGGAAAGCCCCAGTTCCTAAAGCAGCTGTGCCAAGTCAGTGTATACCCACAAAGACTTCCCTTTCCTGCCTTGAGATTTCTATCCATTACTTTGCCTCTGTTTATTCTAGTGTTACATAAAAACATATTAGCAGCTATTAACCCTGTGTTGTTTTGTATTTCAGCTCTTTCAGTGGAGGCTGTGATAGAGGTGGGGAGAAGACAAGCAGAAGGAAAGCAAAGATCCCTCCAGAAGCTAGAATGAGGCTGGAGAATGGGGAGGAGGTCAAGCAATGGATTTTTGCCCAATGGATTTTATTTGTTTTGTAGTTATTTAAAATAGATTTCCTTTTCTGTTATGTCTTAAATTTCTAAATATCAAGATCAGGAATATCCATTTTCCCAAGGAAAAATTATCCATGTAAAGCCAACTCTATTAGTTTTCCGAGTCAGCCCAAGGTAATAAGCAGGAGGGATAGAAGTAGAGAGATTTCTATTTGAGCTAATATACCCCCTAAACCACATACATGATATATGTATGTATAGTTTAGAAGCACACTTATCTAACTATATCTATATGTCTGTATCTAGATATAGACGTATAGGCTATATCTATATATAGCCAGGAGTTGGGGGAAGGGAATAATTTAATTCCTCATTGTCTCTTACCTGTCCCTTTTTCATATATGTGCGTGCACACACATATATATGTATGTATAGAGAGTGTATATATAAGATACACTCTATATACATATATATATATGAATATAGAGTATATATATAACATACACTCTATTTATATATATGTGTGTATATATGTATGTGTATATATACTCTGCATACATACACATGGGTACATATAGAGTATATATTATATATACACTCACACACATATGTGTATATATGTGGGAATATTTATCTGTATACACATACACACACACACACAGAGGTATGTGTGTGTGTGTAACCTACTATGTGCCAGGCACTGTGCTAAGTACTTTTTACAAATGTTATCTCATTTAATCCTCACAACAGTCCTGGGAAGTAGGGACTATTGTTATCTCCATTTTACAGTTGAGGAAACTGAGGCAGACAGAGGTGAAGTGACTTGTCCTGGGTCACATAGTGAATAAGTGTCTGAGGCCAGATCTGAACTTAAGTCTTCCTGACTCCAAGCCCTCCATCCACTGTACCACCAACTGCCTCTATAGGCTGGCAAGGTGATAGAGAAGAGTATGTATTTCACTGGGCTCTCCTTGCTTCCTTTCCCCCCAAACACTTGAGCCTGTGCCTCACTATGTGCCAATTAAACTGGCCCATTTGCTATTAAGATTCCGTCTCCATTCTCCATGGCAGGTGACTGAACCTCCCACCTGCAATGTGCTCCTTCCTCACCTCCATCCTTAGAATCCTCCAACTCGATGAGGTCTTTCTTGATCCTCCCAGCTACAAGTGCTCCCCCAAAATTACCTTTTATTTATGTTGAATCTACTTTGCACTCGCTTATATTGTACATGCCCAAAAAGAATAGAACCCCCTTGAAGAGGGTGAGGGGGCAGCTGGGTGGTGCAGTAGATAGAGTCCTGGGCCTGGAGTCAGGAAGACTCATCTTCCTGAGTTCAAATCTGGCATCAGACACTTAGTAGCTGTATGATCCTGGGCAAGTCACTTAACCCTGTTTCCCTCAGTTTTCTTATCTGGAAAATGAGCTGGAGAAGGAAATGGCAAACCGCTTGAGTATCTTTGCCAAGAAAACCTCAAATAGGGTCACAAAGAGTCGGATACGACTGAAGCAACTGAACAAGAAAGCAGAGGTTATACTTCATTTCTGCCTTTGTATTCCCAGTGTCTGCCGTAATGCCTGAAACATAGCAGAGTGTTTGTTGATTGGTAAATGTGAAACAAAGTTGCCTGTGCAGCCTTTTGATAGAATTATTCATCGACAGCCAGAGAACATGAGCTCTAGTCCTACCTCTGTGTTTTGCTGTCCAGAGTCGGGTTCTCATATGTAAAATGTAAAAGTTGGACTAGGGGGTCTTTAAGGTCCCTCACAGTCTATGATTCTATGAAAAAGTACTTTGGATTCAGGATGTGAAATGGAGACGTTCTATACACACATATCATTTCCCTTCATAACATGTAGTTTTTTGGGAGAAGGGAGAATGTTCTATTTTTCTGGCTTAGATGTCAGTTTAAATAGGTTCCAGGTAGTTAAGGGTATTAGAAAAAGGAAATAAATGGCGTGAAAAATCTGATTACTAATTATATAATGGCAAGACAAAAAGTATACAGAGTTAATTTATCTCAGTCTTTTTTTGGGGGAGGGGGCAATATTTATCATAGAGAGTGGGTTAAATGGAAAGGAAGGTGACTCTGGGTTCTCAAAGTCTATGCCAGCAGAATGCATGTTCTTACAGGTACTACCAAGTTAGAAAGGCTTTGAGTATGGGCATGGTAATGGATTGGGTGTCTGTCATGTGAAGACCAGCCTTGCTAAGTTCAGAGAGTCCTATTACCAGATTGGCTATAAAGTGATAATTTCTTTTCAGCCACAGAAATTCAACAAGACTGTTTATGGAGTCATCATGGTGCAGTGATCTGAATGAATGGAAGGAGGACCCATGCTGATAAAATCACCATCCTTTGGAATGTACAGTAAATGGAGAGAAACCAAAAAATTACTTGTATAGGATTATGTGTTGTATAGAATTTGATATAAAGGATCAGGAAAACATTTCCCCCCTATGGCCCATACATTAAGACATAGAAATAGTTTCATTTTTCAAACTGATGGACTGACTTTCATGTATGAATTGATGCTCCAGACTCATCATCAGTAGGGCATGTTCTTTGAGCTTCTTTTCCAGTAGGAGAGCTCAGTAGGTGATGATCCACTGGTGCCCTTTCTCCTTCATGACCAATGGCATGCACTTACACAAAGGCTGACCAAGATGAATAACGTCCTCCATGTACAAGCACCAGAGAGATGCTAACTAACTCACATGATGATCATTAAGGACCATAGTTTTGGAGCCGGAAGATGATCTCAAAGAATCTTGTCCCAGAAGGGTTAAATGACTTGTATATATAGGTGGTATATAGATAATACAGTAGAAAATAGAAGAATTGGGATTCAACCATAAACTTGGCCTCATGAACACAGTGTACTGTCAAACTGAGCTAATTAGCCAGGGACTCTAATTTGTAATAGCAATGATATTTTGCTATTACATTTTAGAGGAGTTGATCCAGAGCCCTCTCCTCTCTCCGTGAGCCTGGTGGATACATTTATAGAGACCATGGCAACTGGTCCCATCACTTCTTGGCAAATAGAGGGAAAAGAAATGGAAGCATTGTTACGTTTTGTATTCTTGGGCTCAAACATCACTGCAGACAACAATTGAAGCCATGAAATCTCACGGACCTTGGAAGGAAAGCTATGACAAATCTGAACAGCATACTAAAAAGCAGAGATATCACCTTTGCTGACAAAGATTTGTATACTCAAAGTTTCCTCATCTGTAAAATTAGGGAAATGACACAACTTGACAAATTTGTCAAGAGAATGCCAAATGGGGTCATGAAGAGTTGGACATAACTGAAACAACTGAACAACAGCAATAAAAAATGTTTTTTCCAGTAGTAATGTATGACTGTGAGATTTAGACTATGAGGAAAGCTAAGTGCTGCAGAATCAACCTTTTGAATTGTGGGGCTGGAGAAGACTTTGAGAGTCCCTTGGACAGCAAAGAGATCAAATCAATCAATACTTAAAGAAATTAATTCAGGCTATTCACTAGAAGGTCCAATACTGAAGCCGAAGCTTAAATACTTTGGTCACATAATGAGAAGATAGGACTTATTGGAAAATGTCCTGATATCGGAGAAGATTGAAGGCAAAAGAAGAAAGGAGTGGCAGAGGACGAGATGGATAGCCAGTGTAATGGAAACAATGAACATGAGCTTGGACAGACTTTGGGAGACAGTGGAGGATAAAAGGGCCTGATGTGCTATGGTTCATGGGGATATGAAGAGATGAATATAACTGAACAACAACAAAAGGGGCAGGCAAGAGACAATGAAGAGTTAAAGATTTAAAGTTCAGAGAAGTATCTACACTTTGTTACATATTTATGAAGTTTGAAGTTCTTCAGTCAACCTTGATATCATCAGAGGTCAGCTAAGGATTGACCACACTCTGCCCTTTAAAAAAAAACAAGGCAGCTAGGTGGCTCAGTGGATAGAGCAACGGCCCTGAAGTCAGGAGGACTTGAGTTCAAATGTGGCCTCAGACCAAACACTTGACACTTACTAGCTGTGTGACCCTGGGCAAGTCACTTAACCTCAATTGCCTGAATAAATAAATAAATCAAAATAAATAAAAACAAGACATACCCTAGGGAATGAGTTTTAGCAGGAAATAACTCTTATTGTGGCCTCTGGTGTCAAAAAGAGACTTCTAGTTGAGGAAGAACTCAGCACTTAAAAGGGAATTGTTCTCCTCTGGGGGAATTAAGGGGATTTCTGCCCCCCACATGCCCTATCACTCATGATTTCTTGTAGTGAAATTATTTTTCTAGTAGGAAACATCTTACCCAGCAGGAAACAAGCCCAGTGAGTCAGGGAAGAGTTTTGTGAATTGAGAGCCAGCCCTGGTCATCCCCACAGTTGAACTGTGGAGAGGAACAGACCCAGGGAGCCCAGATGAGTGACCTGCCCAGCAGAGATACTGCACCCAGAGGGATCATAAGGATGCAGCTAGAAGGTGAAAGGACAGCAGGGCTCTACAGTGCCAGAGCTGTAAGTTGCCTGGGTGACATGGGTTTCCTTACATGTGTCTTCTTTTGGAGTATACTATGTGTAACCACTCTCCCCATTGATGTTGTGTATATTTGTGGGAGAGTGTAGCCCAGGTTTGTGGGGGGAATGTTCTGTTATCCTTATAATGCTATCTTTTTTTTTCTTAATAGTATTTTATTTTATTTCAATTGCATGTAAAGATACTTTTCAACATTCATATTTGTAAGATTTTGAGTTCCAAATTTTTCTCCCTCCCTGCTCCCCAAGACAGCAAGTAATCTTATATAGGTTATCCATGTACAGTCATGTTAAACATATTTCTACAGGAGTCATGTTGTGAAAGAAGAATCAGAAAAAAAGGGAAAAACCACGAGAAAGAAAAAGCAAACAAAAAAAGGGAAAAATACTATGCTTTGCTCTGCATTCAGATCACATAGTTCTTTCCCTGGATGTGGTTAGTATTTTCCATCATGAGTCTTTTGGAATTTGTCTTGGATCATTCTTACAATGCTGTCTTAATAAATACCTTTGCTTTGAGAAACTTGTGCTATTGGCTGATTATTAAAGGTTAAGTGTACTGGTAAGTACTCCCAAATTATAATTTTGGAAGAGTGGACTCACAAAATACCTTGAATCTGACAGCAAACTCCCCTTTGGGGACCCAAAGTGTGAATTGGGGAGGGTTAACCTTAGAAGACTACTGGAGAAGGAAAATGGCGAACTACCCCAGTATCTTTGCCATGAAAAACCCATGGTCAGAATTGGTGTGGTATGGTCTATGGGGTCATGAAGTGTCATGACTGAACAACAACAAGCCTCAGAAGGGGTGCTATACTTATAACATTTCTCAGTTCTTCTCCTGTCCCACTCTCAACCCCTAGTTATTTACTTAACAATATCCCATTCCACAGTAAATATTACCCCAACCAGGTCTGCATTTTCAGAAAGCTAATTTAATGATATAACAACTCAATTAGTCAACAAACATTTATTAAGTGCTTACAGTGGGCCAAGCACTGCTCTAATTGCTGGGAGCACAAAAATAAGCAAAAAGACAATCCCTACCCTTAAGACAACATGTAAAAGGAAGCTGTAAGGCACTAGGGGGAGAGATGCCTGGCCAACAGGCATGATGCAGAAGTTTGGAGTTGCAGCAGCCTAGTGAGAAATGAAGAGATGGCTGACCTGGGAGCCCTTCCCCAAATGGAGGTCCTGGGAGGAGCCATCCAAACAGAGGAAGGGACTGCAGAAGCAGAGGGGATTTTCAAGGTGCAAATTCCAGGACTAAAGTGATCTTACAGGATGAAAAGGTTTCTGTGGCATGATAGAGTAGTCTAGAGTGCAGCAAAGCTTTGAGAAATGAGAGTGAAGTGCTTTTGCCAGTCTTTTTTAAACACATCTGTAGCTGATTTGAAGCAGACAGGTCAGAAATGAGAACAAATAGTAGTAAATGCATAAGACATTCTAATCTAATTGGCTAACTAAATATAAAGAAATTACTGGGACCAGATGGTATCCATCTCAGAGTTTTGAAAGAACTCCAAGGTGACATTATAGAGTTGTTGAATAAAATGCTACATGCTGCTTCCACTGACCATGGAGGTGATTTTGACTACCAACTATAAGAAGGATTCCAGAACAGAGAGATGAGTATCATTTTTGCAATAGGTGCAAAGTGTAGTGAAGATGAGTCATTAAACACTTAAGAAAGTAAAACCTAAAGGCAGGTCCCAGTACAAAACATTCCATCTCCCACCTTGGCACAAGTGGTCCTCCATGTCTGGAATGCATCCCTTCACTACATCTATCATCCCTAGTTTCCTTGAAAGGTCAGCACAGGACACCCCACCTACCCCCCCCCCCCCCCCCTACTCTAAGCAGAATGCAAGCTCTTTGAAGACAGGGACTACTTTTTTTTTTTGTATCTTCAGTGCCTAGCCTAAGATAACAGGTATTTAATAAATATCTGTAGGGGAGGCCAAGCCAAGATGGCAGAGCTGATACACACTCAGCCAAGCTATCCCAAATTCCCCTCCAAACAACTCTAAAATAACACCTCAAATCAAATTTTGTAGCATCAGAACTAACAAAAGTTTGGGTAAAATAATTTTCCAGCCCAAGACAACCTAGGGGGTGGAAAGGAAAGGTCTGCTCACCAGGTTGGTGATTGGGCCCGGAGTAGCACTGATGATGCCAGCAGTAAGCCTTGGAGGCAGCAGTATTGGTGGCAGCAGCACCTTTAGGAACTCTTAGCCCATGGATCATAGAGGACAATGGGAGGTGGGGTGGGGATATTGAATAACCATTTGGAAGGATATTGCAAGGGACTCTTTGTTGGTGCTGGGTTCAGGACCCTGTTGCATTGCCCTTATAGGCCTGGGACCAAAAGGAGAGATAGCACTTGCTGCCACAGGGAAGCAGGTGCCCTGGTAGAGGTACCATAGCAGAGAGAAGTACTTGTGGTTGCTCACAGGAGACCCTGATCTCAATTCTAAGACAGACAGGAGCACAAACAATTGCAGCTGCAGGAAAGCAAGGGACCTGGTGACAGGCCCATGGCCAGGAGGATGCTAGCACTGGTAGCTACAGGGGAACAAAGTCCCTTCCTGTGTAAAGACTAGAGCATAGGCCAGGAGAGCAGTGACTTTCAAATACAAGACTCAAGAAAAGCATAAAAAGGTAAACAAGAAAGAGAAATCATAAGGGATTCTATAAAGTTAAGCTATTTATATACCTACATGGGAAGATGATACATGTAACTCCTAAGAACTTTATCATTTTTAGGACAATTAGAAGGAGAATATACAGACAGAGGGTATAGGTATGAGTTAACTATGAAGGGATGATATCCAAAAAAAATATATATATTAAGGGGTAAGAAAGAGAGATGCACTGGGAGAAGAGGGAAGGGAAAGGAAGAACAGGGAAAATTATCTCACATAAAATAGGTTCAAAAGGAAAGGCTTTTACAATGAAGGGGAAGATGAAAAGTGGGGTTGACAGGCAATGTTTGAACCTTACTCCCGTTGGAATTGGCTCAAAGAGGGAATAATATACACACTTGGTGAGATGCTGAACTCTATCATGCCCTACAAGGAAATAGGAGAAGAAGGAGACAGGAGAAGGTGAGGGGGACTGATATAAGAGAGGGTAGATTAAGGGAGGTAGTGGTCAGAAGCAAAACAGACTTTTGAGGAGGGACAGTGTAAAAAGGGAGAGAATGGGATGGAGGGAAATACAGAGTTAATAATCATAATTGTGAATGTGAATGGGATAAACTCACTCATAAAACAGAAGTGGGCTGCAGAATGGATTAAAAACCAGAATTGTACAATATGTTGTTTACAAGAAACACACTTGAAAAAGAGAGACACACGTAGAGTAAAAAATAAGTGGCTGGAGCAGAATCTTCAGCTGAGGTTAAAAAAAAAAAGGTAGAGTAGCAATCATGATTTCAGACAAAACAAAACCCCAAATAGACCTAATTAAAAAATATAAGCAGGGAAACTACATGCTAAAAGGTCCCATAGACAATAAAGTGATATAGCACTAAACATATATGAAACAAATAGCATATCATCCAAATTCTTAAAGGAAAAGTTAAATGAGTTACAGGAGGAAGTAGACAGTAAAACTACACTAGTGGGGAACTTCAACTTTGCCCTCTCAGAACTAGAGAAATCTAACCAAAAAATAAACAAGAAAAAAGTTAAGGAGTTGAATAGAATTTTAGAAAAGTGAGATATGATAGACCTCTGGAGAAAATCAAATAGGAATAGAAAAGATTATACCTTTTTCTCAGTGATATATAACACCTTCACAAAAACTGACAATGTGTTATAGCATAAAAACCTCACAATCAAATGCAGAAAATCAGAAATACTAAATGCATACTTTTTAGACCATAATGCAGTAAAAAAATCAATAAAGGGCCATGGAAGCATAGATTAAAAATTAATTGGAAAATAATCTAATCCTAAAGAATGAGTGGGTCAAAGAACGAGTCATAGAACAATCAATAACACCCTTTGACTCAGCAATACCATTACTGGGTCTGAATTCCAAAGAGATTAAAAAAAAAGAAAAGGACCTATATGTACAAAAATATTTATAGCACTTCTTTTTGTGGTGGGAAAGAATTGGAAATTGAGATGTCAATTTGGGGAATGACAGAACAAGTTGTGACATATGATTGTGATGGAATACCATCATGCTATCAGAAATGACAAGAAGGATGCTTTCAGAAAAACCTGGGAAGGCTTACAAGAACTGATGCAAAGGGAAATGAGTAGATTCAGAACACTGTACACAGTAACAGCAATATTCTAAGAACTATCAGCTGTGAATGACTTAGCTATTCTTAGCAATAAAATGATCGAAGAGAATTCCAAAGCACTTATGATGAAAAATGCTATCCAGCTCCAGAGAAAGAAACGATGAAGTCTGAATGCAGATTGAAGCATACTTTAAAAAAAAAATTCTTTATTATTCTTGGGAAGGGGTTTGATCTGTGTTTTCTTTTGCAACATGGCAAATATGAAAATGTTTTACATGGCCATACATGTATAATCTTTATCAAATTACTTGCCTTCTCAAGGAGGGGTGAGGGCAGGCAATAAAATAAAATAATGCTCATTAACAAAATAAAATAAATACTCATTAAAAAATAAATATTTGTTGAATTGAATTTGCTTTCAGGAGCAGACAATACAGTTCCTATAATCCCCTCTTATGGCTTCAGCTGTGAGATTACAAAAATGAGCAAGACACTGAGCTTGTACTCTGATAGCTTATGAATTTGTAGGGGAGCTAGCACATACAAAATACCTGTGATAAAAAGCAATACGTGATAAGTACCATGAAAACACCATAGAATAAAGGAGTGCAAAGGAGAGATAGAACTCTTCCAATTGGAGTGGTTGGAGAAGTCTGAGATTTTCCTTATCTCCCAAGCTAGAAACCTTAGAATCATTTCTGATTCCTCCCTTTGCTTCATCCTCAATGTATCACTGGTCACCAAAGCATCTCCCAGATTTGCTCCTTCCTCTCCAATGCTATTATGCTAGTCCAGGAAGTTATCAATGTACACCCCAATGTAATGAGGGTAATTAAGACCCACTGATATAGTCTGGCTTAGAGCACAGCCCATGGTGTGGAGTGCTCCCTTTCAGTGCTACATATTTTGTCCCTAGAGCTGGATCCTTTCCAGTGACACATTTCCCCTGGACCTTTCCTGTGACTCCCTTGATAAATGATGTGCAAACCCATGTGCCCCATTCCCTCACTCCATTTCTAGCTGTGGGGCATCAAAGAGGGCTGATCACTGAACAGTAAGAGCTATCAACTCAGTAGACTTTAAAAGGAGAAATCACTTCCATTCTGCTTATGAGGGGGAAGGATTTTCTTACAATCTTAGTCAGCTATGGTGACCCTTCACAAATGACAACAAGTGCATGTGGTGAACCTGAGATTGGACCTCAAGTCTCTGACTACTTTGTATTCTTTTCCCTGAGCACAGGTGACTGAACAGCAATTCTGAGACTGGGGTCATGAGCCTTAGCAGCAATCTCATGAGTTGAAGAGATTGGGAGTTCCAAGGTTCCTCAGTTGGTTCTGGCTATAATGTAGAAGGCACTTCCTACAGCTGCTACAATGCTTTTCAGAGGATCTGATGCTTCCTTCCAATACCATAACATTTCTAGAAAAAGATGAGCATCAAAAGGAAGATGAGCCCAAGCTACGCTCTGACTTGCCAGGACGTAGAACCAAGGTGAAAATGAAATTTTGTCTATGCATTTATATATGTTTTAAATATTTGTAGATGCGTGCTTATGAGTCTTATGTAGTGGAGGGAATAACCACTCTCCTGTACCTGATCTACTTTGTACATTGTGTACCTTTCTAGAAGAGATCCTGCTAATTCCTTTTGGGGAAGACCCTAGAAATGAACCAAAACTAAGTTTTGTTTAAGTGATTTTCCCTAGAGTTACACTGTGAATAAGCTGGAGATAACAGCTGAATGAGCTGGTATCTTTACAGGCTAGGCTTCCCTAAGACTGGACCCATTCTTACTTAGCCTAAGGCTGGGATCCCTTATTAGGAGAAGGTGCTGGTTGTCTGGACCAGTGAGTGGGTTGTTAAAACCTCATACTTGGATGACTGTAACAGCCTATTTAATTGGCTCTCTTGTTTCCACTTTTCCAATTTATGCTGCCATTGCCTAGTTACTCTTACTAACACATCACTTTTACCATGTTTGAAAACCTACAATGGTTCTCTATTGCTTCTTGCATCAATTCTAAACTTAGCATTCAAGGTCTCCTATAATCTGTGTCTATGCTGCACTGCCAGGCCTATTTTTATCATCCACAACACATATTCTTTGCTCTATTCAGGCTATAGCTTAATGATTAACTGGGGTCTTTTTCATGAATAGAATTCATTTACCTGTGGGTGATGTAAAGATTTCACATTGCCTTATCTTCTACTGGAGTGGTTATTTGTAAGGCCAATTTAACATTTTGTTAATTAATGGAATTAATGGAGATTTACAAATTAATGGATATAAACTGCAGAAAGATATGATAGTGGGCAGCAGTAGCAGATCAGCTTTCATATTAGGCATTGTGGAAAAGTAAAGTATTTAGAAGAAAAATAATTAAAATTGTGCTTCTAAGACAATGGACTCTATAAGTTATAAAGAGATCTGGACATTATTGTTTGCAACTTGATAGAGTGGAAAAAAACCTTGGCTTTAGATTCAGAACATCTGGGTTGAGTCCTGTCTCTGACAATGTGTGATGTTGGACAACTCTATTCTATGAGACCACAGATTTAGACCTGGAGAGGACTTTAGGGGGAATGTAGACCCATACCCCTCATTTTAAGAATGAGAAAACTTAGGCCCAGAGAGATCAAGTGACAATGGCAGCAAGTACCATGGCTGGGATTGGCACAATAACTGGGAATTGAAACAGTGTCCTCTGACTCCAAATCCAATTTCCTTTCCACTATATGACTCCACTTTTCTGAGCCTCAGTTTCCTCAGTCATAAAATGGGGTTAATAATACTGATATTACATTGCTTGTCACAGGGTTATCCTCGAAGTAAGGTATTGTCTAAAAACACAGATATTATAAGGAACTACCATTCCTTGAGGAACAGTTTGGTGATAAAAGTATCTGGCACATAGTAGGCACTTAATAAATGTTTATTGGCTGACTAAGAGTAGACATGCTGCACCAGGAATTATGTGAGCTCTTATTCTTTGTGTAGATCTTTCCATGAAAATGTTAGGTCAATGTGTGATAGGTCATCAATGCAACAACAGATATCATCAGTGTACAACATTAAGTCATTTAGGAGAGAAATGTTAAGTTTGTATCCTTTACCTGTGTCAATGATTATAGGTAATTAACAGGCCAGAGAGAGAGACTATGTAGATCCAGAGAGGAAAGAATGGCTGAAGCCATGATCTAGAACAGAGGTTCCCAAACTTATTTGGCCTACTGCCCCCTTTAAAAAAAAATTACTCAGGGCCCTCCTGGAAACCTACTTTCTTTAATCTTTTAGTGGTTTTTTTTGAAATTTGTGTCATTTCAAAAAATATAAAATATATTGTTTAAAGTGACTCTTCATAAATTCAACAATTTATTGTAAATTTGTGTGTTTTTTTTCTGCATTGAAATTTTGGTGATGCAGTATTGCATCATGTAACCATATAGTATATTATTGTAAACAGGTCGTTGCATGCACATCTTCTTGCCAATGCATGCTGGACTTCCCAACAAGCCTGCCAACACTTGCTTGTTAAGACCTATTGGTAGACTTAACACTGATGGGTTATAATTTGCATTTTGTGTGTTTATGTTGAAAATAATGTAATCACTGTGAGTAACTCTGTTATACAACAGATGAAACATGTACGAATGATTTTGCAAAATTTTCTTCTCTTCTTTCCTTATGCTTCTACTGCTCCCTTATTTTTATTCATTGCCCCTCAATTGCACCTGATGCTACTACCATCCTCATGCATTGTTCCAGTGTCCCCTAGGGGACGTCTCCCAATTTGGGAACCTCTGAAAGAAGGGTTATGGCAGCATCATGCTGACTTATAAGAAATCCAGAGAGCCAGGCAGGAGTCATGACAAGCAGGAGTAGCTCTCTAGAAGAGAAGGAGTCAAGTAAAATCATGAAGGGAACAATACAACCAATTGGTTCATATTATCTCACACAAATTCTCCAGGCAAGAGAGCTTACTTTTATGGGTCTCATGCTAGCCACATGCTCAGTCCATGGCTATGCTACTGTGGGTCTGGAGAGGAAGCTAGCAACTAAACAGAAAGCATTTCCTACAAGTACTGATGAATTATGGCTTTGTATGAAGATAAAGACTTATGCAGACATTCTCCATTTTGTCTTTGTCAAGATGAAACTGTAAGGACTTGGGAAAGGTACACATGAAGGCAATATCCCTAATCATTTAATCATTTCACAAACACATGCTCTGGTTTTTGAGAGAAACTGGGCAACTTTTTTTGAAGTGATGGAATTATTTGCCCAGTCTTTCTCAAAAACTAGAGCATGCATTTGAGATATGGCTAGCTAGTTAGCTGTGGCTATGGTACAAAATATAATAATACATGTGAAGCACTTCACAAATAATTAAGTGCTATACAAGGACAAGGATTGGACCTGTGATTTCAGTGGGAAAGTAAAGTCTTAGAAGTTTGCCTAGAAATGTGCTGAAATGACTTGCCCAGGATCACAAGCCATTATGAGTTAGAGTGGGAGTTGAACAACAAGAATAGTGATGACAAGCATTTAAAAAAAAATCTCTTTAAAGTTTGTAACATGCTTTACATATAATCTCATCTGATTTTCACAATACCTCTGTGATGTAGCTGCTATCATTCCCATTTTTACAGATGAGGAAGGTAATGAGGTGAAAATGAGGAAACTGAGCCTGAAAGAGGTTAAGTCACTTGCCCAGGGGTCATATTGCTAGTGACTGAGGTAGAATTTAAACTTGGGTCTTCCTTACCCCAAGTCCAGTACTCTATCTACTGTGAATCTTAGCTCCTACTGAGAGAATCCTGTTTCTTTTCTTTCATTGACTACTAACATGTTTATATTCATCTGGTTGCCACATTCGATGTGAGGTCTCCACTTGGAGGCCAGCTTTGATACAGTGCCTTTCACAATGCTATATTATTATTGTTGTGGTATTATTTGCATTGTTATTATTGTTATTATTATTATTGCCTGTTGAGGTAATCCATTCCAGTCTCTGATAGTTTTAACTATTTGGAAGTTTTTTCCTTATAGCAAGTCAAAATCTGCCTTTCTATAACTGCCATCCAGAATAAATCGAATCCCTTTTCTACACAGAGCTTTTCAAATATTTGACCTCAACTGTTATAATTTCCCTAACCTTTTTAGGAAAAGGGGGTTCTTAAAAAAGAAGAAAACAACAGACACCTCCCAACAAAGACTCATACCCCTTTACCACATACCTGCCAAGAAAACCATTTAGTGATTGTTAATACAAAGGAGAGATGTGTCCTGATTGGCTCTTAAAGCTATTTCCAGCCTACTTTTCCATGCTTATTGAGTATTACTTTTCCTTCACACACTATACATTTCAGCCAACCTGGCTTACCTTCTGTTCCCTTCAAACAACATTCTATCTCCAATATCTTTATCTTTGTATTGGCCATCCCCCATCCTTACCTCCATTTCATGGATTCCAGGGTTTTCTTCAAGGCACTTTCTTCAAGGTGCCAACTCCTATGAGAAGCCTTTTCTAATCCCATCTCTCCCCAGAAATTACTTTATGTACACTTTTGTATATATGCTATATTAATTTTCTGTGTGTTTTTGTTTTCCCCCAATAGAATGTAAACGTGAGAGGAAGAACTCTTCCTTCCTCCTTCCATCTGTTCCTTCCTTCTTCTCTTCCTCCCTTCTTTTTCCTTCCTTCCTTCCTTCTTTCCTTCCTTCCTTCCTTCCTTCCTTCCTTCCTTCCTTCCTTCCTTC